>NW_006408532.1:9926186-9956258 GCF_000296735.1 Chrysochloris asiatica | reverse complement strand
GGCTTTTAGAGAAGGTTTTTACATTTATCTGTGGATATCCACTTCATCCAATCTGATGCTGCATTCTTCTTCACAAAATTTAGCTTCTCAGATTGTTTGTTTAGCATATGAATTGAATAAATATAGTGAAAGGATACAACCCTGATACACACCTTTCCTGATTTAAAACCATGCACTAACCCCTAGTTTCATTCCAGTAAAACTGCTTCTTGGTCTATGTACAGGTTCTGCATGAGCACTATTAAGCTAAATAATACAGTTAAGCTAAGTGAACAGTCACAACAGGGAGGTACACACTCCTTAGAACAATCAATCACAAGAGATCAAAAGAGCAGCATTTGCCCAAGGATAAAGTTCAGAAGACAGGAAGTGATAGTAAGGATGTAAGAAATGGTAAACACAGGGAGAAAGTGGGAAGAGAGCTGTTGTGTTGTAGGAATTACAATCAATGTCATGAAACGAAATGTATATGAATTGTTGAATGGAAAATAAGCATGCTCTGTAAACTCTCACCCAAATCATAATAAAAAGTTAAAATGCACATACAAACACCCAGTACTTTTTCAAGGGCAAGGGTATGAAGTCTCTGACTGCTTTGACCCATCCCCCACTCTCCCAGTGTTCCTGATCCTGTGTTCTGTGTCCTGGGGATTCCAACTGGGGAAGACAGTGAGAAACAAAGAGCTGGCTGGCCTGTTTATTCACTCAAGGCTGGTTTGGACTACAAGGTAGGTGGTTCAAACTCATCATTCGCTCCTTGGAAATACTATACAGGGTCGCTATGAGTTGGGACCGATTCAACTGTACTTAACAAAAACAAACTTTGGTTGAGGTCCATGAGGGATAGTTTCCATACTGGGCCCCAGAACCCACTGAGAAGTAAATCATGCCCCCTTCCTCTACCTGTCCCAAAGAGCTCAGTTCAAGTAAGAGGAAGGAGAAGAAAGACAATGGGAGGAGTTTTGAAGGTTCTTTCATATGCATTCTCTACCCACCACCTGCTTAACATGCTATCATACCCCAGCTCTTTCCCTGCTTCCCCTCCCAACCTCCACCCAGTTAAGATTTCCATTTCTGCAGGATCTGGCCCCTTTGCACACCAGGCTTACTCCTCACCCCTTTCAAACACTGTGTATCCACTTTGCTGAAGTACACACACTTCTCAGAACCCACTGGCTCACATCTCAGGCTTCATTCAGTCTGTTTCCTCTGCCTATAATGTCCTACCTCAAGTTGCCTGGCAGGCAAGCATCCATTTGCCTTCAAAAGTCAGCTCAAGCACCACTTCTTGGCCAAGGTTTCTCAGGAGAACAGCTGGAAGTGAGCCTACCTCTTTTGTACCCCACTGTCCTTGCACAGTCATTGGCCAGCACATGAAACACTACTTTGCATCAATCTGTCTGCCTTTTTGTTTCCCAGACTCTACTAGATTGTCATCTTCTTGGCATGTCTTACTCATCCTGGTGTGCCCAGCACCTTGGCAGACCCATGTAGGAGGTGGCCTTCTGTCAAGACAGTGAATGCATGAGTTGAGAAGGGGAGAGAGAAAGATGAGGGAAAAGATAGGAATGAAGAGAGGAAGATGGAGAGAGTAGGGACTGGGGCAAACAAACGCTACTTGCCCCCTCTGGGCATCCCTACATGGAACCCTTTCTTTGTGGGATGACACATGTGGTTCCCCATAGTGCTGATGGAACCTCCAGAATTGAGCTTGTGTTTGACATCTGTATTTTCACTGGTGGATGGTCAGGGGGACTTGCAGCTCAGGCCTAAGAGGGTGATGGGAGTCCTAGGGGCTCTGAGTGGGGGTGAGAGCGTGTAGGTAGGCATATGGTTGGGGAGGGAAGCTGGAAACAACAGGACCAGGCCCAGCCTTCCTCGGGAGCAGACCATAGTCCTTAAACACTTCCCAAACAGATTTATGATATAAATCTGGTTTTGAAATAATAACAATAATGATAAATAAAAAGAGTGAGCGGATGGAGGAGGGAGGGGAGTGGGGCCCAGCCAGGCCCCTCCTCGGTACGCCAAGGGGGGAAACCACATGAAAAAATTGAAATTAGTTGTGACAGCTGAAATTCTCTGCTCTACAGACGACATTTGACAGGGTACTTAAAAAAAATAATAAGAAAAGGGAAAGTGGTTTGGGTCGTCCGTGGAAGGGGGAGAACGGGGGATTTCAAGTGACACAAGACGCATAATTCAAGCTTCTTAGATTGCAAAAGCTCTTCTTACCTAAGGGGCCTGCTGCCTTTATTTTTATCCAAATGGCTCAATTACCGCAAAGCCCCACAGAGAAAATTACGGATGTTTGCCTCTATTTTTCCCCTCTTGTCTCGACAACTGTAGATATTTTGTTTTCCTTCTTTCTCTCGCACACTCTCTCTCTCTTTTTGGTGGGGTGGGGGTGAACAGAGAAGGGGGGTGCTCAGATGGGCAAAGGGGGGCCGGAGGCTTTTGAATTGCAACTCAAAGCTTGAATCACGAGCACACTCCACACACTCCTAAACTAAGCCACACACGCACAACTGGTCTTTTTGCGTGTGTCCATTTTGATACACATCCTTTCCAGCTTTCAAACCTGTCCTCGCTGTTTCTTGACTTCGCTCCACTCCTCTCCTGGGGTCTCCTATCTCACTCCATTCCCTCCTTAGCCCTCCTGCACCAGTGGCCTCTTCTCAGGGGCCTCTCGTCTGCCCAGCAGGCACCCCCTCCTTGATGCTCTACTCTCATCTCAGAGATTTCCACACCCTGCAATAGACACAGGGAGGCGCCCATTTCCCAACCTCCTCACTGGGTCTCTGTTTGTCATTTTCGGAATTGGCACTCCAGGGAGCCAGGCCTGGAAGCTAATGCTCTCACTCCTGCCCACTCTGCCATGAGAAGGGTCCCTGTCTCGGAAATTGTGAGCAGGCTTCAAAAAATTCTCCTTGGGGGAGCTCTAGGACTCCAAGGAATGATGGCTCAGCATGAGGCCCCAGGACCCTAATGGGTGGGACTGAAAGGGGGCAGGGGGCTCCTGCCAATCCACTTACCTCTTACTAGCCAGTAGATTTGTACCTCTCTTTCCATCCCCCCTGCCCTGAATTTGATCTGAGCCATCCTCTCCCACCTCTACTCTGGACATACAACAGTCTTCTCTTCTCATCCATCTCCTTGTCCTTTCCCTGCTCTCGGCTCTCAATATCCCTACAGTGTTCCTCCCTTGCTTTTTTTTTTTTTTTTTTAAGTTGCCACTGAGGGACTCTGACTCATGGTGACTCCTTTGGGTCAGAGCAGAACTCTGCTCCATAGAGTTTTCAATGACTGATTTTTAAAAAATTAGATCTCCAGGCCTTTCTTCCAAGGTGCTTCTGGGTGGACTTGAAGCTCTAACCTTTTACTTAGCAGCTGAACATATTCACCTTTTGCACCCCTCCTTGACTCCCATTGACTTTGGGATACAACCACATCTCTCCCCTTGGCTACAGGCACTGCAGGTCTGCTGTGTCCTCTCTCCACTTTCCTGGAACCTACTCTCCCCCTCTCACAGCTCTTTCCTGCCCACCTTAAGTCTGTGCAACTGGGGATCTCTCTGCTTGTTCTGAACTCTTTTTCTCTCTTCACTCACCTACTTCTTCTTCAGCCTCAATGCCATTAAAATGCCACCTCCTTTAGGAGCCTTCCTAGCTTACTAGATCAGGGCCAGGTTCCTTCAAGTCTGTTATATACAAACTATGACAGTGACATGGTTCCCACATTCCCCGTGCCCCAGCAGAGTGAACTCTGGCTGCAGCACAGCAGCAAGGCCTCTGAGGTCCCAAGTTTGGGTCAGTCTTTAACCCCTTGATTGCTAGATCCTGCAAAGATGTGTATGGTAGGTTCCAGGTGAGGGCAGTGTACACAGAAGTATTCCAATATTTTTACAATTGTTGCTGTCAGCAACTATCAGCTGTCTACAAGCCCTGCCATCGCCATTAGACTATAAACTCTATGTGGGCAGACTGTGTGGGCCTTGCTCATTTTTGCATTGCTGGGCTGCTACATAGTAGGTGCTTAATAAGTAGGTGTAGGTAAACTGAAAGGCTCTTGGAACCAAGTCCTTTCTGGGGACCACTAAATTTCTATGCCACCCATCCCCTCCTGGGCTTACCCACATATTTACTTGAGTTGCAAGCAGGCAGTCAAGCAGGGCAACAAAATCCGTGTGAAACATGGCATAGCAGGTCACATGGCATCGTGGCATGGCACCCAAAGGCTTTGGAGTCACAGGGTCTGCATGTGAATTCCAGCCATAGCACTTGCTAGCTGGGGGACCTTGGGCAACTTATTGACCCTCCCTGAAGCTCAGCCTTGCCCCTATAAACTGGAATGATAATGCATGTAAAATACTTAACTTCTATGCCTGAGTCTCGCTATGGGTCGGAACCGACTCAACGGCACTTAACAACAACAACATGCCTGAGTCTAGTGTTTTCATTATCATCGTATCAGCTATTTTTATTATTCCTTTACCTCTCATAGTTTCAAGAGAGGAAGAGAGAAGGGCAAGGAGTGAGAGGGACAAGGGAAAACATAGGAGGAGGGAGAATGGGAGGCTGAAATGGAGAGACAGAGGTAGGACATTGGATCTGGTGCTTCTCACTGAGACAGATGAGAAAGAAGGGCCTGAACTGAACTGTACAGATCACAACTTAGAAATCTTTGAAGCCAGTGTAAATTGGAATAGACTCGACAGGACCCAACAACAACAACAATAGCAGAACCTTTATCAACCTTTGTAGAAATTATGCTCTGAGCACACAGGGCTTCGCTTCCAGACTATGAGACAGCACAGTTCTGTTGCTTCAAGTCACCTACTTCATGGCACTTTGTAGGGTAGCCCTAGAAAGCGAATACTTTAGTTCTCAACTCAATCTCTGGGGTTTTGAGCTCATTTTGGGCAAGTTTTCTAACTTGTCTGACCTCAATTGTGTCATCTGCACAACGAAGTAATAACAATGTCCACCTCCTGTGGTTGATGTGAAGAGCTAATGAGATGGTGCATCCAAAGATCTGTAATCTGTGTTTTTCCCTCAGGTAGTTCCACTCCGGAACAATAGAAACTGCTGGGTGGATATACAAAGAGACAAAAGCTGTAGAGCTGCCCTTGAGGAGCTGACAGTCTAGCTGGGGAAGAAGTCTTGGCAGTGAAATCACACCCCATCAGGCAGAAGAGGACAAGTCCAAAGGGTAGGATTGTGCCGTGTTGGTCTGAAGCAGAAGCTTGATGAAGAAAGATTTGTGGAGATGAAAAGAATTGAGCCCGAGGTCTAGGGGTCCTTTGTGGGGAGCAAGAACTTGAAATGGAGCTTAAGGGATGGGTAGGATTTGGGTGGGAAGAGCACTGCTGGGACTGAGAACAGCTGGAGCCAGAGACTTGAGGCAGGGCTGAGGGGGTAGGTGGAGAGGCCCAAGCTTTATAAAGTCTTCTTCCTCCTACTCTGCCACAATATACTTGAGGCCAATTAAAAAGTACATTGTTGTTTTTCCTCTTTTCTTTCTACCTTTTGGTATTGTCTGGGTGGGTTTTGTGTGTGTGTATGTGTTTTTCCTTTATAATAAGCATGTGTTACTTTGAAAATCAGAAAAAGCAATTAAGCTATTTTCATTTGCAAGATTTTTGGTGTTTTTAATCACGCACACAAAAGACAGTTAAAATAAAGTTTCAAAAGAAAAAACAAAGAAACGAGGAGAAATCAGAAGCAGGAATCAGTAGCAACAATGGAGGGGGTGGTAATTATCCCAGGAACCTGGGAAGAGTGAGCTATTTTGACGAACAGTTTCACTTTGACTTTGAGCTCCCAAAGACAAGGCCAAAAAGGGAAGCTGGCAGAGGCGGCTGAGGAGGGTAGTAAAAATCACATGTACTTTGCAGGGAGAATGGGAGGATCGGAAGAGGGCAAATCATGACTAGCACCTGTGTGTTGAATGCTTTACTATGTGTTTAGTGTCTCAGCAAAAACTCTTCATACCTTCTGGGATGAGTGAGGATGGAGATCGAGGCTCAGAGGGTTTGAGTTTTGCATGAAGGCAAGGTACAACTGGGGAGTAGTCTTTAGGTGAAATCGGATAACTGAATTAGCCAACTATTGTGTGGTGAGAGGGTAATGCACCTACTTCTTCCTAATGCTGCCCAGTTGCCTGAGAATGAAGCCTCTTCGGCTCACACAGACCATCCAGGGACAAAAATGGGTCTCAAACCCAGATCACTTCCATTCCTGGCAGCACCCTTCCACTTCAGCAGCCCTTCCCTGTGGGTTCCTGCACTCACATGTGTCTGACTGCCTGCAACCCTTTACCTCTGAAGAAGGGGCAGGAGGAGGCTGCACCTGGGCCAGTGGGCAGAACTGTCGTCAATGCGGTCAAAATGGGGGGGCTAGGGAGGATGTGTCACCTCAAGAATGCCGGCTGACAGCTGTGAGCCGCTGCCTGGGCCTCCCTAATGGAGTCCTGATACAGTGCGCGGTGGTGACAGTTGAGTCCAGAGATAGCAGGGTGCGTCGCGCCTGTGTGACAGAAGGGACAGGCTGCTGGCAAACCTGTAATCCTCTGATTTCTGTGGGGCTGCAGAGCTTAACCCCTGCATTTCCAGGCTGGGCAGTGGCTGCCCCAGCAGGGTCAGTGAGCAAGGGGTCTTGAGGAACCAGCGCAGAAGACCAGCTTAGAATGGGAAGATTGGTCCTGTCTGCCATCTAGCCAGCTGTCTGCATGGGCTATAAGAACAGTGGAAGGAGAGCGCCCTGATTCTGTTCTTGACACTTTCCTCCCCCTCAACTACTTCTCCACGTGAAAGCCAAGGGGTCTTTGAAAAGAGAATCTGGAAAAGACATCTCACATCCTTCCATGACATCCTCTATCTCTAAGGATAAAGCTAAGCTCCTTATTGTGGCTGGCAGCACCCTTCCACTTCAACAGCCCTTCCCTGTGGGTTCCAGCCACACAGAATTCCTGTTCATTCTCTAACTCAGCCCTGCCTCAGGGCCTTTGTCTGTGCTGTTCCTGTAACCTGTGGTCCCCTCCCCTGGCCCCTGTTTCTGCTCCACTATACCCGGTGCTGGCTAGGTTCTTGTCCTCTAGGTCTCAGCTGAACCTTTCCTGGCTTCCTGTTAGGGTCCCCAAAGCCCCATCCTCATCCTTGACAGCCCTAAACATGCTGGTAGGTATAGAGGCGTGCTGTCTGATTGCTCAGTATCTGCCTGTCCTTTCACATTATAACTCCCAAGGGCAGGAGGGCCTGTGCAGCTTTAGTGCTCAACCAGGGGCCCAGCTTGTATCCACACAGATCCAAGATCCATGTGGGTAACACCTCAGTGAATTCCCACAGCACCTGATGAGCACGGGTACTCTAAGTTTCTTGGTGAGAAAACAGATGCTAGAGAGGGTAAGTCCTCGGCTTCAGGTCACATAGCCAGTCTGTAGCAGAACTAGGGCTGGAGCCTGTCTGAGACGCCAGGCACACTGTGCCATATAGTCTTTGGGAACTGGAAAAGTCCTTAGAGGCTGAGGTTCTGTTCGCTCATTGGGTGAACAGGGAAATGGAGGCCTAGAGATGGGCATTGACTCCCAGGGATCTGCATCTGAGTTGTATGTGGATCTGAGATAGAATTGTGCCTCCAGATTCTTCCCCATCCTCCACCAGTGAGCAAGCAGAGCTGCCTCCCATGTCCTTGCAGAGCCTCTTACTCTCTAGGGGAGGGGCATGAGGCCCAGCACTGGGCTGGGGGAGCAGAGGGGCTTCTCTCTAAGGGCCAAGCTGTAGGTCCCCTCCCCCAGCCCTGCTGGCAGCTGCTTAGCACAATTAGCCAACAAGTGGCTGTTTTGTGGAGTTACTGCTGATGTGTTTTAAGTGGCTTTCTGAGTGGGAAATGTTTGGTACGAGAGTCAGACAGACAAAGGGGAGCGAGTGCATTAGGTTTTATCGGTCTGTTTTGCACACATCTGACATCACTCTTTTAAGCAAGTTCTGTTTAGCCCTGGGAGAATGATAAAGAAACAAGAGGGAGAGAGTGCAGACAATCCCACTTGCACACACACAGACACACAGACACATACACACACGGACACACACCATGCAGTGCTTCGAGCAGAGCATAATGGCCAGAGACATTGGAACAAACTGTCCGACAGATGGGGCCTGCCCTGCTCTGAAGGCAAGGCTCAACTGGGGAGTAGTCTTCAGGTGAAATAGAATAACTGAATTAGCCAACTATTGTGTAGTGAGAGGGTAATGCACCCACTTCTTCCTAATGGCTGCCCAGTTGCCAGAGAATGAAACCTCTTCGGATCACGCAGACCATCCAAGGACAAAAGTCAGAGAGAGAGGAAGGGGCCTCTCCCCAACCCCCACCACCTGGACTGAGGTTTGGACAAAGGGCTGGCTCACCACCTTCACGCTCAGGGTTTTGCTTTGGGTTTGGTAAAAAGTAGCAAGCAAGGAAGTAGCTACCTGTGGAAGGGAGGCTGAGAAGGATGGGACAGGGCTCCTGGGAGCAAGGAGGAGCACCCCAGATGGGCAGACAGAGAAAGATGATCTGAAGATATAAAAGGCTATCCTTTTGCCACTGTTCAATATGGAAGCTCTTTCAGTCCTCTCTTCTCACTGGTTTGATTTAATCCGTTTGTCCAGCCATTCACCTATCTACCCACAGTCATTTATTTAATAAACTTATTTTGATTATGGACCAAGCAGCCAAGCATTCTGCTAGGGACTGGAAATTCCAAGATGAGCAAGAAGTTTATGGTCTAGCAGGGATACAGATGACAAATGAAAGATCCCAAAATTGCATTAATGAGAGATGTGACCCATGTTCTGAAAGGAACCAAGGGTGCCTGTCCATTGAGCCTGTGCTAGGGGCATCTGAGATAGTTGGAGGGACAGGGAAGGACTCCTGGAGGAGGAGACTGAGTCCACCAGGAGGGGTTACTTCAGGTGGGTGAAAAAAGGAAGGAAAAGGAGAAGTCTGAGCCTGAAGAAGAGTAGTGAGAAGTCTCTAAACTGGGAGGGAGCTCCTGGAAGACTGAGGGAGAAGAGTTAAAGCCAGATAGGCCACATGAAACTGGGCACAGGGGTGAGACCAGGATGGGTCCCTATTCTTCAAATCATGATCATAAACAGCATCAGCACCAGAGGCTCAGGTAGGGGACATCCCAAGGATAGTCCTTGCCTGGGTGGAATTGGCCATGTAGAGTAGAGCATAATCTAAACTCAAAGTCCAGGTACCTGGCAGAAAGATGTTATTTTTACCTGAAGCAAGAAGTTCTGTCAGCTTCCTAAAGCCTTCTTGCTGCCTCATGTTCCCTGTACCTCCAGCACACAGGCCCTGTGCTGGCCCTTGTTCAAATGAATGAAGGGTGGTTTTCTTTTCCATTTCTGTAGACAGACTCTGGAGACACAGAAGAGATTAAGACCAACAACAATAACAACAAAAAGAGTGAACCTGATTTGAGGTCAACATTGCCAGTTCATACTGAAGGAGTGCTGAATAACGTCAGAGATAGAGTCCCTCTGAGTCCTGCCTCATCATGGAAACCCAAAGGCTAGAGATTTTATCCTGTAGACACCAAAATTAGTCCAAAGTGTGGGGAAACAAACTGGATTGGGGGTTCTTTTCTCTCACATTCATTCCAGAAAGATGAATAAACATATTTAGTAAAACAACAATGAAACTCAGAAATTCCTGATTATATACCCAGTAGAAGTATCTAGGAGTCCTGATGTAGTGATTTAGGATAAGCACTGGACTTCTGACCACGAAGTCATCAGTTCAAACCCATCAGCGGCTCCTCAGAAACCCTACACAGGGTCGCTAGGAGTCAGAACTAACTTGACAACACTTAACAACAGAAATATCTATGTCCCCTGGGAGTCATGTATAAGAATGTTCGTAGCAGCTTCACACTTGTTTTTCTAGTCATTTTTAGTTGTATCCTGGACATTGTAATACTACACTGTAGAGACTGTATGCATTTTGTTATCTTCCTGAGAAGAAAATTCGTTCTAACTTTAGCAAGTAGTTTATTACTAGGTTATATTATTGAACTTGTGCATGCTTGGCTTTAACTTTTGTTAGGACAGATCTGTGGAGAGCCCAAGGTGTTTCTCAAGTCTAACTTGACAGGACTCAAATTCCAAATTTTTCTTCTTTGTATATCTTGTCAGGCTTAGTTTTAGGCATTCTTAGTGCATGTAGGCCTTACTCTCAGCCATGGTCTTTATCCTAAGAGGAGGCTCTTCTAGTGTCTCACCTGGGAGCCCAAGGTGTTAGTGAGGTCTGTCCTTTCTGACTGGACCAGAACGCCCAAATTCTCTAGCACTGTAGTATCTCTCTTCCATCCCCTACTGCATAGCAGCTCTAGAAAACCCCAAGGAGTCCTGCCCTGTACATGGGCAGCCTAGATTTTGGTCAAGGACTTGTTTAGGAACTCACTTCTGTACAACTTTATTTTTCCTGCCCCAAGGATTCCAGTTGCTCTGTTGTTGCTAAGTTACTTTGTTGTTGTTGTTGTTAAGTGCCATTGAGTTGGTTCCGACTCATAGTGACCCTGTGTAAGGTTTCCAAGGAGCAGCTGGTGGATTTGAACTGCCAATGCTATAATTTTCAGTCCCATGCTGATCCTACAATGCCTGGAATTTGCATCTCTGTCTCCTCAGCTCAGCTGGATCACTGAGCTCTGCTTGGCCTTGGGAAATTGGCCCCAGACCACTAGGTTATCATAGGCCTTAACTCACAAGTTTCCCATCTCTCAGGATTCACAGTCTCGCTGCCTATTGTCTGCTGCCTGAAAACTATATCTTGTATTTTGTTCAGGTTTATGGTTGCTTATGGTGGAAGGGGAGTCCTAGTGTGGTGCTGTGGGTTAATGCGCTCAACTACAAGGTCAATTTGAACTGCAAGGTCAGCGGTTCAAGCTCACCAGTCACTCCTAGGAAACCCTATACAGGGTCGTTATGGGTGGGAACCAACTCAATGGCACTTAATAACAGCAATGATGGAAGGTGTGATGGTTAATTTCATGTGCCAACTGGGCTAGGCTATGGTTTCCAGTGGTCTGACCAAACACTTACAGCACATCTCAGTCTGGACTTGCCATATTTCAAGTGTTCAATAGTCACACATGACTGGTGTCCATTTAGATAGGACAGCTCTGGAACATATGCTTGGAGAGGCTGGGGTCCCATTTGTTTTGCTCACTGCTTTATTCTCAGTGCTCAACTCCTGGCCCAGCACATCCTTGGTGGTGGTTATGTGCTGTGGAGTCGGTTATGACTCATAGCGACCCTGTACAGAGTTTCCAAGGCTGTAAATCTTTACGGGAGCAGAACTCCTCATCTTTCTCCCGCGGAACCGCTGGTGGTTTTGAACTGCTGACCCTAAGGTTCACAGCCCACTACACTACCAGAGCTCCTTAGCACATCCTTGGTGCTCATTAAATAGTTGTGCAATGAATGTGTGGGTGCTAGGTACAGGCACTGTGCTAGGTGTTTTGAAGGTGGTTTCATGCTTACACAAATACAGAAGGGCTGGAAAAAAGAATGCTTTCCAAACAGCCACCCTAAAATCCCTCCCAGAGAAGGAATGGCCTTATTAGGGTTGGGGAATGTGAGATCTTGAGGCTTATGTTGGCAACCAAGAAGGTTTCTGGGAAAGGAGGAGAGATGAAAGGTGGGGAGAGCAGAGTATCTAGGCATGGGACCCAAATAACCTAGAAGTCCTGGTGTGTTCTAACCAATCTGAAGTTCCTCATGTTATGAGACACAAAACCCTCTTCCTTTCTAAGCCTTCTGTGGTCTCTTGTACACACTAGTGAATGGGTGGCTTTTTGTTGAAATCACAGCAAATATTCACACCCCTTGCTCAGTTGCAGAGTCCAGAGCAGGACTGGACAGGCAGGAGGGCCAGGTCCTCTGTAACTTACCAGAACAGCGGGAAGTATCTCAAGGCCTTTCTCTATGCTAGACAGGTCACAGATGCTACTTTGCTGAAGCCTCAACTACCCTGTGAAGTGTTGTTGTTAGGATGCCATCAAATTGAATTTCTACTCATAACAGCCCCATGTGACAGTGTAGAACTACCCCACAGAGATTCCTAGGCTGCCCTCTTTACTGGAGCACATTACCAAGTCTTGTCTCCTGCAGAGCTGCTGGTGTGTTCACACCAACTACCTGGGGTTCCCAGGAGTGGGAAACAGCAGCCAAGTGCTTAACTGCTGAACCACCAGTGCTCCTACCCTACTGTATCCATTGTTACAGAGTAGATTCTGACTCATAGTCATCCTATGGGACAACAGAAACAACAACATCTCACAAGGAAAGGAGGCCCAGTGGCTCAATGGCTAAAGTGCTCAGATGCTAACTGAAAGATCAGAAGTTCAAACTCATCATTGGCACTTAGGAAGAACTATGTGGCAATCTGCTTCTGCAGATTGTTGTTGTTGTGATGTGTTGTCAAGTCAGTTCTGACTCTTAGCGACCCTGTCTAGGGTTTCCAAGGAGTGGCTGGTGGGTTTGAACTGCTGACCTTGCAATTCAATATGACCTTGTGGTCCAGTGTTTATCCTACAGCACAGGCTCTAATTAATATGTTCCCAACTGACAGATGAGAAAATGGAGATTTTGCAAAGCTAAGAGATCTGCCCAAAGTTATGTTGTAAGAAAAACCAAGAACTGGAATTTGAACTCAGGCTCCAGTGATTCGTGGTAGCTTGCGAGGAAGCCTAGGACCACAGAAGAGGAAGCAGTTACTTGTAGGAAGAGACTTCAGTCAGGGACTGTTGCTATCCTATGTTACAAATGCTCAGAGTGTATGAGAGGGAAGTTCCAGGGTAGGGTGGTCCCAGGTGAGCTTCCAGCTCCCAGCAAATGGGCTGGTGGGCTGCTTAGAACCAGCAAGATACGGCTCTGTAAGAAACTGCTCCATTCTTGTGCCTGAAATTGCCGCATCTTCTGCTTTTCCCCCGCAGGTCCTATTTTGTTGTTTTTCTTTAAATGAGTTGTCATTTTTTGAAGTTACCTTAAATACTTTTTGGACATAGGCAGGCTATACATTATTTCATTCCCTCTCGCCTTTCCTTTTCTTCTTTGTTCATTTCTAGGCTCTTTTTTTTTTTTAGGGTGGAGCCCTGGTAGCATAATGGATTACGAACTGGGCTGCTAACTGCAAGGTCAGTAGTTCGAATCCACCAGTTACTCTACAGGAAAAAGATGAGACTTTCTGTCCTGTAAAGATTTACAGCCTCAGAAACCCTATATAGGGTCACTATCTTAATGTACATGCACACATGTGCATATACACACACACACACCTTCTCATTTAATCGTTTTTATTACTTGCTATCCGTTGGTGATTTACAACTCATGGTGACTCCAGGTACAACAGAATGAAACTGTTTGGGTCCTGCGCCATCTTCACAGGATCCTTTGTAAGCTAGAAGCCATTGTTGTAGCTACTGTATATTTTGAGGGCCTTCCAACCCAGGAGCTCATTTTCTGGCACTATACTGAATAATGGAGTCCTGGTGTGGCGCTGTGGGTTAATACACCAGACTGCAAAACCATTTGAACTACAAAGATCGGTGGTTCAAGCTCACCAGTCACTCCTTGGAAACCCTATACAGGGTCGCTATGGGTCAGAACCAACTCGATGGCACTTAACAACAACAACAACATACTGAATAATAGTCTGTTGTGATCCATAAAGCTTTCATTGATTAATTTTCAGAAGATAGATTGCCAGGCTTATCTTCCTAGTCTGTCTTAGTCTGGAAGCTCTGCTGAAACCCGCTGGCATTCCAAATACCAGTGGCATCACAGCAACACACAAGCCAGCCCAATAGGACAAATGGACAGACAGATGGTAGCATTTGATGCTAGGAGGTCCTATAGACCAACATTCTTCAATCTTAAAGTGCATATGAATCTGCTGGGAATCTTGTTAAAATGAAGATTCTGATACAGTAGGTCTGGGGGAATGGGTGGAGATTTGCCTTTGTAATAAGCTCCCAGGTGACTCGGGGACCAGGGGGGAGTAGGGAGTTTATCACACTACCTCCTGTTTCTGCTGGTCCAGGTTGTATAATGTGTGTGTGTGGTCCCATGAAGACTGAAGAAAATTTGGACTCAGGCCCCTCCTTCAGCTCTTGTTAATCTTTCTCCCTAAAGAAAGGCCACTTTCCTTTCTGGAGAATGTGGGGTCTAAGCACAGGGCAGCTCCATGCCCTCTGGACTCTGTTCTCAGTGGAACCAGAAGACCATCCTAAAGGTCTGTTTTCTGTCACATGGAGTCAAAGGTAGGGAATTCCCTTTTGGTGGCACATTGGATTTACTGTGCTGTGGAAGGACAAGCTTGGGCTTCTAATGTGCCAATGATACTCAAATGCTGCCAGTGCCTACAAAGCCTTGCTTGTATCACCTTTGCCCTTAGGAAGAGGCAGATATGCTGAGCAGGTAAAGCATCCCACATGGAACCCAGAGTTCTCCATGAACATGCTTTGTCACCTTGAGGAGCCCACCTAGCTTTAATTTCTTCACATGAAACCTTCATGACTGGCCCCAGTAACTCCAGCTCTTGTAGGCTTGTGCCTGAGACCTTTTGGTGAAGTGGAGGACAAGCTGGTTATGTTCCTGAGCCTGTGTGTACACACAGACCCAGCTCCGTGACTGCCAGGGTGGGATTTCTGCTGTTCGAACAGGTCCACATGGGGCTGTTTTTCACAGCACCATCGATCCAGCTAAACCAGGGAGATGCATTACATGTCCTCCTGAGGTCAGGGGTTTGGCAGCCCAGCTGGTAAATCGCCTGGTGGCTGTGTTTGAAAGCCCTGCCCTCTGCTTTGGCTCCTAAGGGCTGGCCAGGGAGCAAGGAAGCTGGGGGGAAGTTGTTGAAGTTTGATATGTTCTGGGGGCTGTTAGGGGCAAAGGGCTTCAGTCAAGAGAGGGACAAATAGATCGATGGGAAACTGCCATGACCTGGTGACCTCAGAGATGGCTTCAAACCACGTTCTTAACGTGTCCTAGTAAATCTGGGGGCGGATCTGCCTCCCCTAGGGACAGTGAGGACAGGGAAGAGAAGGCAAAGTATGCCAGGGAAGTGAGAGGCTATAGCCCATGTGACTGGATACCCAGTGTGCTCTGGCCAGATGGGAGCTGATCTGCTCCCCTTTCTCTTCATGTAATGGGGGTACGGCATTTTATAGTTTGCAAAGCACGCTACGCTTCCCATCCTTGCGTGACCTGACTCAGGGGTGGGCAGGATTCATTGCCTCATCGGACAGCTTGCTGGGGGCAGAGAATTTGTAGTTGTTAAATGCTGTCAAGTCGGTTCCAACTCATAACCACTCTGTATAGGGTTTCCGAGGCTGTGTCTTTGTGGGCGCAAAAAGCCTCATCTTTCTCCTGCAGAGCAGCTGATGGGCTTGAACCACCAACCTTGTGGTTCTCAGTCTAGTGCTTATCCTACAGAGCCATTATGCTCCCAAACAATAGACAGGTTTATAATAGGAACAATGGCACTAGGGAAGTACTCACTCAGAATAATCAACTGTTTGAGATTGAAAGGCAGCATTTACCCAAGGACAGAGTTCAGAAGGGTTAGGAAAGAAGGAAGAATGGAAACAGGAAACCCAGGGAGGAAGCGGGATGCATGTTACACTGTGGGAACTGTAATCAGTGAGATGAAACAGCATATGAGTTGTTGAACGGAAAACTAACTGCTCTGTAAACCTTCACCCAAGTCACAATCAAAAGTGTTGTTGTTTCGTAAAGTTAAAAAAAAATACACAATGCATGTTGTGATAGTTAAGGTTTTCTTATGCATATGAATATACAGAGTTGCTATGTGTCAACTTGACTGGGTCAGGATTTGCAGAGCATTTGAGGAACTGTAAATGGATGATCAGTCTGACTGGGGGACTAAGTTTGAAGGGGTCTGGACAGGTACAGGTGAGGCTACAGAGGTGGGCAGGACCAGTCCGTTCCTTAAGGGCTATGGACTTTCAAGTGGAGCTACAGGAGAGCTTCAGCTAAGGGGATGGGGGTGAGGGTGGAGTGACGTGATTCATTTGTGTTCCCAAAACCTCATAGCGGTTTCTGTGTGTGATTGCTTGTGTGGGCCAGTGGGGAGGCTGGTGTGATAGCAATGATAGAGCTTCCCTCCTAGCATTGTGCCCCAGCTTCCCAGATGTTTAATCCCCAGAATCTGGAGTCTACAGACCATAGACCTGGCCTCAAAGCCCATCTCTTCTCCGGCTTGTTGTTGTGTGGATGTGGGCTACGAATTTCTCTCTGACCTTCAATTTCCTCATCTCTACTAGTTGCCTGGTGAGTCCTGGTATTGTGCTTCTCATAGGAAACCCTATACAAGGTCGCTATGGGTCAGAACTGACTTGATGGCATTTAACAACAGCAGCACTAGTTGCCTGGATTCTGTAGCACTGTAGGATAAGCATTGGTTTGAACTGCAAGGTCAGCAGTTCAAACTTACCAGCTGCTCCTCGGAAACCCTATACAGGGTTGCTACGAGTCAGAACCGACTTGATGACATGTAATAACAACAACAAAATTAGCTGCCTAGTGCTGCTCTAACAAAGTACCACAAACAACAGAAATGTACTGTCCCATACTTCTAGTCCACACTCAACATTCATGGGAAACCAAATGACATATTGCATTGGGCAAATCTATCGCAACAGAACTCTTTAAAGCAAAGATGTTGCTTTGAGGACTAGGATGCACCTGACCCAAGCCAAGGTATGTCCTGTTGATTCATATGCATGTGAAAGCTGGACAATGAATAAGGAAGACTGGAGAAGAATTGATAAATTTGAATTGTGTTACTGGCAATGACTATTGAATATACCACGGACCTTTAGAAGAACAAACAAATCTGTCTTGAAAGAAGTATAGGCAGAATGCACCCTAGAAGTAAGGAGGGCAAGACTTAGCAAAGAAAGATCAGAGTTCTTACCAGAGAAAAGCAGTATGTAAAGGTTACTTGGTCCCTGAAGGTATCAGTTGAATGACTAGTGTTGGGAAAACTCTGAGCTTCAGAGGGTCTGCCCGGGCTTTATGCTCTGGGTCCCCAAAACCATGGGCTGAACTGGCATGGAGCTTGTGGAGATACTTACTGTTTGTTTGTTTTTAAGCTTTTATTGTGAATTGAGTGAAGGTTTCCAGAGCAGATCATCAATTTTACATTCAACAAATCACTGCAATGCTTACAGTCCCCTCCATGCACCATCAGCAAACAGTATTTACCTCTACCCCCCCCCTTTTTATGTACATGTACCACATTGAAAATATGTATTTGTGTAAATGTCCAAAGGGCACATTTTGCAAGCCAGCCTCCTGCCTGAAGGCACACTGCCTTTCTCAGTCTATGGGCCTCTAGTACTCTATTGCTAATGATCATAAACATTTCTTCATGTTTGTTGGCTGTCTGAATGTCTTCCTTGGTCTTTTCATGTCCTGTGCCTGTTTTATAATTCGGTTACCGTCTTCTTTTTGTAGAGGTGTTCTTTGTTGTTGCTAAGTACCGTGGAGTCGGTTCCAACTCATAGTGACCCTGCGCAGGGTTTCCGAGGCTGCAAATCTTTACAGGAGCAGAAAGCCTCATTTTTAGAGACTAGTCCCTTGTCTCATAAGTCATTGCAAAAAAAATTTCCCAGCATGTTGGCTCTATTTTTACTCTTTTGGTTAAATTTTTCGATGCACATTAGTTTCCATTTTTTTGTCGGCCCCAATCATCAATTTTGTCTTCTATTATTTGCATATTTTTTTACCATGTTTGGAAGTCTATATATGTCATATACTAGAACCTTTAATTTGTCCCTATTTTTTCATTGATGATCTTTATAGTTCTGGGATTTACATTTAGATATTTAATTGGTATTAAGCTAGTTTTTGTATATGGTGTGAGATATGTGTCTTTTTTCATTCTTTTGCAAATCGATTTCCAGTTTTGCCAGCACCATTTGTTAACGAGACTATCTTTCCCCCATTTAATGTAAATCAAACCGTAACCATAACCCTAGGGTTGTTTTTGTTGTTAAGTGCCATTGAGTTGTGTCTGACTCAAATCGATACTGTATTCCTAGGAGCAGCTGGTGAATTTGAACTGCTTACCTTGCGGTTCAAATGCAACTCTATTACTCATTTTTTTTCCTTAAGTACACATACCACATTGAAAATATATATTCATTTAAATGTCTAAAGGGCACATTTTGCATACCAGCCTCCTGCCCGCAGGCACACAGTCTTTCTCAGTTCATGGGCCACTAGTCCTCCGCTGCTCTGTCTCTCTATGCCCTCATCTCTACCTCCATTTCTATTGTCACCTCTATTCTGGTTAGGATCCCTCTCTCTTCTCCTGCTCTTCCCTCTTGATGATCCTAGGGTCCTGTGTTCCTGAAATGACAGATTAACTGTTCCCTCCCTTTTAGTTACACCTCTTCTAAACAGTGGGACACACCCACTGTTAGCAGGAAGGGGAGACTGGAAGAGCTGGGAAGCACAGTGCTCCGGATCTGGGTTTGTGCACTAGATATTCTAGGCTTAAATCCTGGCTCTACTTATCAGCAGCTCTGTAGTTTGGAGCAAGTAGTTTACCTCTCTGGGCCTCTGCAAAACATACCTGTAAAATGGAGCTAACTACCTGTCAAAAAGGTGGGTGTTAAAAGAGGTAATCTCCATGCAACGCTACACAAATGTCATTCATTACCAGGACTAAGCAGGGCTGATTGAAACCAGCTGGGTATCCCCACCTCATGTGCTCAGGAAGGGATTGTGCAACAAATATCAGCTTTTCTGACATTTCTTCTTCCTGGTTCTCATTCTCCCCAGTGTATGAATAATTGTGGCTTAGGTTATAGATCTTTCTAGAAACTCCTTTCCATTTGGAAAGGTGTCCTCCTTGACAAATCACTCCCACCATTCTTTTGCATCCCAGGACCAGAGAAGGGGAGCAGGGAGCAATGACAGGCGATCTGGTTGTAGCCAGCCCCAGCCTTACCTGCCTTTCTGCCACTGACAGGAGCTACACAAAGAGCCATATCACTGACCATGCAATTGACTGCAAGGCAGGAGGAGTGTGGGGATGGCTGTGTAGTCCTCTTGTCTTCCTCTCATGGGGAGAGTTGACTGTACTCCCCTAGGGCACCCTTTTGTCTCTGGCCTCTCTCTGTGCCTGTAACCCCAGGAATCAGGGCCAGGCTACCGTCTGGTCTGTGTGCCAGCCAGGCCTCCAGCTTCTCAGCAGTCTGGTCTGGGACATAGATAATGCTTCCTTTCAGAACTCTGTGCAGGCTGCTGCAGGAGGCCTGGAGAAGAGCACTGAGATCCTCTGGAAACTGCCAACAAAGATGCCTTGTTGTCAGGGTTCCCAGGAAGCAGGGACCCCACCCCATGGTGAGACCCTTCCCCGCAGGGTGCTCCAGAGTGCAGGGGGGCCAGCTGCTTCCAGACTGGGCTGTCAGTCTCACTGATGTTGGGAAGGTAGACCTGGGGGTCCTGGGATCATGGGAGCGGAACTCCTAGGTTCAGGGGGTGACTGGACTGCCTCTTGACCTGATGCTTCTCAGTCACAAGGGACCTATTGCTTCTGATGTTCTTAGAATAAACCCAGCACCCATGAAGCCCTGGATGAAATGGCCCTGTCCACCTTCCCTGCCCACTTACTCTCTCTACGGAGCACATTCTCAACTCTTTTTGAGATCTTGAACCTCAGAGCTTTAAATATTCATTCCCTCTGCCTGGAATGCCCTTGCCTGTGCTATTCACATAGCTGACCCTGTCCACCCTCCTTGGACCTGCCTATCCATGTGATCTCCCCAGGTCCCCCATTTCATATCTAATTGACCCCTACCTTACCCCTCTGCTGTGTGTGGGAGCTTTCTGTTACATTCATCTCTGTGTCTTTGTTGTTGTCAGGTTCCATTGAGTCGGAACCGACTCATAGCAACCCCATGCACAGCAGAACGAAACAATGTCTGATCCTGGGTCAATCTCACTACTGCTGCCACACTTGATGCCATCAATGATGCCACCTGGCTGATCCATCTCGTTGGGGGTCTTCCTCTTTTTCTCTGACCCTCCACCTTACCCAGCATGACATCCTTCTCCAGCGACTGTTCCCTCCTGACAATATGCCCAAAGTATGAGAGACAAAGTTTAGCCATCTTGGCTATCAAGGAGCACTCTGGCTGCACTTCTTCCAAAACAGATCTATTGGTTCTTTTGGCAGTCCATGGCACTTTTAGTATTCTCCTCCAACACCACAATTCAAAGGCATCAATTCTTCTGCGATCTTCCTTATTCACTGTCCAGCTTTCACATCCATATGAGGTTATTGAAAATACCATGGCTTGGGTCAAGTGCACCTTAGTCCTCAAGCTGACATCTTTGCTCTTCAACACTTTAAAAAGTTCCTGTGCAACAGATTTGTCTAATGCAATACATCGTCTGATCTCTTGACTGCTTGACTGCTGCTTCTGCAAAAGTTGATAGTTGATCCAAGAAGAATGAAGTCCTTGACAACTTCAATCTTTTCTCCATTGATAAGAATGTTATTTATTGGTTCAGTGGTGAGGATTTTTGTTTTCTTGACATTGAGATGCAATCCATACTGAAGGCTGTGTTCTTTGATCTTCATAAGCAAATGTTTCAAGTCCTCTTCACTTTCAGCAAGCAAGGTTGTATCATCTTCATATCGCAGGTTGTTGAGTCTTCCTCCAATCCTAATGCCACATTTTTCTTCATAGAATCTAGCTTCTTGGATTATTTGCTCAGCATACAGGTTGAATAAATATGGTGAAAGAACACAATCTTGTCGCATACTTTTCCCAATTTTAAAACAGTCAGTGTTCCCATGCTCTGTTCGAACAACTGCTTCTTGGTCCCGGTACAGATTTCTCAGCTGTGTCTTTTGAATGCAGTGTTGAATGCAGTGTTGAATGCAGTGTTGAATGCAGCGGACATGCACAATGAGTGGTGGTTGAATGAATGAATGGTCTCCAGTTTCTGGAAGAGGAGTGTCACCTAGTAAGCTGGAGCTTGAGCCTGCATCTTTTTTGCTCCAAAAGTTTTCTAGGGCTTCATTAATCTCTTATCCACAGCCCAGAATATTATCCTTGGGCCAGCTCACACCTAGAAAATGGGGAAAGTGGTCCAATCCCCTGTTTTCACTGTACCCCTACTTTCTTCCCTCTCCCCACCCCATCTGGAGGGGCAGCTGTCCTTTGAGTAGGGAGGGGGCTTGGGGCTGCCCCTCACCCCAGGACATATGTCTTCATGAACAGGGTCTAGCAGGGCAGAGAGACCCAGGGGAAGAGCAGGGAAGATGAATGGGGAAGGAAGCCGAGGTGAGTGTGGGCCTGTGTGTGTAACTTGGACATAAATAAATGATCAGCACCAGGGATAACCAGCCAGTGGGGGAGGGGGAGTCCACACATCGATCTCATAAACCCCAGGCAGGAGTTGGGTCAGCCCAGGCCCCCAGATGGGATGGCCTCTTGTTTCACAGTCGCTTCATTACCGTCTTAACTGAGTGGCCGGCTGGGTCCCTGGGAGCCCCATTGGGGGGACTAATGTCATGATTAGTCACAATTGGTGTCTGACCCCACCCTAGGGTCAGGGTGTGGGGGGAAGTCTGAGGGACACTGGGTGTTCTCTGGAAGCTGGTGGAATTGTGATAATTTGTAATAACACAACAACACATCTCATTTAACAGCCATGGTTTCAGTTCTTGATGTGCATAATTTATTCCTTAGGACAAGGGTGAGAATTAGAGAGGTAAGGTGGCTGGCCTGAAGCCATGAAGCTATGGCTTCAAATCCAGATCCCCTCGAGTTTCATCTGGAGGCTCTGATCACTCTGCTTCCCCAGTATTTCCTGCAGCTCCAAAGGGGGTGTTGAAGGGCCCTGGCAGTTCTGGTTGTATTGCCCTGGGAGGCTGGTGTCCCAGGAGATGACCCTGGTTGGGGTCCCAGTCTGTAACAGCACCAATGGTTCTGGTGCAACAAGTAGATTCTGGTAGGGTGGGAGGAGAATGAAGAGCAAGGGTGGGGCCCATCTATCAGGCCTTTCCTTCACAGAATGCAATTGGTCTCTTTCTCATAAGGCCTGTGGTTTGCAAACCGTAGTGGTCATCCGAATCATCCAAGTAGTTTGTTCGACAGATGGATTTCTGGGCCCCAGCCACAGAGTATGGGGTCAGAGTCCCACAAATCTTGCTCTTTAACAAGAAACATCCCACCCCCAGTGATGCTGATGCCAGGTATTTGGACCATTCTGGCAAGTTTTGTTTTACCATTTCAGAAGCAGGAAACCAACCCAGAGTCATTTGGTGCTTATCTGTCTGCCTGAGCTCATCCAGAACTCAGACAAGTGGGTTAGAGCTATGCCTAACATTCTAGGGCCTGCCCCTGTGGAGTCCTCCAAGTCTTGACAGTAGTGACCCCTGTAACCTTGTTGAGAAAAAAGTGAGGGGCTTTAAACAAGCTGTAAAAGGATGCTTAAAAAGAAAGGGAGACCCTATCCAGAAAAGCAGAGATACCAGAGATGAAGGCATGGAGAGATAGAGCAGTTGAGGACTCTAGACTCATAGAAAGAGAAAGGCTGTGTGCTGACAGCCAGGAGGCCGGCTTGCAGAATGTGCCCTTGGGTTATTTAAATGATTATATATTCCTGAGTGTTTTTGTATACATCCCTCCCACCCCACCAAAACAACAACAAAAATAGAAGCAAATACTGTAGAATGATGATGCAAGGAGGAGACTGTAATCATTGCAATGAAATGATGAGTATAAAACCTATGTTCTCCCACATAAACTATCACTCAATTCACAATAAAAGCTTGGGGGGGGGGGAAGGGAGCCTAGGGGTCATAGAATTTTGGTTCTTCATTATACACTGGGGGATACTGAGGTTCCTAAGTTCACACACCAAGTTAGTACAGAGTCAGGTCAGCCACTTTGTCATGACATGGAGTTTCTTGGGTCAACAGCTGGCTGGGATTCTATCACTGGTAGAGTTCTGTACTACTTACTGTCAAGTTCCTAAAGGGCTCCATGGAGGAGCAGCGTGGGAAGCCATTGAAACCAGCGGCTTTATGTTAGCTGGGTTGATGTACCCCCAGGGCCTGGCAAGGAGCCTGGCATATAACAGCTGCTCAGTTAAGATTTGTTGAAATATGCACCGAACATCCTTACCGAAGGCAGACACAGCCCTTACCCTCAGGAAACTCACAGCCTGTTAGGGTCCATGGTTTGGAAGCCAGGATAAGGAAGGTGGATCCACTGTCCAGAAGAGGAGGCTGATGGTCTTCCTCGCTCCTCCATATGGAGACCTCAGTGTTACCAATCCACGGCGAGCCCTTGTTAGGGATAGGAACTCGAGATAGACTTCTACCAGGAGTGACCAACCAGAAGCCTGCAATGACAAATGTTGATGGAATGAATGAAGCTGAATAAATACGAGATGGCCAGTCCAGCTCACCAGTCACACCTTGGAAATCCTATATTGGATTGCTATGGGTCAGAACCGATTTGATGGCATTTAACAGCAACAACAAAAAGGGTGTGGTAGGGATTGTGGCCAGCATTACTGACATTAGAATTCTAGTTTTTATCCAGAAGCATTGAGTCAGCCTATAGTAAACCCTGGCGTAGCTAAGGGCCAAGTTTGGTCCATGGCCATGGCCTTACCACGACCAGCATTCTCATTCTGCATAATACTGGACCAAAATTTAGTTCTGTCTGAAGACCAAAATTTAGTTCTGTCCCTCCTTCAACTAACTGTGTGGCCTTGGACGAATCAGTGGCTTCAGTCTTCCTATCCCTTTTCAGAAGGACTAGTTGAGGTCATCTCTGGGGCTTTGTGCCAGGAAACTGCCGGAAAGACTGGGACCGACATCACCACGCAGTGAGGTTGCTGTGGCTTTAAAAGTGCCTTGGTCGCCTGAGTTCCAGTCACAGGGCGAGTGAGCTGGCAGAGCTGAGCCTGTCGCGCTGGCCACCTGCGGAGTCCTCCACAGCTGGGAAGATTAGTCTCTTCCACTAGACAACACCCATTACCATGTTCCAATAGCCATCACTTCCGCTAGGTGAGCCGCAGATGAGATATCGATTGTGCTGACCCCAGGCGAGCCCTTTCCCCAACCTGAGAGGCGTGCAGATCAGCCTGTGCCTGGCCCGAGGCTGGCAGCTGTCCTCACAGACTGAAGTCTGGGATCCAGATGAAGCAGACAGCGGCTCCCTGGCTTGGGCTGACTTTCCAAGTGTTTGAAACCAGCTCATGCCTGGACTCTGAACTATTGTTCCATATGCTTTCATTTCAAGATGGGACTTTAGAGGGAGTGGGAAGTGTGTGAAGGTAATACATGGAAATACAGATAAGTCTGACCAGGCTGTGTGGAGTGGGGAGAAGTGAGATGGGGGTGTGGTCAGTGGAGTATTTGGGTGGGCAGTGGGAGCTTTGGGGTTAGGAAGTGACATGATCTCCAGTCCACCCCTGCCCTCTTGAGCCTTTGGCCTCCTCCTGGTCTTGTTCTCCCTTCATTCTGGCACTTGAGAAAGGGGAAACACCATCAGATTTGACCTATGGGGGCTAGCAGGCTCTGTGAGACCAGGAGCAGGGCTCTGATGTGGAGAGGACAAAGAGACTGTGGAGGGTGGGTTCTTGCCCCTGGAAGGATATAAAACTTGCCCAGCATCCAAAGAAGGATCAGCATGGATTCACAGACAGAGCCTGGGATATGGGGCCAGTGAACTTGGGTTTGAGGCCCAGTTCCCTCCATTCCTGTGTGGCTTTGGACCAATTGTTTGAGCTTTTGAACTTCAATTCTTCCTTACAACTTTTCTTAATGGAGGATTTTGAAAATACCCCAAATATTATAATAAATGACTACTTATGCATCCACTCAGGGCAACCCAATTCCACCCTCACCTTCTTCTCCCTGCCACATTGTTTCAAAACAAACACAGATAACTATGATGTCATCTCTAAATATTTTAGTATGAATCTCTTAAAGCTAAGATTTGGGAAAAAACAAACAAACCACAATATCAATAAAACATTAAAAAAAACTATCTCTAGTTCCTAATAGCATCAACTCTCTGAAGATCAGTGTTCACATTTTTGTTGTTGTGTGGTGCCAAAGAGTCGATTCTGACCCACAGCAACCCTGTATAGTGTTTCTGAGTACCGGCTGGTGAATTTGAACCACCGACTTTGCGGTTCAAATTGACCTTGAGAGCCAGTGCTTATCCTACAGCGCCATACTAGGACTCCTTCACATTTTTAGTATCTTATAAATTTCACTCAAAAAAAGTTTATTTAAACCTGGATCTAAATGAAAATCCTACGTTATGATTGGTTGATGTCTCTTCCAAAACCCAAACCAAACCCACTGCCATCAAATTGATTCCAACAGAGTGAGTTGGAATCCTATAGGGTGTAGTAGAAGCGCCATCTTTAGGGAAGGTCTTAGCTGTCAGTTTGTTGTACTGTGGTGGCTTGTTGTTTTGATTTGTGTCATTCTAATGGCTCCAGCCACTCCTGGGAAACTCTATACAGGGTCTCTATGAGTCAGAATCAACCCGACAGCACTCAACAACAAATGGCTAGTGGAAGTCCTGATATGGTGTTTTAGAATAAGCACTGGACTGTGAACCACAAGGTTGGCAGTTTCAGCCCACCAGCTTCTCCTTAGAAACTATACACAGGGTCATAATGAGTTGGAACTGATTTGACAGCCCTCAACAACAATAACAAGAAAGACAAGTTAATACGACTATTTTTCAAATTTATATACCAAACACTACAGCCAATGACTATAAAATTGAAGATTTCTACTAACTTCTTCATTTTGAAATTGATCAAGATGCATTGATAATTACGGGTGATTGGAATGCGAAAGTTGGAGACAAAGAGGAAGTACAGATAGTTGTAAAATATGGCCTTGGTGATAGAAACGATGTTGGAAATCCACATGGTAGAAATTTGTAAGACCAATGACTTGCTTATTCATTGCAGATATCTTTTTTCAACAACATAATTGGTGAACCTTACGTGGACCTCAGCAGATGGAGGACTCAAATTGACCCCATCAATCTCATCATCCAAAACCAGGTCAGGGGCTGACTGTGGAACAGACCATCAATTGCCCATATTTAAGTTTAGGCTGAAACGGAAGAAAATGAAAACAAGTCCACAGAGCCAAAATATAACCTTGAGTATTTATTGTTGTTGTTAAGTGCTATTGAGTCAGTTCCAACTCATAGCAACCTCTGTAGGGTTTCTAAGGCTGTAAATCTTTGCAGGAACAGAAAGCCTCATCTTTTTCCTAATGAGTGGCTGGTGGGTTTGAACCGCTGACCTGTGGTTCATAGTCCAGTGCTTATCCTACAGAGTCACCATACTCCTGACCTTGAGTATATTCCACCTGAATTTAGAGACCATCTCAAGAACAGATTTGATACAATTTGATGAGCTTGACCTACACCTATGGATGCAGTAGCTCAAAAGAGGTAAAAAAAATCTTTATAGCAAGGATCATTCCCACCCCCTCCATAAACAGAGTATGGCTACCCAAAGTGTGTGTGTATGTGTAGGGGGTTGCTACAAAGGCAAGAAGTGACTGGTTTACAAGCTTTCAAGAGGGAGCCTAGATCCAGAGGGTATGGAGAAAGGTAGAATCTCCACTGAGTAGTATCCAATCTGTCGAGGCGGGTCTGATGAAAGGAAATGCGGATAGGTCTCTTGTGATACAATAGTGAATAATTGTTATCAGGACTGATTGTGAGGGTTGGAAATGTAAAGATAGACATTTTGTAGCAAGGAGGGGAGTGATTAACTTTGCAGTCTAGGAGTGGAGGTCCCTGGGACCATCAAGAGAGAAGAATGGAGAGTGGGACCCTACCCAGAGAAACAGTGACGCCAGAGATGGAGGTAGAGACAATGATGTGGAGAGATGGAGTGGCTGGGGACTTTAGACCCAGAGAGGGAGAGGGGCTGTGTGCTGACGACCAAGGGGCAGGCTTGCAGGGTATACCCTGTGGTTGGTTGATGATGCATAGAGGGGATTGTAACCATGGCAATGGGACATATACAATAGAATGAATGTAAAACTAATGTTCTCCCATGTAAACTATCACATAATTCACAATAAAACATTAAAAAAAGAGAAAAGAATAGAAAAGATTTGACACTGAACAAACACTAATAGTCCAAGACCAGAATGACATCAAGAACATCATACATATGAAGTAAGTCAAAGGTCATTAAATGATGGAAGAGAAAGAAGAGATTCATTATCATGGATGTCAGAAGAGACTGAAATTTGCTCTTGAATGTAGAGAAACTAAAGTGACTGGAAGAAATGCTGAAAGAAAAGAGGTGAACAGAAATTTTCAAAGGGTAGCTTGAGAAGACAAAGTCAAGTATTACAAAGAAATATGCTAAGGCCTAGAGTCAGAAAACCAAAAGAGAAAAACATGGTCAGTATTTCTCAAACTGAAAGTACTAAAGAAAAAAATTCAAGCCTCAAATTGCAATATTGAAAGATTTTATGGGCAGAATTTTGAATGACATAGAAAACATCAAAAGAAGATGGAAAGAATATAGTCACTGTACCAAAAACAATTGGTTGATGTTCAGTCATTTCAAGAGGTGACATGTGAGCAAGAACTGATGGTATTGAAGAAAGAACACCAAGCTGCACTGGAGGAACTGGTGAAAATAAGGATCCAGGAATTGATGGAATACAAATCTATGCCAAGAAATTTGGAAGACAGCTACCTAGCCAACCGATTCAAAGAGATCTATATTTGTGCCCACTCCAAAGAAAGATGACTCAACAGAATGTGGAAACCATCCAACAATATCATTACTATCACTTGCAAGTAAAATTTTTCTGAAGACAATTCAACAATGGTTGCAGTAGTACCTCTACAGGGAGCTGCCAGAAATTCAAGCAGATTCAGAGGAGGTTGTGGAATGAGTGATATCATTGCCGACATCACATGAATCTTAGCTGAAAGCAGAGAATAACATTTTTGCTTGTGCTTTATTGACTACGCAAAGACACTTGATTGTGTAGATTACAGCAAACTATGGATAACATTTCACAGAATAGGTATTCCAGAACACTTAATTGTGCTCATTAGGAATCTATAAATAGACCAAGAGGCAGTTGTTTAAACAGAACAAGAGGAAACTGAGTGATCTAAAATTAGGAAAGGTTGTATCCTTTCACCATACTTATTCAATCTGTATACTGAGCAATAATCTTAAAAACTGGATAATATGAAGAAGAATCTGGCATTAGGATTGGAGGAAGACTCCTTAACAACCTGGAATTAATTAACAACATTGGAAATGAAGAGAACTTGAAATACTGATGAAGATCAAAGACTGCAGCCATCAGTATGGATTGCACCTCAATGTAAAGGAAATGAAAATCCTCACAACTATATCAATAAATAATAACATGATAAATGGAGAAATGACTGAAGTTGTCAAAGACTTCATTTTGTTTGGATCCACAATCAACAGTCTTGGAAGGAGCAATCAGGAAGTCAAATGATGTATTGCATTAGGTAAATTGCTGCAGAGACCTCTCTAAAGAGTTAAGGAGCAAAGATGTCAGTCTGAGGACTAAGGTGACCCAAGCCATGGTATTTTCAATCACATCATATGCATATGAAAGTTGGAAAATGAATAAGGAAGAGTCTAGAAGAATCAATGCATTTGGATTATGGTGTTGGAGAAGAATGTTGAAAGTACCTTGGACTGCCAGAAGAACAAACAAATCTGTATTAGAAGAAGTACAGCCAGAATGCTCCTTAGTAGCAAGGATAGGGAGATTTCGTCTCTTGTACTTTGGACATGTTGTTAGGAGGGACCAGTCCCTGAAGAAGGAAATCATGATTGATAAAATAGAAGTTCATCAAAAAAGAGGAAGACCTTCAGTGAGATGGATTGACACAGTGGCAGCAACAATGGGTTCAGACATAACAACTATGGTGAGGATGGTATAGGATAGGGAAGTGTTTCCTTCTGTTATGTATGCTGTCACCATGTGTCAGAATGGACTCAATGTCAGCTAACAAGAACAACAATCTGAGCAAACTATTGTATGATGCACATGATCAAAAAAAGCTAGAAGGAATAGAGAGTCGTGGGACCAAAAAGAATTGGTCAACATTCAATCATTTCAGGAGGTTGCTGTTGTTGTTTAGTGCCATCAAATTGGTTCTGACTCATAGCAACCCTGTATAGGGTTTCCAAGGCTCAGCTGGTGAGTTTGAACTGCTGACCTTGTGGTTCAAACCGACCTTGTGGTCCGGTGCTTTATTCCACAGTGCCACACCAGGAGTACCGGAGGTTATCATCTGATAACCAATAGGAAGGAAGGGCCAAGTAAGTCTAGACTGCACTAAAGGCATGGAGCCAGTAAAGCAGAGTGCCTTTGGGCAGGAGACTCAATTGTAGGGTGGGGTGCCTCCAGGCATTTATTGGGGAGCTAGGTTTGCTGACCCATGGAGTTTCAGGTAAGTGCCTTTTGGGCTGAGGTTTATAGTGAAGTAGAATGCCCTTAGAGCATTTATCAGCAATAATAAAAGAGCATTGTATCATTACCTGAGCTGGGCAGAGGGCAAGGGGTTGTGTGACTGAAAGATCAAGGGTCAGAGAAAGAGAGGCCTGAATGTGGACATTTTAGGAACAGGTTTCCTGATCCTGAACATTTATGGTCCTTCATTGTAACTTGTTGTTGTTAGGTGCCATCGAGTCGGTACCAACTCATAGTGACCCTATGTACAACAAAACGAAATACTGCCCAGTCTTGGGCCAACCTCACTATTTTTGCCACGCTTGAGCCCATTGATGCTGCCACTTTGCCAATCCATCTGGTCTTCCCTGTAGGCACATGGATATTATCCCATCACAGACAGCATTGTACCTCATGACTGATCTGGGTATGTTCTTTTTGACAATGAATGCAATACCATTCCTCCTCAATTTGTCAGTTAATACCACTATTATTCAAATTTACATACCAA
>NW_006408532.1:9915473-9923328 GCF_000296735.1 Chrysochloris asiatica | reverse complement strand
GTTTTCAGTGACTAAATATTCGGAAGTAGTTCGTCACTACTTCTTACTAGTCTGTCTTCGTCTGGAAGCTCATCTGAAGCCTGTCTACCATGGGTGACCCTGCTGGTATTTAAAATACTAGTGGCACAGCTTCCAGAATCATAACAACTTACAAGTCACCATAGTACAACAAATTGACAGATGAGTGGTGGTGTAAGTTGTTAGCTTCCCTAATAAACCCCATAACTGTAAGTATGGTGACAGTTCTGTGTGGCCACTGGAAAGAATTAGTGGAACCTAGCTGAGTACTGAGTGCTGTGGGCAGGATGGCTGGTGCCATGTCAAGTAGACATCATACTTGGTAAAGTCGAGGATCATTGGTTTGAGCAAGACTCTCAGTAAAATGGATTGATATAGTGGCTGCAGCAATGGGCTCAAACATGAGGATGGTACAGGATGGGGCAGTGTTGGATCTGTTGAGCAGAGGACCACTATGAGTCAGGATGGAATGGAGGGCATCTAATAACAACAATTTTTAGGAAAGTAGACTGCCACAGTTCTCCCTGCAGGGGCTGGTGGGTTTGAACCACTGACCTTTCAGTTAGCAGCAGAGTGCTTTAACCACTGTGCCACTATGGTTTCTGTGATGTCTTTTAAGTCTTTTAATCTGTAGATTGACACCCATTTCTTTGCTCGTTGTTTGTTAAAAAATTTAGTTGTAACTTCTGGAGAGTCCCTCACAGTCTGGATTTTGGTGACTACATTCCTGAGTCACCAAACGTTCAGTTATTTCAGTTTTTAGAAATAGAGTGGACTGAGTGTTGAGTCTAGGCACTTGATACATATGTTACTTTACTTCCTTCTAATTCTGCCTCAATCCTGCCTGGTAGGTCCAAGTTCTAGGCCATTCCACAGGTAAGGAAACTTGCTCCAGCTTGTCACTTTCTGAGCTCATGCTCTTCTTTAATGTTAGTCACTCTTAAAAAAACAAAACAAAACAAAACAAAAAAAAACCAGTTTATTGAGATATAATTTACATATCATGCAAAATTGACACATCTTACATGTGTACTTCAATGGATTTTAGCTATAGAACCTTCGCCATAATCTAATTGTAGAACGTTTCCATCACTAGAAACAGAAACCTCACACCCATTTGCAATCATTCCACATTCCTACCCCTAACACACGGCAACCACTAATCTACTTTCTGTCTCTATGGATTTGCCCACTCTGGACATTTCATATAAATGGACTTATACAATATGGGTTTTTAAAAATCTGACTTCTTTCACTGAGCATTAATGTCACTGGGGTTCAATGTCATCCATGCTGTAGCGTGTGTCAGAAGTTTGTTCCTTTTTTTTGATGAATAGTGTTTCAGTGTATGGATATGTCGCATTTTGATTACCCTTCTTTTATACTCTTTCATTGTGAAGTATAGTACAACAATGCTTAGAATGAATACAGCATCAAATATTGAGTATAAACCAAGTCCCTGTATGTTAGACAGTGCATATGCTACCCAGCTTAAGAAAAGAAACTCGAACAGTACCTGGAGGCCATCTGGTACATTTCTCCCATCACCTCACCTGTATCAAAGGCCTGGCCCCAGTCTTCCCACACATTAATGTTTCCTGGTGGAGTCTCACAGTACCTACCACAGGGATTTAGGAATCAAGGAGGCCTGGATTCAAAGTACAGTGTGACCTAAGGCAAATGAACTTATCTCTTTGAGCTTTGATTTCTTGCCCTGTAAAATGGGGGTGATCATGTCATCAGAGTCTGATACATAGTGGGTTCTCAAAACCTGTCAGTTCTCTCTCCTTCCCACTTTCTTTGGGAAACAAACTGATTAAGGCTCAAAGTGATTGATTTTCTCTCTGAAGCTTTCCCCCAGGGTTATCTCTTCTCCAAAATCTTTCAAGTTATTCAGTGTGAGCTATTAATTATTTATCATGAATTACACATGGACTCCTAGTATGGCACCGTAGGATCAGCACTAGACTGTAAACCACAAGGTTAGCAGTTCAGACCCTATATAGGGTCGCTATAGGAACTGACTCAATGGCACTTAACAATAACAACATGAACTTTCCACTTCTGTGTATACATATTATTTACTGAATTTGAGTGTAAATTCTTAAAAAGCTCAGACTGTGTCTTTGATTGTTTTTGTATCTTGCTAGCTGTTTAAGTTACTTTTAAAAAAAGAAGTTGGTTATGAAGTCTATCAACCATGTGGAGAATTAATTATGCTCTCATGGTAAATGTAAAAATGAACTGATGTGCAGGTACACAATGTCAACAAATTCCATTACATGTGTGGTACACATGTGCAACTGAAAAAATTACTAGTAGGAAACATCAAAATATTAATAACATTAATTATAATATTAGATCAGAAATAATAGTTTTCCTTGATTTTTCAATTTTGGTCATTTTAAGTATTATTATACAAATAAAATGATAGGTGTGAGTACCAACCCTTCTCCATCCATGCCCCAATCTACATTTCAAGGTTGACATGAAGGCTAAAAAAAACACTCCTAGGAAAATATCTCCAATGTTACCAGTGACCTGGATTTCAGACATACCCAGTTTTATCTGGTGATCTGGGAACAACTCCATGGCAATCTCATAGTCAGGACATGGGGAATCAACAGTCTTCCAAGATGGACTCTTCCCTGAGAGAAGGCTGTCAGTCCTAGACGGCTAAGCACTCAATAGGGATTAAGAGTTTTAGGGTTAGGTGGTTCCAGGAAAGCTGGGGACTGTTGGTAGAATGGATGACAATTTGGCAGCCCTTTCATGTCCAAGTTGAAAGGTGCTGTGTACATGAAAAACTAAGAGTCCTAATAGTTTGGTGCCTAAATAATCCTGCTATATGTCTCTGGAGGTGCTGAGTTCCTACCCAGTTCCCAGTGGAACAAGAGAAGACACAGAGCCAGGCCAGTGTATGGGCAATGGCTTGAGGGGAATGGCAGGAAGGTCAAGGAAGTGAGAATGGGCTCTAAGCTGTGACATGAGGATTGGGTTGGAATGCCCCTGAGAGCCTTGGCATCACTGCGGACTATGAGATTTCTAGAACAGCGATAGTCCCTGAAGTGTTGTTGGAGTGGGAAGATGGCTGGGGAGAAGGCATTCTTGCAGTTTCTCAGGTGAGGCTTGTGAGCTTGTGAAGCATGGATAGATATTCACTTACTCAACAAATTCTTCTTGAGCACCGGTTATGGATCAGGCATGGTTTTGGCATTGGAGACAGCTGTGGATGACAGGTATGGTCTCTGTATACAGGGAGCTCCCCATCTAGTAGGGTAGGCTCAACAAGTAAAATTTACAAGGCCCAGCTCCAATAAAAAGTTACTACATATACAAAGCAAATCAGTACATAGTTAGTCAGGTGTTACTGAAGGAAAAGTGTATAGGGCATGGCAAGTACCAGGATGGGGACTTTAAGGAGTGAACGTTATGGCTTTTGTGAGGCAACACTGTTCTGGGCAAAGCTTGGTCTGTTGGAGGAATAGCAAGTAAGACCATGGGCTAGAGCAGAGTGAGAGGAAGAGCGAAGTGAGGAAAAGAGGGTAGTAGCGAGCCAGGTCATGAAGGAACTTGTAGGTCATAGCACTCATCCGTCAGCTTTCTATTACTGCATGACAAACAGCCCCTTAATGGAAATTTAATGGAAGACTTAATGGGAAAAAAACGAACTATTTACTCTTATTCATAAGCTTATATGTTGGCATTTGAGCAGTTCCACTCGATGGCTACTGTACCATCCCAGGTCAGTGGTTCAAGCTCACCAGCCGCTCCTTGGGAATCCTATACAGAGTCACTATGGGTTGGTACCAACTCGATGGCACTTAACAATAACAACAATATTTAGAGGAGCAAACAATTACAGCAGACTTCATTTCAGAAACTATGTAAGATATCAGACAATAAAGTGACAAAGTGACATTTTTACAGCACTAGAAGAAAAAGATAAGAATCAGTCTGTAATTCTACATTTAGTGAAAATCTCTTTAAAACTAAAGGTAAAGTTTTAGGCAAACAAAAGCTGAAATAATTCATCAAAAGACCTACAGTCTAAGAAATACTTTTAAAGTTCTTCAGGTAGAAGGAAAATGATCCAGATCGAAACCTGTATCTATACAATAGAATGAACCCAAACTCAAAGTCTTTGCCATCAAGTCTATTGTGATGCATAGTAACCCTGTAGGACAGGGTGGAAAGCCCCATTGGGTTTCCTCATCTTTCTTCTGTGGAACAGCTGGTGGACTCAAACAGCTGATCTTTAGGTTAGTGCCTGAGCACTTAACCACTGTGCCACCAGGGCTCAGGCACAATGGAATGAAGAGCTCCAGAAATGTGAATAAATGTAAAATACATCATTTTCTCATTTTTAATTTAAAAAATGATATTTGACTATCTAAAGAAAAAAATAATTGGAGAAATAGACAAATCCACTATTTTACTTAGAAACTTTAACCTCTCCATCAGTAATTAGCAGATTCACCAGGCAGAAAATCATTAAGGCTATAGTTAAATTGAGAGTCCTGGTATGGTGTTGTGGGTTAATGCACTGGACTGCAAAGTTGGTTTGAACCTGAAGGTTGGTGGTTCAAGCTCACCAGCCACTCCTCGGAAACCCTATACAGGGTAACTACAGGTCAGAACCAACATGATGGCAGTTAACAACAACAACAATCCTGGTGTGACACTGATTCAATCCTGATTCAATCCTGGTGTGGCGATTCAAACCCACCAGATGCTGCTCTGAAACCCTATACAGGGTGACTAAGAGTTGGAATTGACTTGACGGCACTTAACAACAACAACAATCCTGATGCGGTGCTATAGGATAAGCACTGGACCGCTAATCACAGGTTGGCAGTTCAAACCCAGGGTTGGTCAAAGTTGGAATCGACTTCACAACACACAATTAACAGCAACAATAGCCATTTAAGGAGCCCTGGTGTGCAGTGGTTAAAATGCTTGGCTGCTAGATGAAAGATAGTCAGTTTGAACCCACTAACTACTCAGCAGGAGAAAGATTTGGCAATCTGCTTCCATAAAGGTTGCACCCTTGGGGCATTTCTACTCTGTCATATAGGGTCACTGTGAGCTGGAATTGACTAGACAGCAATGGGTTTAATGGACATATATAGAATTCTCCATCCAACTCCACCTATATATGCATTCTCCCTCCTCAAGCTCACAATGACTATTCACTAACATAGACCACATTCTGGCCTATAAAACATAGCTTAACAAATAGAATACTGAAAATCCTGCAAAGAATGCTCTTAGACCACAGTAGAGTTAAACTAGAAATCAATAACAGAAAGATAGCAGGATAATCCCCAAATATTTGGACATCAAAACAATACACTTCTAAACAATGCATAAGTCAAAGAAGTCTTAAAAGAAAAAAAAAAAAATTTGTAACTGAATGAAAATGAAAATCCATTTTATAAAAATTTGTGGGACTCAATGGATGTATGTATATACAGTAAAATTTGCTGAAGTCAGAAAAAAAATGTAAATATTTTCTACTAAAAGAGAGTGATATAAAAATGGTAAGACTGTACCCTGTCAAGGGAAGAAAACTTGCAAGACATGGATAAACAAGGCAGTCCTGTTGAGTTTCAGCTCTCACAGATATTACTAAGTTAGAATAGAAGTAAGATCTAAAATCAATAATCGAAGCTTTCACTTTAAGAAATTGGGAGGAGAGGGGATTGAATTAAATTCAAAGTAAGAAATCAGAGGTGAAACCAATGAAAATAAAAACAGGAAAATGATAGAATCAATCAAACCAAGAGTTAATTCTTTGAAAAGATCAATAAATTGATAAACTTCTTAGTCAGGATAGCCAAGAAAAAAGAGTGAAAATACAAATGTTAATAATCAGAAATGAATGAGGGGCTATCACTACTGATTCCATGGATATTAAAGGGACACTACGGGAATATTCTGAACAACTTTATGCTCACAAATTTTATAACTTAGGTGAAATGCACCAATTTATTGAATGATACAACCAAACAAAACTCACACAAGGAGAACTAGGTCATTTAAATAGACCTGCAACTATTAAAGACATCGAATCAATACTTAATGAATTCTCAAAACAGAAAACACCAGGTCAAATGGTTTCGCCAGTGAAGTCCACCAAACATTTAAGAAAGATATACTAATTCTCTGCCACTGGTTCCAGAACATAGAAGTAGAACACTTCTTAACTAATTCTCTGAGATCAGCGTTATCCTAATACCAAATCACAAAGACGTTATAAGAAAGGAAAACTACAAACCAATACCTCTCATAAACATAGATGCAAAAACCATCAACAAAATATTAGCAAATCAAATCCAACAATGTATAAAAAAATTATACAGCATGACTAAATAGGATTTATTCCAGGTATGTAAAGCTGATTCAACACCTGAAAATCAGCTTATGAAATGCATCACAACTATAAGCTGAAGAAAAAAGTCACATGTAGACAAGTAATAAACTGGTAAAGAAAATATGAAAATAACTAATTTTCCTTGTAAACCTATGGTAGATTTTTTTTTTAAAACACAACTTTTTTTTTATTGTGACTTTAGTGAAGGAATACAAAGCAAATCAATTTTCCATCCAACAATTCATGTACATTTTGCTATACAGGGTTGCTATGAGTCGGAACTGACTCATAGCACTTAACAACAATTGTTTGGTTGAAAATTGAGGCATGCAGTGAGTTTAGTTCCAGACCTGAAGGATGGCTAAGAGCCTACCAGTCCCTATTCAACTAGGAAGCCTGGTCTATTTTTTGTGATTTTGAGTTTTGTTACACATTTTTCTTCCACTCTATCCAGGACCTTGTAATGGGATCCCTTTCAGAGCATTGATAGTGGTCACTGGGTATATCTAATTCTTCTGGTCTCAGGATCATGGGGGCTGATGTTTACATAGTCCATTATTAGCACATTGGACTGTTTCCATGTGCATTCAAGTTTCTTCCTCTGAATGGGAAAAGACCAATAGCTGCACCTTAGATGGCTCCTCACAAGCTTTTAAGACCCTAGGTGCTACTCGACATATGGTAGGGTTTTGTGAAAGTAATGTATCTGACAATTGCACAAAGTGAAATGTTCTAAGGTTAGACTGCAAGATAACTTTACAACACATGAAGTGGTATAATTTGAATTGAAGGTTGTTGTTGTTAAGTGCCATCGAGTCGGTTCTGACCCATAGTGGTGTAATTTGAATTGAAGGTTCTAGGCAGCAGCTGGTGAACTTGAACTGCCAACTTCATGGTTCAAACTGACTTTGCAGTCCAGCGCAATAACCCACAGCACCACACCAGGAGTCCATGAATTGAAGGTAGAGTGTGGCAACTTAAAGATACATATTGCAAGCCCAGAAAACCCCCTAAAAAGAAATATATCAATAAACCAATCATAAAAACAATACAGAGAACAAACAAGATGGTGGATCGGGTGGAAGTGCCGTGAAGAACTCCACCAGCAACAACACAGAATACCGGACCAAGCAGGCTCAGGGGATGGTCCCAGAACTCTGAACCACATATAAAGGAATATTTAGAAGGCTGGAAGGCTTACAGCTGGGAGAATTTGTGGCAGAAGCAAGAAATCCATTGCTTTCTAGTTCGGAACGCTCAGCTGCTCCAGGAGCCGCCATCTTGGGTGAGAACAAGCGGGAAAAAGATTGGAGCGGCCACAGATGCCTGGTAGAACCGCAGAGATAAAGGTGTGGACATTCTTTTCTTTTGGTATCTGTTCATTGGTCCCTTGCTGTCTGCACACCTCCATTCTGGTAACTCTAGAGGTGCCTGAGCTAGTGGGCACCCCAGCCCCACCCT
>NW_006408532.1:9887628-9913226 GCF_000296735.1 Chrysochloris asiatica | reverse complement strand
AAAAAAGCTAAAGTAGATAGAGAGAAATACTGTTAACTGATGTTATATGGAGGGGATTATAATCAATGTAATGAAACAAGGTATATGATTTGTTGAAATGTAAAACTACTGATATGCCCTGTAAACTTTCACTCAATCCACAATAAAAATCATAAAAAAAAACAAAACAAAAAACAACACAATACATTTTTTTGAAGTACGAAAGCAATTTAGAATGTGGACAAAACAAAATCCATAGATAGGGAAAAGTTACGTACGTTAGAAGATATCAATACCATGAATATTGGGCAGTTATTGTAGTTGCTTGCCATTGAGTCAATTTTGACTCGTTGTGACCCATGTGAGCATAGGACTGCCCCAAAGGGCTTCTTGTCTGCAATATTTATTGAAGCAGATCACTAGATATTTCTTTTCTGGAACTGCTGAGCTAACAGGGCTCCACGAAATTACTTATGAGGAGTTTTTAATGATATAGGAAAGTATTCATGATATAAATTTATGATATAATGTTAAACTTTCAAAAATAGGATGTGGCATTGTATTCCTACTTCTATCTAAATCATTGCAAACATAGCTATGTTGTTGTTAAATGCTATCGAGTTGGTTCTGACTCATAGTGACCCTGTATAGGGTTTCTGATGAGCGGCTGGTGGGTTTGAATGGCCAACCTTACAGTTCAAACAGACCCTGTGGTTCAGTGCTTTATCCTGAGCCACACCAGGACTCCTATCTATAAACATAGAAAAAGATGATAGAAAATAAATAGACCAAATATAATGTAACTGGATGGTGAGATAATGAATCATGATTATTTTGGTAAGTCTTTCAGTTGCTTCCTAATTTTTAAAGAAAAGAAAAAATACATAATGAAGATACAGTCTTAGAGTGGTTTAAAAACATAAACACATAAAGTCTTTGGGATCAGCCAGGTCAGGGTTTGACACTTGACCACTACTCACTTGTGTGGATCTTTGGCAAATCAGATTCTCTGAACCTTAGTTGCCTTTCTGGAAAATGGAGCTAAAACTGTCTTCCTTATGGATCGTCACTTTGAGGATTCGATGAGCTGATGGCTTTATTAAAAGTGTGTATTGAAGTGTTTGGCACAAAGCTAATGTTCATTGGTGTGGCAGCATCGGATAAGTACTGGACCGCAAGGTCAGTTTGCACTGCAAGACTAGCTGTTCGAACTTACCAGCTGCTCCTCAGAAACCCTATATACAGGGTCACTATGAGTTGGAACAGACTTGACAGTACTTACCAATAGTTACTATTATTACCATGGACGTTTGTAACTTTTATAATCAGAGAAAAAGTTTTAAATAAGCCCTCATTGACAAAGGCAGGGGAGTGGGAAACTCAGATGAGGTTCTGGGTCTAGAATCAGGGCAAGGCCCAAAGGAGTCAACATTCTAGATTTCCCAGTAAAGACAGTTTTGGTTTCAAGCAGCAAAACTCCCTCCAGAAGCTTAAACCTTAAATGGCAATTTGTTTCGAGAATACCAGAGTGTCTTGGGGAATCCAGGTGAAGAAATACAATCAGCATTCAAGATGGAATCAGGATAGGTACTGGAACCCTAGACCTGTAATCCATTCTTCCCATCTCCTCCCCTGTTTTTCTGCCCACATCCTCTCTGCTTCTCCAAGCACCTGGTAAGGCACCATGCCTAAATTTTCTTGTACTTAGTTTTGACCACTTGCTGAAACCCTACTTTTTTTTTTTTTTAAAGTTCCAAATCCCTGGGAGTGAAACTCTGAATGGCCCACCTGAGGTCAGGTCAGATATGACCACTGGTAGGGGTCCCAGTAAAACATGGCTGCCCTAGGCCCCGGTTTGTGGATTAGCCATACAGAGAACCTTGTAGTCTAGGCAGACGCCCACACTCCTTCTCAAAGTGCCCACTAAATTCTTTCCTCACAGACTTCTATTTTTACTCAAGAGTTCTTCCTCCTCCATAATTGATGTTGCTTTAGGCCTCTTAGTTGTGGTGGGAAGCATCATGTGGCCAACCAAAGCCACCATATCCAGGAGTAAAAGCAATGCCCAGAGAAAGGGCTGTGGACAGGACAACCTGTCACCTAAACTCAACTTCATTTTGGTGACACAATCCCAGGCTAACCCAGATGGGCACGTCTTAATCCCTAGTTTTTGCTCTAAAAGAGAGGAGTTGACTTTTCCTGAAGAAACATGTTCTCTGGCAAAAGGTGGCCTTCAGCAGCACTTAACTAACAAAGCACAAAGGTTGGGCTAAGAAAATGATTGACTACACACATACACGCACACACATGAGCACACGTGCACTCACCCCTTTGTCTACAGGAATAAAGGCACAAAAAAACGAATGTATCTTTCTTTTTTTTTAATTGTCATTTTATACCTCCCCACGGTTGCCACCCCTCACTTTTCCTTTTGCTGACCACTTTGGCAAGCTAGGGGGGAAACAGGGAACAAAGCTGGGGTCTGGCATCCCTAAGATGCTGCCAGCGGGGGAGAACAAGTCACAATTACAAATTATCACAACAATTAGCGCCTGTACTTGGAAATTGGCAAAGTGAGGAGGCCCCAGCTCCTCATTGTAAGCCAATCTATTTGGCGGTGACCTTGCTCTGGAGACGATGATATTCCTTCAGCCTGTAAACCAGATTCAAAACAAAGAAAAATGTAAATTAACAATAACAACATGCCCTCAGTTCAATTAATTCAGGCAGACTCTGGGTTGGAGGGTGGAGGGTGGAGGGGGCAGCTGTTTGTTAAGATGTGTGTGAAGTTGTCTTTTTTATTCTTCTTCTCTTCTCTCTGCTGCCCTGGCCCCTCCTGCCCGCCAATCAGGATAATGTAATTAATTTATTGTAGGGAGAAAACATTGCCTGTCATTGTTGAAGACAAAGCGATTAACTGTCAATGGGAGAAATGAAGAGGCCATTATGAAAACACAGTATATTCTGGGCCATTTAAAAGAGTTTATAGTCATAAAATACAAACAGAGGGTGCAGGGGGGAGGGGGAGTTGGAGGTGCCCGTGGGGAGGAGTTCCCAGGGTGTTCGTTCTGGATGGGTTCAGTGTCTCTCCTGGGCTGGGGTGGCTCTAGGCACAAAGACTGGCTCACTGGTGGCTCTGTGCTCTAGATATGCTTTCAGGAACGGGAGAGCAACTCACACCCTCCTACCTCCAAGCCTCATGAGAAAGAAGTTGCTGATTAAGAACCCAGAGTGGGACTGACAAACCTTCAGGACTTTCAGCTCCCCAACTTTCTAGAGTGACTTCAGGTAAGTTACTCAACTACTCTGGGCCTATTTCTGCAGCTGCAAATTTATGTTCCAATTAGAAAAAACAATCTAGGGGAGTGTCTGGAAGTGGTTTCATCCATCTTAGTTGCTGGTGACAATCCTTTTAGCCCTTGTACAATGCCACCCTCAGTCAACACCCAGTCAGAATGTTTGCTGCTTCGCACTGAGGCAGGTACTCTTAACATTCCCCCTCTGGAGGGGATCCAGAGCATATTTGAAGAGCCAAGATCAGAACCCTGGTCTCAGCAGCCTCAGAGTATGAGTGTTACTCATTAGGCCTGGAGATTCACATTGTTAAGGTCATTTCCAGTTACACCTGCAGCTCTCATGTGGGGACATGAAGGCCGGGGGGGCTGGACGAGGTGACCTTTTCCATTCAGTCACTTCCATTTCTAGCCAGCCCTGGAATAGGGTTCCTAAGTGGGGAGTCCCTATGGCTGGAAAGGGTGGGAGTGAATGTAGAGGCAAAGGACAGGAACCAGGACCTCAAATGCCCAGGCCCCTCTATTACTTATCGCTGTCGTAAGCCTGCACTCTTGCCCCACTGAGCTCGGGAGCAGGCTGGGTCCAGAGCCGTGGGTGATGGACAGGAAGATGGGACTTGTCTAGGGCAGAGCAGCGGTCAGAGCCTGCTCCCCACACCTGGGATCTAAGGGCCCATCAGCTCTCACCTGAGGGAGTTGATGTTGATGAAACCGGTGGCATCAATCGGCTCATAATCGCCCTGCACGTTCATGCTGCGAGGAGAGAGCAGAAGCCTGTTAACATGACCCAGGGCCTTGATCTCTGCATGGGAGGGAGCTCTAGGGTGAGGCACAGCTCCTCACAGATGCCTAGGGCATTTTCTCTCCTTATGTTGGTTCAAATCCTCTCTGCACTTTGAGTTCCATTCAATTTCTATCCAATTCAGAGAACCCCCTACTCCGGAGTAGGCACTATGCTAGGGGCTAGAGAGTAAGACTGGCATGGCCGGCCTCTGAGGAGAGCACAGATGTCTCCTCCCTGCCTCACAGGTGAGGGGAGGCTAGGAGCAGTGGCCAATACTCATGGTTAGCTGTTGTTGTTAGAGTCAGCCCCTGACTCATGGGAACCCCATGATTTGAAATACTTTCTGGTCCTGTGTCATCCCCATGATCAGCTATGGGCCAGACTATCGTGACCCATAAGATTTTCAATAGCTTGTTTTGGGAAATAGATTACCAAGACTTTCTCCCTAGTCTGTCTTAGTCTGGAAACTCGGCTGAAATGTGTTTAGCATTATAGCAGCTCCAAAGCCTCTACTGGCAGACAGGTGGTTGCTGTGCATGAGGTACACTGACCAATAATAGAACCTGAGATTTGATTTCTAGATTGGAAGGTGAGAATTCTACCACCAAACCACCACTGTAGTTGTTAGGTGCCATGGAGTTGGTCTGACTCATAGTGACCCCACGTATAACAGAACAAAACACTGCTGGGTCCTGCACCAACCTGCTATCATTGCAGACCCTGTGCCAATTCAGCTTTTTGAAGGTCTTCCTCTTTTTGAATGACCCTCTAATAAAGGAGCCTGTAGCATAATGGGTTAGAACCTGGGCTGTATGTAACTGCAAGATCAGCAGTTGGATTGTACCAGCTTCTCTCTGGGAGAAAGATGAGGCTTTCTGCTCCTGTAAAGATTTACAGCTTCGGAAACTCTTATAGGATTCCTATGAGTCAGAACTGACTCAGTGGCACACCACCACCACTTTACTAAGCATGATGTCCTTCTCCAGGGACTGGTCCCTCCTGATAACATGTTCAAAGTACATGAGACAAAGTTTTAGCCTCGCTTTTAAGGAGCATTCTGACTGTATTTCTTCCAAGACAGATTTGTTCATTCTTCTGGCAGTCAGTGGTACTTTGAATATTCTTCACTGGCACCATAATAAAAAAACTTCCTCTTTGGTCTTCCTTATTCATGGTCCAGCTTTTGCATGGTATGAAGCAATTGAAAATACCATGGCTTGGGTCAGGAGCACCATAGTCTTCAAAGTGACATCTTTTGATTTCCTGACTGCTGCTTCCATGGACATTGACTGTAGATCCAAGTAAAATGAACTCCTTGGCAACTTCAACCTTTTCTTCATTTATCATGATGTTGCTCATTGGTTCAGTTGTAAAGATATTTGTTTTCTTTATACTTAAGGCTGCAGTCTTTGATCTTCATCATCAGTAAATGCTCCAAGTCCCCTTCACTTTCAGCAAGCAAGATTGTGCCATCTGTACATCACAGGTTGTGAATGTGCCATCCTCCAATCCTGATACTATATTTGTCTTTATATTATTTGCTCAGCATATAGATTGAATCAGACAGTACTAGCGAGATAAAAATCTCTTATGAATCAGATCACTCTGTCAACCAAGGACCCAGATCTGAGCCGGCTCTGTCCTTGGGGCTGCGGTAAGGCTCTAAGAGGAAAGCCTACGAACCCCTGATGCTGTCTAGGTCCCCAAAGGCTTGAGAGGCAAGGAAGCATGCATGGGAGCAGTCTTGGGTTTGGCAGACAGCTTCTTTCAAGCTGCAGCCTCTAGCATTCACAGTAACATTTGACTAAGTCTCCTTTCATGGTTTTGTCCAACAGCTCAGACCCTGTCGAATTGGTCCTCGAACCCTGGCACCCACCACACACAAGCTAGTTGTGAAAAGTACTTTGTCCGTGGCTGCTATACGTATCTGAACATTTTTTTTTCCCCTCTGTAGTTTCCATATTTGATCACCTTCATCTTTTGGGTTGTTCTCATTTAGCTGCCCTTTCAAGCTGCTCTTCTCAACCACAGCAAAGTTACTGAAGTCCCACATATTTGGGTCTGCATCAAACCTCCACTACCACATATCTAAGGGTAACATTCACCCTCAGAACCTCAGTCTCTTCATCTGTGAAAAGAGGCTAGTAATGTTGTTGTAGTTAAGTTGGGTATGTATTAAAACCCCACTACCACATATCTAAGGGTAACATTCACCCTCAGAACCTCAGTCTCTTCATCTGTGAAAAGAGGCTAGTGATGTCGGTACTGACTCATAGCGACCCTATGTACAACAGAACAAAACATTGCCTGGTCTTGGGCCAAGCTCACAATTGTTGCCACACTTGAGTCCATCGATGCTGCCACTTTTCTGTGGGTCTTTCTCTTTTTCTCTGACCCTTCACCTTACCAAACATGATATCCTTCTCCAGAGACTAGTCCCTCCTGACAATATATCCTAAGTATGAGAGACGAAGTCTGTCCATCCTGGCTTCTAAGGAGCACTCTGGCTGCACTTTTTCCAACACAGATCTGTTCGTTCTTTTGGTAGCCCATGGCACTTTCAGTATTCTCCTCTAACACCATAACTCAAAAGCATCAGTTCTTCTACTATCTTCCTTATTCACTGTCCAGCTTTCACATGCATATGAGGTTATTGAAAATATCATGGCTTGGGTCAGGCGCACCTTAGTTCTCAAACTGACATCTTTGCTCTTCAACACTTTAAAAAGGTCTTGTGCAGCAGATTTGCCTAATGTGTCATTTGATTTCTTGACTGCTGCTTCTGTGAGTGTTGATACTTGATCCAAGAGAATGAAGTCCTTGACAGCTTCAATATTTTCTCCATTGATAGAATTTTGTTTATTGGTCCAATGGTGAGGATTTTTGTTTGTTTTTTTTTTTTTACATTGAGATACAGTCCATACCGAAGGCTGTGGTAGCTAGCTCTTACTATTATCGACGTCACATGAAATAATGTAGCTGACTCCTGACACATAGCAAGTACTAAATTTTACTGATTATTACTTGCTGATGATATTATTCATACATTTGCTCATTCACTTATTTAGGTATTTACTAAACACCCCTGGTACGGCGCTGTTGGATAAGTGCTGGACTGGTAACTACAAGGTTAGCAGTTCTAACCCACTAGCTGCTCTCAGAAACCCTGTGAATTAGAACTGATTTAATGGCACACAACAATAACAATAACAGTGCCAGACAAGGAGCCCTGGTGGCACAACAGTTAAGCACTTGGCTGTACAACAGAAAGTTGGTGGTTTGAACCCACTCAGCAGCTCTGGTGATCTACCAATCAAAGTCTGTGGGGGAAGTCGTTGAAATTGACTTGACAGCACCTAACAATCAGCCAGGCACTGGGCCAGGTGCTGAAGACACAAGAACAAGACAGGTAATGAGCCCATAGCGGAGGCAGACATAAGCAATCAATCACCCATTAAGCACTCCTAAAATACAACTGTGATTAGTGCTTTGAGTCCCTGAGTGGTGCAAATGGTTAATGTGTTTGGCTGCCAGAAAGGTTGGAGATGTAAATTCACCCAGAGATGCATCTGAAGTAAGACCTGGTCTACTTTTGAAAGATCAGCCTTTGAAAACCCCATGGAACACAGTTCCATTCAGACACACACAGGGTAGCAATGAGTCTGCGTCGACACCACTGCAAATGGTAAGCATGATGAAGGTGTGGTCTCAGGTGCCCCGACTCCTCCATGAGGCCACCTCTGAGGCTGCCAAGGGTGGGCCCCTCCTCTAGGCTGCCTGAGCTCATTTGTTTCTCACAGGCCCCTCCTCATGTCCTGCCCTGAATCAACCCCTTGTCTTCCTGTCTGAAAGGGCTGGTGATACAGAATGCCAGCCTCGAGACAAAGTTATCTCAAGGTTCTCGATGACAAGGAGGTGGCCTGCCCCCCTCAAGAACCCTTGTTGGAGAGGTGAGGTTGGGGTGGGGAGAGGGAGGAGTGACTGACCCTGAGGCTGTACCTCTGACTAGTTGTCTTTGTGGGTTGTGGATGTTTTTACAGGGACAAACTGGGTCTCTGCCTTTGCTGGACCAGGACTCTGCGCACAACCTCACTCTGACCTTCATCGGGCCTTGGACATGGCACACAGAAGGACCTCTACATGAAGTCACCCCCCACTCCCCACCCCACCCCACCTCCTTGATCTCTCCATCTGCCAGGCCCCTCCAGGCTTCAGGCAGTGAAGTCACTGGGAGGGGGAAGATATCAGACTTCCTGGGTGTCTGCCACTTGGCGCCCTCTCTGCGCACTAAGTGCTTCAGAAAGTCAGGACCAAATCCCTTTTTGGACCTTGCTTATGGGCAATCAACAAGACTGCCCCCTATTCCCCAACACACAAACTGTCAAACATGATTTCAAAACCTGGCCTCTCCCACCTTCTAAATTTCCCTTCCCCCTAATGGAGAAGGCTGGGTGAGGAATTCCTTCTCCCTGCCCCTTGCCCCTAGCAGCAGAGCCCAGCAGTAGTTGTCTTCATCTCTACCTCTCACAAGTCAAAAAAGTCTCCCATCTTCTTCCCTAAAACAGGCGCTTCCAGCAGCTCCTGCAAAGAAGGCCCACATCCAGGGGCAAACTTATCTCCTGAAACTGCTGAAGAGAACAACCTCTTTTGAAAATTGTGGTTGGGGTTTGTGTATGGGGTAGGGGGTGGGTAGAGGGGAGGTGGAAAAGAGTTTACAATGATTTTTTTTTTTTTTTTTACCTCCCCTGACGGTCTACAGAAAACCTCTGTGCTTTTATTTTTGCTCATTCGAGTGGCTCTGACCTGCTCTATAATTACGTTACTTTCTACCTACTGTGCCGCGGCATTTCCAGTTCTGCTACCTCTCGTGGCTTCCTCGCTGGTCCCTGTGAGGCTGTCACTCAAGGGCTTTCAAGTCAGTGATGTAGAAATCAAAAAGAAAAGGGAAATGGTCGGAGACACAGTGAGAATAAATGCTCCTGCTTTTCTCTCTTTTTTTCTCCTTTCCCTTTTTACTTTATTCATTTAATCTCCCTGAGTGAGACTGTAAGGCTTAATGAACGGTTGGACAGATTATTAGAGGCTGTTGATTTGGAGGGGGAGGGAAGAAAGAGCCAGAGAGAGAAAGAGAGAAGATAATTTGACATTTACCCCGACTGATCTAAACTGATTCGGTTATATTTATGGCTTATAAAGTGTTTAGAAAGATTGAAGGGGGGTTGAAACTCAACATGGCAAAGAGAAGGGCAAGAAAAAATAATATTGGCTGCCAAACAAAACTCGTACTTTAATTCCCAACTGGCGTCCGAGAGGGAAGAGATGGCCTTAGCCTGAGCGATGCTGGGCCTGGGGCCTGCATCAGGCAGGGTTGTCCCACAGGGGTCTAGATGCCCCACCTCTTGCTTGGCCAGTGACCTCTGGAGGAGACCATTTGCTCATTCATGACAATGGCTGCTAAATGTCAACTTCTATCTTTGACCTCTAGGGACTACACATACCAGCAATAATGGAGATGGCAACATTTCATTCTGTTGTACATATGGTTACCATGAGTTGAAGCCAACTCAACAGCAACTAACAACTAACAACACCTCCGACCCATCTCAACCAGGATTTCCTCCTACTTCTTTGAGTTCCTTCTCAGCCACCTGTTGCCTGGCCCATCAGTGAGGAAGTGGAAGCTTCTACCCTTAAACCAAACTCTTCTTGTTCCCCAAGAAGGTCTCCTCTTGGCCCATGGTTCCCAAGCACATAGTAATGCCTATGACTTTACAATGTCTTCAACCCCAGTTTCATCTAACTCCAGACTCATGTGTCCAATGGCCAACTAGATAGTTCTCGTTGGCTATCTCAAAGGATGCCCATACTCAAGATGCCCAATCAAAATGCATGATATTTCCCAGGAACATTCTTCAACTCAGTGATTGCCACCAATATGTACCCAGCTGTTCAAAACAAAAAGCAGGGTGATTCTGGACATCTTCCAAGCCATTTTGATGCCACCCCCTAAATGTCTGCCAGATCTATCAGCTTCATCAATCTACCACAACCATCAATTTGGTTCAAACCACTAGTTTTTCTCACAGGGTATTCTAGCTTCTACCTGTGCAGCTTCCTCCACATTTGAATGTATTCTTTGGAGCAGGTAGAAGGACCTCTACAAACACAGGTCTGGTCCAGGTCCTTCTCTCCTTTCCCCTTTTCTTGTTTTCTCCATTTTCTTGTTGTTCCTAGGATGTGCCAAGCTCTTCTACTAAAGCTCAGAATCATTGCATGTGCTCTTCCTGGAAGCTCTCACCTCTCTACTTCTTTAGAGTGTGTTGGCAACTTTCCTAATTCTACATTTGTGTGATCATTTGATTGATGCCTCTCTCCCCACCTAACCTGTAAGCTCGCATTGATGACAGGGTCATAAATGGTGTCAAATGCTCTTCACAACCTTCTCCCCCATGCTCCACACAACACCTGTGTGGAGCTCAGGCACACACTTGTTCAGATGAAGCAATGGGCATGAGGGTGTGGTGCCTGTGCACCTTTGGGAGGACTGGGGTGGGGCACCTACCTCACCAGCTCCTCATTGTAGAGTGACAGCGGCGACTCGCGACCTAGGATGTACACCTGGCCCTTGAAGACAGATACCTGCACCTTCCCTTCCACGCGCTCCTGGGACTTGGCAATGCAGTGGCGGACAAATTCACACTCGGGGCTATGCCAGAAACCTGCAGGAGGAAAGGCGAGGGTGTTAGGGCTGGGAAATGGGGAGGAGCTTAAGAGGCAGGTTTCACACCATGCCCATCATGGCAAACCCTACCCACTGGGTTATGATTGCCTGGGTTTGATCTCCCCATGAGGTTCTGGGAGGTCAGCCTTGCTCACTGCTGTGTTCTGACTTAGCATGAGCTTGTGAAATACGAAGTCAAGAAAGCAGGTTCACAGTGCCCTTGTCCTGGAGCCTCAAAGGGTACATATATGTAAGAAAGGTGAGGAGCTTAACTACTGTTTCATGCCACCAATAGGTGCTAGGGACATAGTGGTAAGGGACCCCATGCCTTACCCACAGGGAATGCCGTTCTTGTGAGAGACGCAGTTACTAAACTGGGGACCTCAGACAACACTTGGCAGTGCAAATGTCCCCAGTGCTGAGCCATGGCTGTGCCCACTATGGGCAGCTGGAGGTGTTTGGGAATCAGGCAGACCAGGTGTGTGCACCCATGTGTGTGTGGTATCACCTCTCTTTCTGCGACTCTACTCCCTCATTGGTGTAGTGGGGATAACACCTAGCTTCCTTCTCACAGGACTCAGAGCACCTGTCCTCAAATGAGTGTGGACCAGGGACTGCACTGGACACTGGTACCCAGGCAACTTCAAAAGCAGAGAAGAGCCCATCCTCCAGGGATGCACAGGGTCCTTAGAAATCAGGGAATTATTTCTACCAAATGTTAATTGAGTATGCAAATGAAACATTTTTACATATAAAGGGACTGCACTGAGCCTAATTCCTTATCTGACTGGCTCTAAATCTTGATATAACTACCCTCTGCTGTTGGTTTTTAGTGAGAAAATGAGGCTCAGAGAAGTTGAAATAAGTTCTCCAGTCATGCAGTTGGTGAGGAGAGCAGTGACTTGAACTCAGCCAGTATGCCATGACGCTGCTTCATAGCAGTATCTTAGTGCTTTTCTCTCTGGCGCTGGAACATCCTCGGTTTATACGTCAGGGAAGAGATGCCTGAGAAGTGTGCCACCAGAGCCATAAGGAGGGCTGAGTGCTCTGTTCCAGGGGGGCTCCAGGCTGGAGCCCCCATACCTGGGGGCCACGGAGGCTCAGAATCTCGGGCAGCCCAGCTGGTTCTCACAAGTCTCACAGAGGGAAGAGAGGCCTGAGGGGCAGGTAGAGGGGCCTCAGCCTGGGTTGGGGGAGGGATAGAATGGGCATAGGGTTTCTGTGAAACAGAGCTGGGAAGGTGAGCCCACCTGGGCAGCTGCAGGGCCAGATGGCTTGCGATCTCCTGCCCTGATAAAGGGCAGGGTCAGCCCAGGGTCTGTGGCTATTGTTGGTGGTCCAGGCCTGGGGGGCACCTGCTGAGGCTCTGTGGGAAAAGGGAGCAGACTTTCTCTGGGGTGGGGTCAGTTGCCTTGCAGAAGTGGTGGTGCTGGGGGGGACGGTGAGCGGGGAAAGAAGAGGTTGGATCCTCATCCTTTAGTTCACATCCCAGTCCCACCTTGACAGGCAACATAATCAGTAGTACCTCAGTTTCCTCATTTGCACGTTGAACTAGAAACTGCTAAAAGCTCTCTGACTGGTGGTGGGGATTTAATGAGAATGTGTGTAGATGGCTGAGCATTTTTCACTGCAATGTGAATACAGTGGCTGAGGTCTGTCCTCACTGTATACACATAAGCAGATGCCCAGAGAGGGAAAGAGCCCATCCAAAAGCCACAGAGCAGAAGTATCAATTGCGGGCTCCTTACACTAGTTAGCCCCTGGGTGGTGCAAACAAATGCACTTGGTTTCAAACTGAAAGGTGAGAGGCTTGAGCCCACCCAGAAATACCTTGGAAGAAAGGGCTGACAATCTACTTCCGAACAGCCAGTCATTGAAACCCCTACGGGTCACAGTTCTACTCTGATACACATGGGCTTGCCATGCATTGGAGTCAACTCAACAGCAACTGGGTGTGGGAATTCTAACTTAGGGCTCTTCCTAACCATGAGACCCCTGTGGAAGGAGACACTGGAGTCCCCTTCCCCCATGCCTTAATGTCCTGGGCCACACCATCTTTCTAAGTCGGGATAATTAGGCCATTAAGCTCCCAGGCTAGAAGAGAGGCTGGAGATGAAGTCAGAGATAGGAAGGCCAGAGATTCCTGGGGGAGCCTCCTGACCTGAGTTTTATCTCCCAGATCACTGCCTACAGTCCCCTCACTCCTCCATGTCCCAGTTCAGATTTCTCTTACCAGTGGACCCAGCATGGGATAGGGGGCAATAAGCCTGGGTATGGGGAAGGGCGATGGGAAGAAGACCCTGTAAGTTCCAGGCCAGAGAGGTTGCTAGGCCCGAGTAAAGCACTCTACACACATGAGCTTTTCTAATTTGGAGAACAAATTAAATTTTTGTGGATAATTGTATATTATTCCCATTTTACTGCTGAAGAAACTGACGCAAAGAGTGAGGTGAGCCCCTTACCCCCCATCCCAAAACAAGATGCTCCAGGGAGTCCCATGGGGATACTGTTCTCACTGAAGCCTGGGTCCTACCAGGCTGGTCGTGGGCTGGGGCTAGGCTGTTCAGGAAGGAGGATGCACCCAGAAGCAGGGGTCTCCATGAACCCTGAAATCTGGACTGGGAATGTTCGGCAGGGGCAGGAAGAGAAGGAGATGGACAGTCAGAGACAGACACATGGATGCAGGGAGGCAGTGGTGAGGGCTGGGTCACAGAAGCCAGGACATCTAGGAATAAGGGTAGGATGGGAAGGCTACCCTATGCCTCAGTTTCCCATCTGGGCCAGGAGACCACAGGGGTTCCGAGGGAGAGTAGTGGGCTCTATACTACTCTCTATGTTGTTGTTGTTAAGTGCTGTTGAGTCGGTTCCGACCCATAGCGACCCTGTACAGGGTTTCCGAGGGTGTATACTACGCTCTATATTTCCCAGAAGGACTGGGAAGAAAGCATGGTGTATCAAGGCCTGATGTCCTTCATTTTGTAGGTAGGGAAACTGAGGCTAAAAGTGACAGGTCTACCCAAGATAATAAAGTCAGAGGTAGAGCTCTGGTATTTGCAGTTACTTAAAACACATGGGGACATTGTTCCTAATGTGCCAAACACTGTTCTGGCTGCTTTTGAAATGTTATTGTACTTCATCCTCTATTAGACAGGTAGAGTCATAATCTCCATTCTTCAGATGACAAAATTCAGGCACAGGGAGATGAAGTAACTTGCTCAAACTAACCTCTCTGCTTTCATTAGAAATCATTTATCACTGATTTGAGAAATCATATCAGTCAGCCCCTCTGAGCCAACCTTGACATCTTTGGGGGTCTGGATTTTAGGGGGACTTCAGTAAGGTCATTATTAATAGTAATAACCACCTGGGGCAAGCCTCCTTTCTCCTACCCACTCCCCCAACCTCTTTACCCTGGAGTTTTGTGTTTTATTTCACCTTCTCTAATCATGGTGATTCATCTTGGCATTTAGAGGGTTCATTGGATGACAGCAATCACTATAGTGCAGAGGTTAGTGGCTGTGGTACTACTGAAGGGCCAGGAGTCTTGGCTGTCCACTTGTGCCTACCCCCACCACTCTCCAGGGCCCAGGCCAGGTGCTCTTGCCTCCATGGGTCTTGCCACATTGTAATGACTCTCCCACTTTGTAACCCAAATCCACCTTTGAGCATTTAAATCCTGCAGAGCAAGAGAGCCCGCAGGAGACAATGGTATTTAAACACCTGCCTGTACCTGGAGAGGGGGGCCAATGACTTCAAAGCTGCCGGGAACAATGGGAGGGAGAGCGAAGGCCAGCCAATAGCCACTGGGCCCTCTAAATCCCAAGATGAGTTACAGTGATTAGGAGGTTTAAAAGGAAACAAAACCTCAGAGGGGATGGGAGAGCAGAAAGGGTAGCAGCCTGCCTCTTTAGTCATTTCCCAAATTAGTAATACCTGAAAGTGACAGAGCAGAGGTTAGCAGACTTCTGTAAGGATGAGACAGTAAATGCTTTATGCTCTGCTGGTCATAACGTCTTTCTCACAACCACTTGCCTCATCTTGTAGCTCAAGACCAGCCACAGACAACACACAAGAGCATGAGCATGTCTGTGTTCTAATAAAACTATTTATGGACACTGGATTTTGAACGTCACATAATTTTTTGCATGTCACAAATACCTTCTAATTTTTTTTACCCCAATCATTTAAAAATGTTTAAATCATTTGAGAAAGCTTTTCTTAGCTTCTAGGCTGAATGAAATGGCAGCTTGACCTGTTGATTCCTGTTAAGCAACACTTAGGAGGGAGGTCTGGATTCCTCACCTGGAAAGTGGGGACCCACCCAGACAGGGCTGGTGAGCACTGAGATCATTCTACACAGGCCTTGTATTGCCCTGGGTTTTGTGGTTAAGCTCTGGCTCAAGCAATGCTCAGGCCTGGGTTTGAGCTCTTGGTCAGGGGCCCTTTGCCCTTTCAGACAGTTCATGTAGTAGCTACAGGTTCTATCTGGAGATAACCTGACGTGGGTTCAAATCCCAGCTTGGTCACTTCTAGTTTCTTAACTCTGTTTGAACAACTGCCCCTTCTGAGCCTCAGTTTCCCCATCTGTAAAATCTTCTAAGACATCAGGAGGACTTCATGGAATGGTGACTGTTGCCCACAAAATACCTGAAGCCCTGCATGTGCCGATAAAAGCTGGCTATCATTGTAATGACACAGTGACCTTTCCCAGGCCTCACCAGCATCATACAATTCCGAGGTGATGGGGGCAGCCAGCTACTTCAGGACACTCCAATGGCAGTGGGAGGGGCAGGATTGTTAGAGAGGGGAGGGCAAAGCCAGAGAAACTAGAAGGGAGGAGGGTTGGGGGCTTGGGTGGGTAGCTTCGAAGGCTTACACACCGGTGTACACCAGCTCGGCGAATTTCAAGCCCAGGCCTTGCTTGATTTTGCGCACTTCTCGATCCATGGTGAAGGCCTCGATGTCTAAATGAGCGTGGTAAAGGATCGTTCCTGCTGGGGTCTCGTAGATACCTAGCCATTTTTCCAGGCAGGGGGAAAAGGAGAAAAAAGAGAGAAACACATGAAACCCAAACTGTCAGGAAATGACAAAAAAAAAAAAATAATAATGACTTGTCTGACAGGAGACAAGCCGGTTGGACCCATTCACTCCCAGCTTGCTGCAAAATGCATCTGTCATTATGTTCATGCTGGGGCCACGACAGTCCACTCTGCAGCTTGTGGAGAAAATGTCTAGATGCCCCCCTTTGAAGAGGCCCTCAGACGTTGGAAAATGACAGGGTTTCGGAACAGTTCCCCCCCTCCTTCCCAATGCATGCCCACCGGCCCACAGCTGAAAACCTGTAATTAAATCAACTACGGTGGAGCCCAGGGCCCCAAATCTCCCTTCCTCCCTTCCACCAGGGAGCCAGGGGAGGGGAATGGCAACACACACATGCACACATGTGTATACACATGCACACATATCCTGGCTTCCACTGGTGGTCCCCTGCAGGCGAGTCTCTCCAGAGAAATCTTGACCACTGGGGAGTTACAGAGCTTGGGTAATCACCTAAGTGGACTATACTGTATAGATGGGGAAACTGAGTCTGCCAAGAGAAGGTACTGGCCTCAGGTTCTCAAGTCTCTGACCAGTGCTGTCTGCTGTCCGGTGGATCAACTGTCCATGAGGTCCAAACCCAGAGGCCTGGGAGGGGTCTTCCTCAGGTCCCTTCTCTCTCACCTCAAGCCCAGTTCCTCCATATGCAAAACAACCTGCTTGGACCATGTGGTCTCCAAAGTGACATGCAGGTGGCTTGTCTTGGATAATGGTACGATGAGGAAGTTCCACTTAGTAGCACCATGCTACATTTGAGAAGGAGTCCTGGTGTGGCACTGGACTACAAGGTCAGTTTGAACCGCAAGGTCGGTGTCTCAAACTCACTGGCCGCTCCTCAAAAACTCTATACAGGGTCACTATGGGTGGGAAACGACTTGACAGCACTTAACAACAACAACATTTGAGACTGAGTCCTGGTGTGGCGCTGTAGGATGAGCATTGGATTGCTAACCACAAGGTTTGTGGTTCACACCCTGCAGCTGTTCCTTGGAGACCCTATGCAAGGTCGCTGTGAGTTATAACTGACTTGACAGCATTTAACAACAACAACATTTGAGGTGCCCGAGACAGCAAGCAGATTTGCCCTGTTGTCTCCTGCCCCAATGAGGAGGGACAGTAACAGCCTCCCTAAACAAAAACAAACAAACAAACACCCAAACCTACTACCATTGGGTCAATCTGACTCAAACACTATAGGACAAAGTAGAATTGTCCCATAAGGTTTCTAAGGTGGTAAGAGACGAGCAGATTGCCTGTCTGTCTCTGCCAGAGCAGCTGGTGGGTTGAAATCGCGTAGCAGCCCAATGCTTAGCCCATTGCATCCCCAGGGTGCCCTTAACTGCCTCAACTCCTATGAATTCTACCCCGCAAGGTTCCTTTCTTCCCACCACACATCACAGCATTAAAGGGACACATTTTCTGTTCTCCTAGAACTACCATCTTCCTGCACTGACCACGTTTTTAAAAAGAAAAATGAGATCGTTTCACTCTGGAATCCAAAGGGGTCGCTGGACAGTTGAGCTGATGAGTCCTTCATTGACTAACCCAGACATTTCCTCCTGTGAGAACTCTTTCAGCCTTAGCTCTTTAAGTCTGGATATCACAGAAATGTCAGAGTTCATACGACAGACCTTTTGTAATACAACCTGGTTAGTGTTTTCTTAACTTTAAGCTGCAAATCCACTATTCCATCAATCTTAGGCAGAAGCCCAGCACAGAGACAGCCAAGAGCCTGCTAGTGCAAGCAGAAGCCCCTCTGCAAATCTTGGGTTCCACTGAAAACCAAAAACCAAAACCCAAAACCCAAACCCAAGCCCACTGCCATTGAGCCAAGCATGTTTCTGAGACTATAAATCTTTATAGGAGCAGACTCTTTCTCCCATGAAGCAGCTGCTCAACCCTGCAGTTAGCAGCCCAACATCTAGCCTACAGTGCCACCAGGCTAAGCAGTCCTTAAATTACTGATGTGCTATAACATGCCACATTTTGAAGACCGAGGCCTGGAGAGAGAAGTGACTGGTCCAGGGCCAGCAGGGCTTTCTCATCTCTGTTCCAAGTAGGTAAAACCCCCAAAAACCACAGGCCCAGGTACTGACATGACTGTATTATGCCATGAAAGACATTGGCCCAGACCACTCATGTGGAATGCAACTCTTAGGGCCATTTTCCACTCAAAGATTGCAACTTGATTTAACTGTTCTGAAGTGAGTTATGATACTTAATGTGGAAAATAGCTTCTCCAAGAGCAAAACATCACTGTCTCCAAATTTATGCACAAAGCTCAAGCCCTCAGCTTCCTTGAGTGTTCCCCAAGCCTTCACTCAGCCTCAGCATTCCCCTTGAAAATACAGTTCAAAAACGTTCAGCTCTTCAGAGCATAGGTCAAGAAGCAGAAGAAGGCTGATGGAGGTAGAGACCAACAGATGCATGAGAAAAGCCACTGCAGACACCAGAGAACAGGAGGGAAAGAGAAAACCTGACAACTCGACACAGAGTCAGAGTCATCCCATGTGAGAACAGCGTGGTTCCACAAAGCATGTTGCTCACAATGAGAGAGGTGTAGTGGTTTCACAGCTTGTTTACAGAGATGGGCATGTGCAGAGTGTTTGGAAATACCGATCTCAAAAATGGCAGAAATAGCGACAGTGTTAAAGGGCTGAGTTGTTATCTTAGAAACTTTTATCACCAAATGCCAGATATTGACAAAGACTTCATCCTGACACAAGCAAAAAACTCAGCATTGATTGAGTTGGAAACCATTCTGTTGGTGTGTTTTCCACCTTTTGGAAAAAAAAACAAACAAATTAACAAGAAACTTGCAATCAAGTCAATTCAGACTCAGTGATGGTATAGGACAGACGAGACCTGCCCCCATAGGGGTTGCAAGACTAATTTTTATGGAAGCGGACTGCCAATCTTTCTCTCACAGAACAGCTGGTAAAATCAAACCATGGACCTCTCAGTTAACAGCTGAGCTCTTAACTACCACGCCACCAGGATTCCATAGAGATTTACAAAGCCAGTTCTTCTATGGGCCACAGAAAGCTGCAACAGTGCCATTTTGGAAGAAGCAGGCTGATGGCAGAAGGTCGCCTGGAGGAAGCAGGCTGACTCCTGGTTTTCTATCTGTGGCTGGACCAGCTGGAGGACAGGGTTCAAGTTGTACTTGCAGGGTTGGAACTTGGAGCTTGAATTCCCACAGCAACATACACCACTATCGGTAGTGGCCAGTTCGCCTCTGCTCTGTGATCTTGGCCCTTCTTGTCCACTTCTTTGAGCCCCAGACAACCTGTGCTGCTCTTACATTCTAACTTCCACTGAAAGCTGCTAGGAAGGTGAGTATAAAGGTACACTGTCTTCTGAGCCCAGCACACAGACTGATGCCCAACAGTCCAGAGGGAGAAGACGAGAAGTGTGCAAAACTGGGAGGGCATCTACTATATACCTTGTAAGGAAGAAGGGACACGACTTACCCAAGGTCTCCCCACTAGTGGTCTATCCCAGGAAAGCAAGCCCAATGCAATGAGCAGAGTTCCTCCTCCTGAGCCCATGGAACCAGACTTTATGGCTGTCAACCCTCTCAGGCAGAGTCAGGAAGGGTGGTGGGCAAGAAAACCCAACAGCCAGAAAATACACCAATTAATATTAATATTCCTACTCCTTTTTGTAGAAGGTGTTAAAGTTAATTGGGATGGATCAAGAAGCTTGTTTTTGGCTTGCTGCTTCTGCATGTGCCTGGTGTACGTGTGTGTAAGTGTTTTAAAGATCTTGCTCCTCTCCACAGGGGTGGGGGTACAGATGATGTCTGTGTATTTCTTCTGGAGGTAAAAAAAATGACTTTAAAAAATCGGTGACAGAAATCTGATGCTAAAAGACTATGGATTTGGGGCTTTTGACAGTCGGCATACAAACCACTGTGCAAAAAGAAGGAGGAAATGACAGCTGAGTCTCGGTGTCGCTTTGGAAGAGACAACAGACATCTTCAGAGTGACACGCACAGCGGCTCCAAGTGTCTATTTTCATCTCCCCGTGTTTACAGGAAAAAGACAGAGGTGTCAGCAGTTCTCAGTGGAGCAGCTTCAATCACACCATAATTATTGCTGGCAAGGGGGGAGCTGGGGAGAAGGGTGAGGAGCTGAGTGGGGGCAGGGGGTGGGCTAGTGGACCAAGGAGGAAGAGGTGGGGACCAAAACAGCCGCTGTGGCTTAAATTCTTCTCATCTGTTCCTGAAGCTGCCAGGTTAGCTTGGATTGAGCAATTTGGCAGAATTGAGTGGGACCTGACAACACACGGAGGGAAGGTTGGGGCACGTGGTCTACCACTCTGAGAGCACACCCCTACCCCTCACCATTCCCTAATATTTTCAAGATTAAGTCTTATGGGCAAGCAGTATCCAGAGGAAGGGCTTTGCAAAGGCCAGGGGAAGGAAGGTTGGTTGGAGCCTAAAGGCTTCCATCATGGGTACCAGGACTAAGGGTGGAGGCAGTTGCCATGGTGATAGGGAGGTAAATCAGGATGGGACTCTAGGTATCCCTCCACGTTCCTGTTGCCTGCGGATCCACCCCAGACCTATGGAATGTGAGCCCCTTTTGCTTCAAAGGTTTCCTTCCATTCTCTGAGTCTGGAATGTTCTATGTTTTTGTTCTGAGCCTCTAGGAAAGGTGGGAGGACAGGTAGGTGAGTGGGTAGGCAGCACTTGATTCTTTTTGGTCAGAAAGTGAAGGAGGAAGTGAGATAGGAGGAGAGGGTGGAGGAAATGGGAGAGTGGAAAGGAAATGGTAGAGTGAAGAGTGAGAAGCGGTTAACAAGAGAGGAGGCAAGAGGCAGAAGTAAGTAGTCAGCAGAGGGTAGAGGAAGGCAGGAGAGGCGATGGAGTCCAGAGCATCCAGGCAGCAGCAGTCAGAGGTGAGACAGGTAGGGCAGACTGGTTGGAGAGGAATGAGCTTGCTGGAGAAATCTAGGCCGGAGAGAAGGTGAGAGGAAGGACAGGCGCTGACTCTTCCCCTGCCTGCCTTGCCCCCCTTCTTTTCCCCACTGATTTCATTTACTTCACTTAATTAGCCCCCCTCCGGAGTTAAAAAGACAATATGATAATGACGATGTGAACAGCCACAATACTGCAAAAGCTACCCTATGTGCAGTTTCCCCAGTCCCCTGCCCCTCTGACCCCCGGGTCTCAAGCACTGCTGACCAGCCCACCCCAGAGCCAGGGCACTAATGCTGCCCCATTCCCTACTCACACCCCCACCCCCAGAACCAAACGAATAAAAACAAGCCCTTAAGGAATTTCAATTATGAGCTTTGTAAAATCAATACAAATGACATTTTTCCCTTATACACCAAGATACGGACAATAGCGTCTTCCTGGCTCTGCCCTCAATATAATTGATGATTAACAGCTTCTCCCATCACTATGCACTTAATAAAAACCTCATTGTGGGGGGAATTCACCACACTTCTAGAGGAACTCTGATTTATTGGCCTCACTCTTTTTTTTTCTCACCAAGTGATTTTGGGGGGTAAAGACATAAACACAAGATACCACCTTAAAATTAAAAAGCAACTCTTTTTCCTCCCATCCTTCACCCCAAGCAAAAGAATGGGCAAATCAGAACTTTCAGAGAACGCTGCAGAGATCACCTGATCTGTTCCCTGGTTTGACAGGTGAAGTTGCAGAGAGGGAAAGCAAGTAGTCTAAGGTTATAGAACAAGCCCGTGGAGTCAGAATCCTGATTCCCTTCCCAAAGTCTGGACAATACTCAGACAACATTCTTTGCTTTTAGACATATTTTCTCTACAGACACACATAGGGAAACCTTTCCCTTGGGTGGGTATTTGGAAGCCAAAGGGATCAGAAAAGACTGCTAGTCTCATGGCTTTGACTTCCTATGGTGATAATGACCCAAATACGAAGAGAGAGGCAGTAAATCTGTACCCAGTACCCAGGCACGGTACCTGATATAGGTCAAGAGCTCTCTATATGTGAGTCCCACAACAGCCCATTTCACAGATAGAGAAGCTGAGACTCAGGGACAGAGGCAAGATTGGGACTCAGGTATAAGACAACAAAGCTTTGACCTCCTACACCAGTCCTCAGCTCCCCCAGGTCTTTAGGAACTCAGCCACCACAGGTGCTTCCTAAGCTTTCAGACCACTCTCCCTGGATTTCCCCTGCTTCTCCCTCTCCACTTCACATCCTATCCATTAGAATCGGTCTATTTCCACCTCCTGCAGGAGGTCTGCCTAGAACAGACTGCATATTCCAGGCCTTCCTCACGATCTCATTCTGAGGTCACTCTCCTCAGTTCCGTTCCCCCAGCAAGATGTCATTTCACAGTGCCACCCTGGGCCAGCCCTTACCTTTACAACAAGAGAAGGCAAAGAATTAATGCCATGCATGCCAACCCTCACCTACTGGCAGTGGCTAATGGCAGCTCTGACTCCACATCTACATTCAATGTAATGACCACAAAATCAGTGTCTATTAGAGTGCCATAATCGATTAGTGATGTCTGCCACGGGCAGGGAAGGGGCACAGCAATAGGGGCCATACTGGGCACTTCTGAGCTCCACTGACGGCCCCTAGAGGACAAGCATTTTTGCCCTTTTCTGGCATCACCTTGCCCACTGCTTTTTAAGTATCTCCATTGTGCATGCACACACACATACACATACAACCCAAAACTTGGCCATCAAGGTGATCCTAACTCACAGTGATCCTATAAAACAGAGTACAACTAGTCCATAAGGTTTGCATCTTTTTCCTAGGGAATGGCCGGTGGATTTGAACCACAGATTTTTTTTATTAGCAGCCTGTTCATTGCATCAGTCCCCACTATAATATGTGTTTGGATTCAGGAATGGCCCTCTTCAGAGCTTGTGCTCTTTACCATCTCCTGCATGCTTCTCTAGGGGGGCTGCCAGTCCTGGCCCTGCCACTCATCTGCCTGCAATTTGGAGCCAACCCTTTCCCCGTCATGGAGCCTTAGTTTCCCCATCTGTAAATTGAGGGTGCTGGCCTCTTCGATCCCAGATCCCCAAGGTCCCTCCCAGCTCTGCTGTGAAGGACTTACGTTATGCTGGCTCCCAAGGGCAGATTTAGACAAAGGGACACTTAATCACATGTTAATATGGGTAAGAGACAAAGGTAGGCAAGGATAAAAGGGAGCAGCTAATTAGTGATATTGTTCTGACAAGGCCTTCCCAAGAGAGTTTCAATGTGGGGAGAAAAAAAAAAAAAAAAACAGGAAGAGGCAAAACAGCCGCCTCCTTTCCCTCCACCTTCTAAGATAAACCCCAAACAAATCAGAGCTGGGATAATGGATTCCCACTTCCACTCCTATTACATTATCCTTGGGGGAAAGGAAGGCCGAGAGATGACAAGTGACTAGACCACAGTCATTCAGCAGGGCAGGGAAGACCTGGATGAGAACCCTGGGCAGGCTAGCCTACCTCCAGACAACTAACTGCCCTTTTGTAGCAGCTGATAGCTGGGCATTATTATTAGTTTCTTTGGGTTTTAGAAGCTTAGTGAAAACATAATGTAGGGCAAAGGGCCACAACCCTACCTTGGCCTGATTTTATGTGGTTTTTATGTTTTCTCTTTTAAATTGACCCTAAGCAAAGCAATGTGAACACCTGCTAACACAGGGGGGGTCCTGACTCCATTACCAATATTTTAAAAGTTCAGATGCCCAATTCAGGGACACTAACTGTTGAAACCTTGCACTGCTCCCCCACACCTCAGAGTCCCCAAATATTGCAGAATTGCTTCATCACCAAAGGGAAGAGCTACAGCGACCTGACATCCTCTTGTATGGAAGGGGAAACTGAGTCCCAGAGAGAAGGGTAATGTGGGAAAGGCACACCAGTGAGTACCTGAGGCTCAGACCCTGCAGAGCCTGACCAAGGGCAGCACAGGGCACTGGGGACTAAGAGAAGACAGAGGTAGCTCCTCACTAGACCCAGCCAGGGTTGGCCTAAGACACCAGCCCAGGTGTGGCAGAGCCCTGAGCCATCCCTGACCCTGGGACAGGACTGCAGGTCCTGGCCAGCCCACAGCGCCTACTACTGTTAGCAGGACTCTTGCCTCACTCAGCAGGCCCCCTCAATGCATCCTTAATGACCACGAAATCAGTCCTGCACGGTCCGCCTCCAAACCTAACTGGTCTGCCTGGGACACAAGAGAGCCTGACCTCTAGGTCTGGCCTGCGGCCTCCCCTCTCCTTAGAGCCTCTCTGGGATGTTACTGGGCTCCTCCCAACCCAGCCCTTGGGAAGTTGGTGGCAAAGGGCTTGTTATCCTCATTTACAGGAGGGAAACTGAAGATTAGTGGGTCACCCACGTAGCGTGGGAGTAGCAACATCTGAATGCGATGGGGGTTGAGGGTCGCTGGTGGTGGGGGGTGCCTCTGGGGTTTCTGAGAGTTGGCATGTCCGCAAGGATAGGTGAGCTGACTCACCTCGAGACTTCATTCCAATGAAACGGTTCTCCACGATGTCGATGCGGCCCACACCATGCTTACCCCTGTGGGAAAGAATGGTCACTTGGTTACCACCTATACCACCCCAGTGTGTGAGGAGAATGGCCGTGTTCCTTGAGCCACATGCAAGGGGACAGGCTCCATTAAAACCAGGTCACCTGGTGCAACCGTCCATGGTAAAGGTGGGGAAACCGAGGCTGAGAGATGGGCTGTCTGGGTAGCCCAGTGTGTTCAATTTGCTTCTTCCATCACCTCTGCCTGATAGTGATATAATCCCCTCCCCTCCATGTGTGTCTGGTGCCAACCTTAACCTTTCTGTATTTCTCCTTTGTCTGAGTCTTTCAGATACAGCTTTGGGTCTGAATGTCCCAGCCTAACCATCCCTAGGGGGCCACCCAGGACTCTGCTATCTAGCCATCTTGGTCTGGGAGACCCTATGTGCTATGGCCAAGGCCACCTTAAGGCCACGGGCAGAGAGGCCCTAAGCCTCCAACAGTGACCCTCACTGCAACTTCCCAGGAGGCTGGGTAGGGCTGGAGACACTCACGCGACTTCATTTAGGTACATGAAGAGCTCCAGGGAAGTGCGGTGGCTGGTACCATCCTTGACGTTGGTCACCTGCACTGGGACCCCTGGAGTGGGAGGAAAGGGCAGTGGGCTTCTGGGCTGAAGCTTGGCAGAGGAACCCTGTGCCTGACACCCCACCCACTCCCCTCCACCGGCAACGCCTTAAATGGATGTGACAGATATGGACTCCAGATGACTCCTTGAAAAGCCTTGTGCAGGTTGAGGCCTGCTGGGGGAAGAGAAGGGGCTAGAAAGCCCCCCAGAATGAAAGGGAAAATGCAATAAAAACGCTCTCCCCCACCCTTCCCATTCTCTTTGCCCCTTTTGCATTTAGGGGCTGTGAAATTGGAACCAGGCCCTGAACTAATTGAATTTCACGCTCCACCATTGTCTTACCCCAGGAGCGCCTTCTGTCCCACCAGCTTCAGGAGCCGCCTGGCTGAGGTGCGGCTGGGCACACATACACACACACACATGCAACCCCCTACCACGTCTGTCAGGCAGACCCCCGTGCCCTCGACCCTGCACCCCGTACCCAATCACCACCATCTGATTGATGGAGTGAAACAGTGCCCGCCCCAGCAGGCGAGGTGTTGGGGGCGTCCACGAATCCTGAGACGTTGGGTCTGGGGTGGCAGGAGGGAGGCAGTCACTGCTAGGGAAGGGGAAGGCTGT
>NW_006408532.1:9883348-9887528 GCF_000296735.1 Chrysochloris asiatica | reverse complement strand
GGTGGGTGGGTTCGGGGTTGACTTTGAATAGCAAGGGGCACTTTCTCTAGCGGTGTGAAATGAGCAATAAATGTATTAGGGGGCTAAGAAGAGAGCTGTAACAGTGACAAAGAAAAGCTGTTCAAAGTTGGCGGCTAATCCCCCACCCATCTGCCCGACTCATTACCATGTAGCGAGCGATCGGGTGCCAATCACGGCTCAATAGCGCCTTTCGAGTCTTTATTAGCCAGGCGCCGCTTGGAGGGGCTTCCCTTAAGGCGCCGTCAGCTTCACCATTCTTAACCCCCATTTCCAGGGGTTTTATAACTTGGTTGTAAATTGCTATTAAATGTAAGTCTGCCCAATAATGAACCTTAAGCCCCTCTCGTCACCCCTCTGCCTCTCCCCTCTCCTTTTCTCTCCCTCCCGTTCCTATTATCGGCCTTCACTGGGGCCTTGGATGGGGCCAGCCCGAGAGGGGAGAGACATTGTTGGTGCTGCTGCTACAGAAAGCCTCTTAGCCTTTAAAATAGCTAATAATTAGATTAAAACTTCAAATAAATTAACTAGAAGATGAATGCGGAGTAGTCAGGGGAGGGCTGCTTGCATCTTTTTTTTTTTTTTCCAGAGGGTCCTCAAATCATTAAAATGGATCACGTTTCTTCTCTGGCTCAGCCCAAAGGCTGCCTATTTCTCGAGGAAGGGGCTGCCAGAGACCCTCCACTGCCTCCTGCTCGGCTCCTATCCCCACAGCTCTCCAGGAGCCTGGGGGCACCTGCTGGGAAAGGTGGAGTGTCACCTAGGCCTGGTTCCATCCATCTCAGAGATGGTGCCCAAGGGGGTCTATGCTCACTAACAAGGCCTGGGTCAGACAGCCTGGGCATCAGAAGGACTTGCAGTTGCAGTCAACTTTAGGGGACACAGATCAAGATCCCTTTGGCCCCTGTGTGATGAGAAATGTCAGGGTTTGAGCAAGATGTTGGGAGAGAAGACGATGCCCACGGGCTTGGCCAGGCTCTTGGAAAGGCCCAGGAGAAGCAGATTAAAGTAGGCATAGCCTCTATTTCCTGAGCTCAGTGTTGCTATGTCAATGAACAGGTTTCAGTGGAGCTTCCAGATGAAGGAGGAGTAGGAGGCAAGTCCTTTGGACTTGCTTCTGAAAATCAGCCCATGAAAGCCCTATGGACCCCAAGGGTTTGATCCACAACCCATCATGGGGCTGCCTGGGACTGGGCAGCACTTCATCCCATTGTGCATGGGGGTCCCTGGGAGTCGAGGCTGTTGTATGAGCGATAGGCCCAGAGCAGCGAAGTCAGTTGTCAATGTCTTCCGGGCATGAGGGAGAATGCCTCTCCCTCTGCCCTACTCCTGCCTGAGAAGGTACTTTTCAGGTGGACAGACTAGTCTCCCTGCCTGGGCTTGGAATGCCCTCCTGCGTCCTCTCATCTCCTGCCTAGCCTGTGAGGCTGTGATTCAACACTACTTCCTCCAGGAAACCTGCCTGATAACTCACTTTGCAGCCTCCTGGGAGAGTTCTCCTGTTGGACTCTGAGCCCTCCCTCTGAGCCTGGCCCACACCTCGTGTTGTTTCCAGGCACATCCCACTCCCCTTCTTTCCTCTAGGGCTAGAGATGTGATCTCAGGCTGCCCTTGTACCTGGCTTGGGCTTGGCATTCAGACCAGCAAACACTTATTGTGCAGAGAAGTGAAGACAAGCAGGGGATTGGAACGCCTACCCCTGCCAAGGGGAGTGAGAGTAGATGCAGGGTTATAGCAGTAAGCAGTGAACTTTGGACTAGCTCAAGCTCTAGTTCGGAGTCAGAGGGGTCACTGGCCATTTGCTGAGAACCTCCTTGGTGCCAGGGCTCTGTGCTGGCTGCTTCCCATGCAAACCTCACTCTCCCAGTGTGGGACTAGGAGGCACCAGGCAGTCTTGTTCCTGTTTACAGATAAGCAAAATGAGGCCCAGGGAGGTTGAGTGATAGCCCCAGTGTTCCACAGCTGGCAAGTGGCTGCTTGAAGACTGGAATATACTCACTTCGGACTTCGTGTCCATGAACCAGGGTGATGAACAGCTGAGGGCCCCTCAGGGCAGGGCAGGGGGCTTCTGGGATCCCTTGGACAGTCTACCTGAATTCTGGCTTTCAGGAACTCAAGAGAGGCGCAGAGGCTTTGTACCCAAGCTCACAGACAGGAATGGAAAAGAAGCAAGGATCCCACTCATCAATGCCTTTGAATCCTGAAGGACATACCTTTCTTGAAATGGATCTCTAGGACGTCAGGGCTGTTGGGGGCTTTGGCTGGATCCTGGGTCTTTGTGTAGAGACCTGGAGGTGCTTGGTTCTGGCAAAACACAGAAAGAAGTTGGAGAATGGGGGTGCCAGTCCCTGCCCCGCCTTCAGCAGACATGGGCCCTGCTCTGCTCTCACCATCTCAGAACCAGAGGGCTGTCGGTATGTTCCTGCCAGCTGGCAGGTCCGGCAGGCCCCAGCCCCCAGCTTACAGCCAGCCTTGCTTGCCAGGGGCCTAGGAAACAAAGGGCTCAAGAAATCAGACAATTTTTCCCCTCAACTTGATCTCATCTTTTTCTTCGACGCCCCCACAGCTGGAGGTAGAATAGCAGGAGAGGAACAAGTCAGGCAGGAAAAAGTGTGACTTTGGAGGAGCGAGGCGGTGTTCCGTGGGCTTCTTGGGAGCTGGCCCGCACGTTCTCGCTGGCGTCGCCTGGAATTGGGGTTTATTCTGCACTGACCGCAAAGCTAATGACTAAGCGTGACCTCAGCAGGTGCTCTGGCGAGCAGAGCCGTCCTCGAGGTCCCCGAGGTTAATACTCACAGGGAGAAAAGAGAAGAGCAAAGCAGAAACCTATTTGAAAACACATCAACCTTTATGTATATTTTTTCTTGGGTGTGTTGGAAAATGGGCCTCCTCTGATGTAGCGACGGAGGTGCATTTGCTGCCTTGGACTCTCAAAATTCCCTCCTTCCTCCGGAGTCCCCCCCCAGACAGTGGCTTGGACAGTTGCCATTGTGGGGACGAGGGTGTCTTAGACCTCACTGCTGTGGGCACCCACGGCCCAGCTGTTTTTGTCCACCTGCCGATGCTCTTGGCACTGCAACCTCTCACATCTTCCGTGTAAGTCCTCACAGTCACATGTCATTTTCCATCTGTACTTTCTGAACTCTCAGCCACCCTGTTTGATTAAGAAGTCTACCATTGTTATCCTATCTGCCCACCCACTGCAGTCGAGTCGATTTTGACTCATAGCTACCAGCCGCTCCATGGGAGAAAGATGAGGCTTTCTACTCCCGTAAAGATTTACACCCTCGGAAACCCTGTACAGGGTCACTATGGGTCGAAACCAACTTGACGGCACTTAACAACCCCCATTATAGAAGAAGAGACAGACACAGGGGGAGAGAGACCACAGCTGTAACTGTGAGCTGTGTACGGGCATTAGCCATGCCCACTTGTTCCCCACTCAGCCTGACACCGAGAACAGGGCAGGAAAAATTACCCACCCCCAGCTGCGAATCAAGATCCCAGGCTGTGGGGTCCAGACAAATTGCTTTCCCTCCTTGAATACTAGTTTCCTCATCTGTAAGATGGGCAAAGTAACAGCTGGCCTTGACTACCTTGCAATGGAAGGGAATGGACAGTTTTGTGTTTTACTGGACATGAAAGACACAAAAGAAGATGCAACAGACTGTCCCCTTTGAGGGGCAAGGTCACCAGAAGGGTCTCTGATCTGAGGCCACTCTGCCTGTTAGCTTGATGCTAGGGTGACCAATTACCCCACATTACCTAGGAAGCCCTCAGTCCTGGCAAACCAGGATGGGTGAACCTTTTTAGCTCAACCTCTGTCTGAGCTCCAATGGGGGCTTGTGATAGAGCCCTCTCCCCGCTGTCCCCAAAGTGCTGTGTGACTATGAAGTAGCAACAAGAGCTCAGAGCCAACTTCAAAGACAGAGCCCAAACAGATAGAAGTGTCCTTAAAGGCCCCCAGCCTGATGTTGCCATTGAAAAGATGTGAAACTAAAGCCGCACATCACCAGCAGCCTGGAAGCCAGTCTCAGGCTCTTTGGACTCCCAGCCTGATAGCCTTTCCACAGCGCGATGCTCTTTCTTAGCTGCTTTAAGTACATGGGAGCTGGGAAGCAGTGTGAAGGTATACTCAGGGTCAGCATTGTTAGTCATGGGT
>NW_006408532.1:9844272-9882843 GCF_000296735.1 Chrysochloris asiatica | reverse complement strand
ATTAATATGAATCCACTTCTGCCTAGAATTCTACTCTAATATTTCCAGTTGCTGTTGTCAATTTGGTCCTATCTAGATAGTCTTATCTGGTGGTGGCTGTGTGCCGTGGAGTCGGTTCCTACTCACAGAGACCCTGTCCAGGGTTTCCGAGACTGTAAATCTTTATGAGACCAGAAAGCCTCATCTTTCTCCCGCGAAACAGCTGGTAGTTTCGAACTTCTGACCTTGCGGTTCGCAGCCGGATTCGTAACCACTACGCTACCAGAGCTCCCATCAGATAGTCTTATCTAGATTGGCTCAAACGTAGCAATGATTATGAGGTTGTCCCAGGACGAGGCAGTTTTGTCCTGTTGTGCATAGGGTTGCTATGAGTCAGTACTGACTCGATGGCACCTAACATCAAGATAGTTCCTGGAGTCCTGGTGTGGCCGCTGTAGGATAAGAACTGGACTGTTCATTGCAGAGTCAGTGGTTCAAACCTACCAGCCGCTCCTTGGAAACCCTAGACAGGGTTGTTATAAGACAAAAGACAGTTCTTAAAAGAGCATAAAGCTCATGACAGACTTTTTTTTTTTTAAACTAGTTAAGTACAACTACTGTTTACTTTTAAGATGACTTCAGGGGATTCATAATTGAGTCAGTCCCAAAACAAGAGTCGGAAGATAAGAAGGTTTGAATTTGGAAGGAGACAAGTCAGAAGCAGCTGGGGCTTCTTCCAACACCCTGGCAGGCACCTGACAGCGCCGATTAAATAAAATAACTAAATAGAAATAAAATGACATTTGCTTTGCATTCTGAGGTGGCTCGGGTGCCTGTCTTCTTTTTACTCTCCCTCCTAAAAGCCCAGTTCAAATGACAAATAGTTTGTTGCTGAGTATCAATGCCATCTATTTATCCATCCCAGCGGGAGGGCTCACTTCCAATGTCATCTTTGGTTGAAGGGGGGGCAGGGGGGAGGGAAGAGAGTGAAGAAAAGGAGAGAGAGATAGAGTTGGGGGGTGAGGGGAAAGGGCGAAAGAAAGCATGAAACAGGGCCCGAGAAGAAGAAATTGGAAGCAAATGGCCCATGAACTAAACCATGATGTAGAGGCATGATCGATGCTGCAAATGGTTTATTCATCCATCAGATATGGAGGGGCCGGCAACTGAATGAACTCTTTCACTGTGGGCTGTATGAAGTTAAAGCAAGTAAATTTCTATCTTTCTTCGCATTAGCTGCCTCATTGCCCTTCAATCAGCCCTCATGGAGGCAGAAAATGGCCCAGCCATCTGCCTTCAAACCCTCCCTTCGGCAGGTCGCAGGGATTTTTTTTTTTTTTTTGGAGAGGGGGAGGGGGCTCTGTCTCCCTGAGCTCCACCCGAAGGGGCCATGGCTGCTCAGGCGGGTGCTCCTCCACCATGGAGTGAGAGGCACTGCAGGCCCCTGGATACTGCATTCTCCTTCCTGGGAAGCTACAACCCTCATTACAGAACAGGGGCTCCAAAGGGGCAAGCATGGACCTGGGTTTGGTGGGTCACGGAGCCCCAAGGGGGTCTCACCCCCTGTAGGACAGGCTGAGAGGACAGGGGTGTTCTTCAGCAAGCTTCTCCCTAGGGAGATAAGCAGTCCTTGAGGAGACCCCAACCTTTTCCAAAGGAATTTTATATGGTCTGAAGAGGAGGGTAGAACACAAGGCCCCCCATGGTGTAGGCCTTGTTTGTGTCAGGGACAAACAATACATTAGATGCACATTCATTTCATCCTCAACTGCCCAGGTGGGACTTGCTGTGGTTTTCCCATATTGTGTGTGGGAAGCAGATAATCAGAGAGGTTGGGTAGTTTACCCATGGTTGCACAGTAATCAGAAGTAACGCTGAGATTCAGACCCAGGTTTCCTGCCTCAGGGATCTGAGTATTAACCACTATTCTTACTAACTCAGGAGGCCCAAGGAGGTAAAGTACCTGACCGTGGTCAGAGATCGCTTGAACCCGCAGCCCCCAAACTCTACCCTAGGAATGGCTTCAGCTTTGCTCCCCCAGTCCTGAGGTGGTGTATTCTCAGGTGAGGAGATGGGTGACACGCGGCTTCCCAGTGTGTTTGGGGCCAGGTGGAGGCCCTGCCACCGAGTTTCTCTGTGCTGCTCGCTCCACCTCCCCCACCCCCCTGGGTGCTGACTGACTGGGTAATTAGGGGTGGCTGGCCTGAGTGTCATGGGGTCAGCAGAGCATGAACTGGAAAAGCTTGTGGCCAGCAGGCAGCAGCCCCGTGGGGTCCATCAGTCCCCAGGGGGCAAGGGTGCAGGGCTCTCCTGAGTGACACATTTGGGTAGAGCGGGTGAGCGGGCAGGGAGGTGGGGGCCAGTCAAGGCTGTGGGCAGTGGCAGGCTGGCAACTTCAGTGATGGGGTGACCCGGGCACCATCCTGCTTCCTCACTGAGCAGCTGGTACACTGGGTTAGTCACTTCTCTAAACCCCTAATCCTCATCAGCCCAAAATGAGGATGCTCACAAAGCCAGGAAAACATTTTCCCTGCCCTCACCAAAATCTCCCAGCCTCCTCCCCTCCAGTTGGCCTTGTTGGTAGCCCCCAAGCCCAGCTGCTTGCGCCCCCTACCTAGTACACTTCTTCCTTAACATCAGACAAACAGCCCTCCAGCCCCCAAATCAGCCATCAAGGGTGGTGGGGCTGAGCCAGGGAGCTGAGACACATTCCCTCTGGGACAAAGAGATTTCTCTCTTCCCATAATAGATTCCCTGCCTCCCCGACCCCACCTCCCATGGTGGGCAAGGGGATATACAAAGAGAAACCACCCCAGGGAGAGAAACCCTAAACTTCAAACAGTGCCTGGCTGAGTCAGTCTGGGGAGGCTGGGGACTAGAAGCTCAGGGCAGGCTGCCTCCGGCATGGGGCAGAGGCCCAGACAAATGGGTCTAATCTGTGCCACCGACAACTCCCCCACCCCCCATGATAATCGAGGCAGCGGCGGCGGAGAGCTGGTGGGCACAGGCTGGGGCCTCCCACAAGTGTCTCATCTGCCTAATTGCTTCTTTATTGTCTCACTTTGACTCTCTCCCTCTATGCTGGCCTGAAATATTTCCTTGCCCTATTCATCCCAATGGCAATTAGAAAAAGAACATAGGGTGAAAAAACACGGCGGCATGGAGAGGGCAGGCAAAGGGGGCAGGGTGGGGAGGGATGGGGAACACAGGCAGGGCCCAGCCCCAGTCCCACACTCAGCCCCCGTGAAATTTCAAATTAGGCTACAAATGCATCAGACAGCATTGGCATAGAAGGAAGCTACCAGTACTGAGAAAACAGGGGATTACCTTGGGGTTCTCCAGGATTCCAGCCTCGTAGCTGTGGGGGGTGGAGGAGGAAGCAAAATAGGAAGTCAGTAGGGGATGGACACAGAGATGGCCCCTCTACACCCCTGATGGTGCTACCCTTTTTTTTGTGCCAAAGCAACTGCTGCCAAGCCTGCTTAGAACATTCTGGGCCCACCCTAGTTGGCAGTGGGAACTGCAGGTTACAAGTAAGAGGTCACAGCATTTCCCTCAGTCTTCTGGAGCTCAGAGCAAGAGCTCCAAGGGGGGCGGGGGGGCGGCTCTGCTCTCAGGCATCAGTGAGGCTATGAGAACTCCACACAATCCATTCCTTTCCTTTCAAGGCCTTTCCCTACAACCTAGACAATTCATCTTCCTCAATGATGTTTTAGTTCCAGTACCACTTCCTCAGAGAAGCATTGGAGCTAATACCTGATACCTCCTGAGAAGGCAGGTCCCCATTATCTTCCTCCTAGCACACAGCATCACCCCCATGACACTCAAGGGAGCTGTAGTGGGTGAGCTGGGGTACCATGTCTGTCTTCCCCAAATTTCCACAAGGGCAGGGACCACATGGGACGGGGTTACAATCATATCCTGGAGCCAGCACAGTGTAGATGCTCACCCAGGTTGGTTTTGCTGGGTAAGCAGAAGCTGGATAGAAGGATGGACAGGCTGGTGGAGCATCTTACCTGATGTGCATGAGATTTTCGTCCATGCTCCACGGGCTCTTGGGGGTGACTGGGATGGGGATTCCGTGTTGCTATGGGGAAGACACAGGTGTGAGGCAACTTGAAATAAACATGAAGGTCAGGTCCAGCTGTCTGTTTTGCTTCTCCCCAACCTAGAAGACTGCCCCAAATTCTGGTGCATGCAAAGCAGACCCTGACTTGCTTCCTGGTCTCCTCTCATGCCACAGGCTGCCTGGTGAAGGAGTGAGAGTCTCATCACTGGATACGGCCATAGAAACTGCAAGACTGTGTCAGAGTTGTTGTGAGGCAGAGATGGCTGACCTCAAAGTGTCCTTTCAGAATATTCTATGTGCATACTTCCCAGTTCCAGCTCACTGATCCTTGCATGACTGTGAGCTGGGGCTCAGTTGGACCCAACAGCCACAGTGAAGTCTGGTGGGAACCAAGGCACCTGCCATGAGAACCCATAGGGTTCAAATTTCCTCAGGACAGCTTTTAGCTCTCAGTACTTGTTTACTGTCTGTGGCCAGGGGCTTCCTGGCCTAGCACAATGGCCACACACAACTTTTCAGACCCAATGAGAAGAGCCTAAGAGGACGCCCTCCCCCCATTTTTAGTATACGTGGTTATGATTATCTTTTGCCCTCCAGCCCATTGTAATAGGAGAAAGCCCACCCCCATGCAAGTTCCTGGGCTCTTAAGTTGGCAACTACTTTGGAAACCCACCATCTTCAGTCTTTTTGGGGACTGAGGCTGGTTGCCTTAGAAACCAGGCCCACCCTCACTGCAGTTGGAAATCAAGTCAAGTACAGGTCTGCCTGTTTCGGCCAGACTCATTGGGTTCTTCTCATGTTCAATGGAACAAAAATCAGTTGCTGTTGAGTTGATTCCGACTCAAGGTGATCCCACGTGTGCAGGAAAGAACCGCACTCCATGGAGTTTTCAAACCTTTCTTCTGAGGTAACTCTGAGTGGATTCGACCCGCCAACATTTTGGTTAATAGTGGGGTGCTTAACCATTTGCGCCACCAAGGGACTCTTTAATGGAATAGCAAGGAGTCAAACTGACTTTTAAACCAAACCTCCTTTCAGTCCCAGGCCCATGGCCAGACCCAATCCCAATAAGCACCACTGTCCTGATGAGACTCATTTTCCTCCTCTGGGAGCAGTTGGGTTCCCTTAAGCACCATGTTCAAATTTCAAAGGGCATTTTTTTTACCCCCTTAAGCTTTAACTGGAGACTCACTTAAAAAACAAACAAACAAGCCCACAATTATCCAGAAGGTGAGAACTCTTCATTTAAACTACACAGGCAAATGAGAACACAAAGCTGAGACATGTTGGGGGTCTCTTGTGGGGACAAGAAGTTGCCAGGCATGGGGACGAGGGTGCTGGGTCAAGTGGGACCCTTGTCAACCACAGGACCTTTGTCTTCATAGCTGAGAACAACAATCGCTAGGGTTCCCTGAGGCTTTAGGGTTTGGGAGTGTGTATGTGGAAACACCGTGCCTTGTCTCTTTTCCAAAGGGTGTTCACTAATGGAGAAAGGGAAGGAAGGGAAGAAGTAGAAAACAGGACAGGCAGCAGCAGCCCCTCTCCACAGCCCCCATCAGGGCAACACAAAAATGCCAATAATAGTACCACTCCCAAGACCAAAGAGATTTTTGTTTCTCAACCCCTCTCTGCCCTGAGCCTTTTCCTACAAACTCATTGTAGCTGAGGGCAGAAAATAAAATTATCTGCAGCATGACTTACCTGCTTGTCAGCTCCCACTTTGTACTGTAGCTTATTTAGTTAGTTACATTTTTAATGTGACAACAAATGATAAGGATAGGCTATGTCTCTGAGTGTTTCTCCTTTGGACGATGGATTTGTAGGGAGATGGAAAGTAAAGCAAATGTATGTTGTTGGTTTTTTTTAATGCATTTCATGTAGCACCTCTTAGCCTTGGTTATTTACCGGTAGTGAAAGCAGAGATTTTTAAAGCCCCATTGATTTTTGTCTCTGCTGCTTCAGACCCCAGCTGGCTCTAAATTTAGATAAAGCCTCACACCTCTGCTCAGTTTTGCTGTTCATTTGCTGAGTGCAGAAACATGGCCTCCCTTCTAGAATGTGCTCACATTCCCCAGACCTCAGAGAGAGAGAGACAGAGAGAGGGCGAGAGAACTAGACTCTCTGGCAAACTTTCTTGTTCAAAAGGCTTTCAAAAGGTTATTCAAGATAGAAGCTGAGCTAAGTGCCTTTTTTCTAATCTGGGAGGGACTGAGACAACACTCGTGAAATTTATCCTTGCAGGGAAAATCAGGAAACTCTTCTTTGGACACTAACAGTGATGCCTATTAGTCAACTCTGTCCTCTTTCTATCCGTGACTCAGGGTATGAGCATGTATAGGGGCAGAGATGCCAAATCATTACCCTTAAAGATGAAACATGCTTCTTATTCTGGATCATCAAGGAAATGGGGAGGGGGGGGGGAACCTTGCCAACCTCAGCTCTCTTAATAGCTCTGCTATTTGACAATTTGTTTGGCAACATATGGGCTTGCTCTTGTAAACTCCCCTCTTAATAATAAAACAACAGATGGTAGCAAAGATCTTTCCTCCCTGCTCTCCAGGTCTTAATGGGATGCTGGCGGCAGGGGCAGGGCTGTGTCCCTGCAGCGTCCCCTACCACGCGGCACCTTGGCTTGTGGCAAGAGCTCACAGCCAGCCCTGGTGACTGCTATTTAAAAACCCGAGCAATTTTCTGGTGTGTGCACCGAGTTGCTTTTTCCCGTCTGATTGATTGAGGCTGTTTGTCAAGAGCTGCCATGGAGTTGCTAAAAAGAAAGGTACCCTGGAGAGCGGCTAAGGATCTTGATGCAAAACTTCTAATATGTTTTATTGCAACTTGTACTTCAAAAGGGCTGCTGTGACAAAAGCCTTTGTCTTCCACTGCCTCTTGGAGTGCCTACCTGCTCCTGGGAGAGTGCTGGGACAATTAGTTGCCAGGTAATTGAGGTCCTGTGCAGAGAACAACTTCTCACTCACCCCCTACCCCGCAGTGACACACTGCAGATTCCTCCTGCACGGGAGGGAGGGTGAGTCCAGCTCACTAGGCTGGGATTGCTCCTTGCAGATGCCCAGCCAAGGCAAAGGATCAGGACCAGGCAGATGTTCACACCTCTGGGGGACTTGCCTAGGTTGTGACAGAGGTTCACACTGTCATCACATGATGATCTGTCCTGGGCTTTGTGCCATGGCTAGACAGTTCCTTAGCAGGGTGGAGCAAGAGAGGGTGGAGCCATACCTTTGCATACTCCATCAGATCATTTCGGCCCTTGAAGCGGTTGTAGAACTCGGGCATCCTCCAGGGGGCAATGACCTGGACATAAGGCAAGGAGTCAGGATTGGTAGGCCTCACTGCAGCCTTCCCAAAGCTCCCCGGGCCACTGGGCGTCTCCTGCTGTGTCCTCACTGATGATGTAGACCGTGGGGGTGGGGTGGGAGCCAAATTAGGCAGGGGAGGGACACAGGTTGCCATACTGGGGTATGGCTGCTGAGAGGCCCCAGCTCCCTGGCAGAATGGCAGCGTACCTCAAGTAGGTCTCTGCTCTCGGGACCTCAGGCTCCCCAACTAGAACAGGAGGGTTTAAACTGGATGGAACTCAAGACTCTCCCCAGCACTCTAGATTAAAGGGCTAGAACTGCCCGAATAAGGAAGAGTCCAGGGAACTACTGTCTCCCAGCTCAGCCCTGCTCCCAGACATTGGGCCCAGAGTCCACCTATGCCTCCTCACTTTTCTCCTTGCTCCTTTTCTTTCTACAGCCCACAGCTGCTCTGGGAAGTGGAAGGAAGGGAGATGGGGTCAGAGACAGGTTCCAGAGAAGGACAGCTCCCCTCATCCCTGCCAACTATAACTTCAAATGTGGGCCAGGGGATCACCTACAGGAGAAGCTGGTTTGATATCTGAGCTGTGCATCTGTTACTATCCTCCACCCTCCCTAGTCTGAGAATGGTCAGTGCCTAGACCAGGCTCCGCACTGGGAATGGTCATCAGCCCGATCTCAGCCCCTGAGCTTGGCTTCCTCAGACAAAGGCCCAGAAATCGGACACGCTGGCCCCCCAAGCCACTGTGGGAACTAGGGGGCAGGGCCCTTGATGCCTGCCTGCAGCAGTCAACAAGCAGCCACTGTCCAGGGCTTCTCAGCAGCCTGGCTGTTTGGGGTCAAAATAGCTCATTAGAGCTCATTACTGCTCACCTCCAGGCCACTCCCCACCCCCAACAGCTGCAGGCTAGTTAAAGGGGCAGGGAAAGACGGTTCATTTAAAAGAAAAAAAAAAATTAAACCTTACAGCCCCTTGGGGTGCTTAGGAGAAGAAAAATCTTGCTTAGCTTTCATCAAAGTGGCCTGCCATGCCTCAGGAAAACCCACCCTTCAGGCCTGCGTGTCCAACGTGGCAGCCTGAAGCCTATTTGACCACTGAGTCCATGCTGTGGAGGAGTCCTGACTAAGATGTGTGTGTGGGTTACACGTGCCATCCATACCACTCCCCAGCCTTGGTGCAAAGAGAATGCAGCCCATCTCACCAACATTGTTTTACACTGATTACAAGTGGAATGATATTCTGGATATGTTGGAGTAAATAAAATATATATTAAAATAAATGTTGCCTGTTTCCTTTTATTTATACATTTTTGAGAGTAGCCAGGTTGGTTTGAACTGCAAGGTTGGCCGCTCCTCGGAAACCCTAGATGGGGCCGTTATGAGTTGGGACCAAATTGATGGCACTTAATAACAATAGTAGAAAATGGGGTGCTGGTCTGATGATGTAGGACAAGCACTGGACTGCTAAACTCAAGATCAGCAGTTCAAACCCATCAGTGGCTCCTAGGAAATCCTTTACAGGGTTGCTATGAGGTGGAGCTGATTCAACGGCACTTAACAACAACACAGTAGAAATTGTTAAGTTACACATGGGGCTCACATTTATTTTTGCTTCTATTGTTCAGTCAGTGCCGCTCTAGAACCTCTGTCTAGTTGGCTATACTGCTAGAGCCTGGTCTGAGGCACCCAATGAATAATGAATCAATGGCTAGATGAACGGGTGGATGGGTAGGTAGGTGAATGATGGGTGGGTGGGTATGTAAGTAAATGTATGGGTGGGTGGGTGAATGGGTAGATAGATGGATGGGTGGATGGATAGACAAATGTATGTATGTATGTATAACAAAAATCCTCACAACTGGGCCAATAAGTAACATCATGATAAACGGAGAAAAGATCGAATTTGTCAGATTTCATTTTGCTTGGATCCACAATCAGCAATGAAAACAAGAAATCAAATGATGATTTGCATTAGGCAAATATGCTGCACAAGGCCTCTTTAAAGTGTTAAAGAGCAAAGATGTGACTTTGAAGACTAGGGTGCATCTGACCTAAGCCATGGTATTTTCAGTCACCTCATATGCATGTGGCGTCCTGGTGTGCTGCTGTGGGCTAATGCACAGGACTGCAAAGTCAGTTTGAACTGCAATGTGCAATGTTCACCAGCCGCTCCTCAGAAACCCTATATAGGATTGCTATGAGTCAGAACTGACTCAATGACACTTACCAACAACATATGCATGTGAAAGTTGGACAGCGAATAAGGAAGGCTGTAGAAGAATTGATGTATTTGAATTAAGAGGCTAGCAAAGTATATTGAAAGTACTATGGACTGTCAGAAGAACAATCAAATCTGTATTGGAAGAAGTACAGCCTGAATGCGCCTTAGAAGTGAGGATGATAAAACTTTGTCTCTCATACTTTGGACACATTATCAAGAGTGAACAGGCACTGGGGAAAGACATTATGCTTGGTAAAGGGAAGGGTCAATGGAAAAGAGGAAGACCCTTAGCCAGATGTACTGATACAGTGGCAGCAAGAATGGACTCAAACATAACAGTGATTGTGATGAAGGCACATTTCCCTGAAACAGAACAGAGGACTGGCAGTGTTTCATTGTTGTACACAGGGTCACCATGAGTCAGAACCAACCTGATGGCCTAACAACGACATCATGGATGGGTGGATGGATGGATGGATGCATAGGTAGGTGAGTGGGTAGATGGATGCATGGGTGGAGGGACAGATGAACATATGTATGGCTGGCTGGCTTGCTGATTGGATGAATGGACACAGGCCCAGGAAGACAGGAGTAGTTGCCAGTCGAATTGTCCCATTAGAATGGGCTCTAATTCTTGGAAGGCGTGTTATGGACAAGGGCAGTTGATTCCCTGAGATCCTGGTTGTTCCCACCCCAGGAAAGGGGCAGAGATGCTGGGGGTAAGTGCACAGGCAGTCAGGGAGGAACCAGGGCATTGGTGGTCCAGAGCAGGGGTGGGAGGGGTATAAGAAGCCCAGAATTCAGCCTGACCAGGTCCAGGCCAGCTCAGGATGCCAAAGCCAGGGAAGTCAAGAACATTGCTGAAGGGCAGCACTGTTCAGTGCTGTGCACAGAGGTAGCCAGAAATCTGGGCAGCTACCATTAGCCAGAAGGAGCTCTGGTAGCGTAGTGGTTACGAATTGGGCTGCGAACCTTAAGGTCAGCGGTTCGAAACTACCAGCCGCTCCGCGGGAGAAAGATGAGGCTTTCTACTCCCGTAAAGATTTACACCCTCGGAAACCCTGTACAGGGTCGCTATGGGTCGGACCCGACTCGATGGCACTTAACAACAACAACAACAACCATTAGCCAGGGGGAAGATACTGCTCCCTGCAGCTGGTATGAGTAAAGACAACCTCCCTGGGAAGATCCTCCCAGCTGCTCAAACCCAGTCTCGCCATCGGAGAAATGGGCACAGCCCACAATGGGAGAAGATGCAGGGGCACACTGTCCCTGTCCACTGGAACCTCCTAGAACTTTGTGACTACTCTCCCCAAGATCTCAGCCCCCAGCACTTACCTTGTAAGGAGAAGAGCAACATCTTACCTTAATCTGGGGGGCCAGTGAGTAGCAGGTGAGCTCAAACCGGACCTGATCATTTCCCTGAAACAGAACAGAGGACTGTCAGGAGCCACGGAAGAAGGAGCTGGCAGGAAGGGCTGTGCACACTGTTGACCACAAATAGCCCACAGAGGGATGTTCAGGGCAGGCCTCTAGAGTCTCCTCATTCAACCTCACTGAGGTGGGTTCTATTATAAACCTGTTTTCTAGACCAGGCAATGGAGCATTCTCGTAGAGGCTGAGTAGTCAGGTCAAGTGTAGCATTGTAGGATAAGCACTGGGCTGCTAACTGCAAGGTCAGTAGTTCAAACCCACCAGTTGCTCCTCAGAAACCTTATACAGGGTCACTATGAGTTGGAACCAGCTCAACAACACTTAAGTCCAAGTCCCAGGACTTGGACTCGGGACTTTTCTGTGTGTGTGTCGGACTGCACGTCATGTACCCACTGTGTGTGTCTTGGTTGAGAATGTCACGTGTGGGCATGTGACAAAGTGGATTTGTTTGGACATATAGGGATGTGTGTGTCTGGGATCATGTTGGGGTAGATGAGTGTGCATGTTAACACATGGCAGAGTAGCATTGCACATGGAGGGTGTGCACGCCTGGGAACGTGTGGAGGCATGAGATGTGTATGTGTTTTCATAGATGTGCATGTTCAAGAGGTGTACAGGGATGTATGTGGGAGTGTTCGGGCACGTACACACCCCATCTCCCCTTGCTGGGCAGAGGCCTGCTGTAGGGAATAGCAGGTACGGCATTCCCACTTGAGGGGAGGCTCCAATGAGCAGTTTCCACCACCAGCTGTGAGAGATCATTCAGCATTTTAAAACTAATTGCCAAAGCCACTATTTTCCAAGGCTACGCCTCTGCCCTGGAGGCTGGATGTCTGGGCACTGCGGAGACTCCAGGTCTAAGATGCCCTGAAGGGTCCAGTGCTGCCTCTTCTCCAGGCAGCCCCGTACCCTCAGTATCCACTGCCAGGCCTGGCCATGTCTCAGCTCCAATCTAGAGGACAAGCTCCCTCCAGGCCTTGGATCCCATGATACTCTAATCCCTCTACCAGCTGCTCCGCAGAAGAAAGATGTGGCAGTCTGCTTCCACCCTGGAAACCTTGGGGACAGTTCTTCTCTGCTCTCTAGGGTGAAGCTCGAAGGCAGTAAGTGAGTTGCTTCTCTGAGCCTCAGTTTCCCCATGTATATATATATACAATGACTGGGTGCCAAGGAGTAGGTGAAAACCGGTGACCAATGAGGTCTTTTGCTTTTCAGCTCCTCTCTTTTCAGCTTGGGAAACTGAGACTCAGAGAGGGAAAGGGGCTGGGCCAAGAGCACACAGCAGAGCAGAGGCCTGGAGCTCCCTAAGCCTCTGAGCAAGTTGTCCTTCCTCTCTAAGTCTGTGTCCTTGCTGTAAAATGGAGACTAATCTCTCCATCCCATGGAGATGTGAACATTCTCGAAGACACAGCCTGTAGCATATTGGCCCTGCTAAGGAGGAGGAGGAAGAGGAGGGCCCAGGGGCATCACAGGCTGCCTGGCAGCACCACCAGCCAGAGTGAAAATGGCTGCCAACATCCAGCCTGCTCCCCATCCACTCAGCACCCGGAGGGAGACAAGCGGCTGTGGAAATAACAGAGGGACCTTTCGCCTACTGTGAAAACTGCATGGGCGCAGTGCGGCAGCGGAGGGAATAACATGTTATTTTCCAGAGTCTTGTCAGGCGACGTGGAAATACAGGTTTCAGCCCCTCTCCGCGGAGTCGGGAGCTATGGGACTGTAGCTGTTGCCGACACGAGCTACTCCAGACCAGCCACCCCTGAGCACCCTCATCCAGTCCTCTCACTGCCACACAGGAGGGTCACCCAGGGCCAGAGGATTTTTAACCCTGTTTTACAGATGAGGAAAGTTAGACTCAGGGTCACACATCCATCAGACAACAGAACCTCAGCCTAAGAGCCCACATTCATGTGAGTGGTCTACGTTCCTCGGTGAATCCTAACAGTGCAGGATCCTTATCTGAGGGATAAGGAGCTCTTGGTAATGGTTACGAATCAGGCTGCTAACCTCAGGGTCAGCAGTTCGAAACTACCAGCTGTTCAGCGGGGGAAAGATGAGGCTTTCTACTCTCGTAAAGATTTACAACCTTGGAACCCCTATACAGTGTGACTATTGAGTCTGAACTGACTCCATGGCACATAACAACAACAACAGGGATGGGGAAACTGAGGCATGCTTGCCCAAGGACCTATGGCCAGCTGTTGCTGTTATAAAATGACTTATTTCAGATTTGTAAAATTCCAGGTCAAGTATTGTAAATCTTGGCTACTTTTCCCCCTAAGTCTCCTTTCCCTCCCCTTCCCCCATGGCGTCACATTTCCCCAATACAAAAGCGCCTTGTGCCTCCCTCAAGCCTTGCCATAGGGACACCCATCTGTTCGGGAGTCAGAGACCCTTGCAGAAGCCAAACAAACAGGCCTCTTTGGTTCAAACTCTGCCCCAGAAAGGAACCATTGGTCCTATGGAATCCTTCCTCTCTAGCCCTAGCAGGCCACCACCAGGGGAAGCCCCTCTGGCAACTCCGTGAGGAGGGGTGATAGTGCCGCGTACACACGCCCACATGTTGACATATTACAGATGTGTGTAAGTGCAGCATCCACTAGGACAGGAGGGCTCTTGGAGTGTGTGTATGGGGGTGTGTGTGTGGTCTCCATCTGCTCCTGGGTCAGCCATACAGATGGCACCATTTACAAAAATTCCTGCTATCCTACTTGACCAGACCCTAGGTTCATATTTCCGAATTTGTGGGGAGGCCCTGTGCATCTTTCTGGGTGGGGAGGGCTCAGGGTCCCAGTGTGGTGACTGTCTAGATGGGAGGTGCCTCATGTCTGTCCCTGCAGCCCGGAATGCCTTTTCTGACTTTGCATCATTGGCAAACTCTTGCTCTTCTTGAATATTTCAGCATTACTCTCCCTCACCCCCTAATCCCTAAGGGCCGCCACCAATGAATAGTGAATGAAGGCAATGTCTATGTGGCTGGTACAAGGATGGGGGTGTGGGAGGTGGGGTGTGTGGGGGGTGTCCTGGTTCCTCCACTACCTGTCTCAGGGGTCAGAATCTGAGGGCTGGCACCCTCCCAGAGGCCATGCTGAGTCTCCCTGTGGCTGTAGGCGTGTTGCCTAACTGCCTACACTCCAGGGATGGGGACTACACTCCCCATTGCTGGGACCCCCTTAAGAACAGTTCTGCAGGGCCTCTAAAGAGGAGGAACTGAGGCAATGGAATACGTCTTTACCATCAACCCCAAGAAGACAGATGGCAGAACCAAGATAGAATTCAGCTCCCCAGTCCTGTGGCCTTTCCACTATTGGTCCCAAGCTGATGGTTCCAAGTCTGAAGGCCCTCTGGCGGGACCCAAGTGTGAACTGTAAGGACAAGCCCCAAGTAGCCACAGAATGTCTCACAGACGGTGTTCCTCTCAGAACCAATGACCTGGGAGCCAGAATATAGGAGAGAAGACCCTGTGCGGCAGCTACCTCCCTCCCATTCCAGCAACTTGGGAGACACCAGCCCCCGCAGGCTTCAAAACTGAGAATCTGGTGCCCTCTGGTGGCCACATGGAGGCACAGCACACAAAACTGTTGATTGCTACTCCCAGCTTCACAAGGGTGGAGGCTCTGGGGATTGGAGTCTCAGCGGGAACCCAATCACCCAAGCCCAGGGCCAGACCCACTCACACACCCATCCACTCACTCCACCAGCCCTAAACACTGCCCATCTTCAGTCCTGATGGTATCACAAAGAACAATTTCTCTAGGCAGAAAGCTCTTCCTGAATGGGTCCCCTGGCCTCAGCTTGAATACCTCCTAGAACAGGAAGCTTACTGACGTATTCATTTCATCATGAGCAGACTGAAGCGTTTTAATTCTGTACAGACGTTTTTCTCCCTGCGACCTTCTTCTGCCTGTCAGAGCTCCCAGAACAAGTGAATAACCTATGATGAGGGCAGATTCCTTCCACAGGTGTTCATTATACAAAGGCCTGTGTTGAGCACCTTTTTGGAATTATCCTGCTGATTGCTCTAATGACCCAGGAGCTAGGTTCCCCATTTTACAATCAAGAAAATGCAGACTCATGAAGGTGAAGTCAGGCAGCATGAAAGGAAGGGAGGCAGAATCCAAGGCCAGCTCTTAGAGCCTCGAGGCTCCAACTTCTGGACTCGCTTGCACTTTAACTTCTGGACACTAACAGGCCCTAACTAGCCAGATCTAACAACCTCTCACCCGATTTCCCACTGTCTTGCTCCAATGGACTCACAATTTATATGCTCATAAAAATGGGGCCTCAGTCTGTGAGAAATGCTTACCAGTCAATTGTGGTTCAGAACGATTTGCAAGGATCCCACGGGGAAGTTCCCACCCCATCAGTCCTGAAACCCTCCCTCAGTGCTAGTCAACTGCTCTCAGGATAAGGACAAGCCCTCGCATGGCTACGGCTGCTCAGTGGTAAACTGTTACTATAATGTGGATTTTAACAATAGCTGCCAGAACATCTGACTCTATTCTGGAAACAAAGCCTAAAACTGCTGGAGAACTATTCGCTGTCCTTACTGTCTGTATCCTCTGGGTCCTCTGCAGGCCCCTCTGTCCTGGGTGAAGTTGCCTTCTCCCCCTGCCCACCTCTCCCCTGTGCCTTACCTTTCCTGTGGCACCGTGAGACACATACTTGGCTCCCTCCCGCTGGGCAATTTCCACTTGCTTTCTGGCAATGCAGGGCCTGGCAAGAGAGGTGCCCAGAAGGTAGCGGTCCTCATACAGTGCACTGGACTGAACAGCAGGCCAGATGAATTCCTCCACAAACTCCTTGCTGACATCCTCGATGAATACCTATGGGGAGAAGAGCCCATGAGAGAGATCCTCTACAAGGACTGGGGACCCAATCCAAATACAGAGTCCCAAGAGCATCAAATGGTCTGCATTTACAGCAAATAAAAATGAGCTATTAATTGATCATGGCAAACTGTATACCTGCTTCTCTTTCTGCATCCACAGTAGACATCACTAATTAATCCCGGCATACCTACTGATATTCTCTCTCCTGCCTTCTTGGAAGACATTGCTAATCAATCTTACTACATTATTCATAATTCAAGGTATAAGATGAAACTTAGTTGCCATCAAGGATCTAAAGTAGTGGTTCTTAACCAAGGGTGATTCTGTCCCTCAGGGAGCATCTGGCAATGTCTGAAATATTTTTGGTTGTCAGAACTGGCAATGTTGGGGGGCGGTGCTCTGGCATCCGGTGTATAAAGGGCAAGGATGCTGCTAAACATTCTACAGTGTACAGGACAGCTGGCCACCTGTCAATAGTACCAAGGTTGAGGAATCCTGATTTAGGAATGTTCTCAAAATGTGGTCTGTAGACCTCCCTCCCCAGGGGTACCTAAGATCCTTTCAGGGAGACTATGAGTCAAAATGATTTTTAATAACGGCACTATGATTCTATTTGCCTTTTTAGTAAGTTGACATTTGCACTGATAATTGAAAACTATGATGGATTAAATGCCTGGCTTAGCATAAATCTAAGAAATTGCACCAAACTGTACTCACAGTACTGCATTCCTACCTTCATTGTCTGTGTCTGGTATGTTAATGGAAAACAGGGCCACGATCTGTGAGAAATGTTTACACGATCTCACAGTGTTAATTTCACTTATGAATGGCCTTGATGAACCATAAAAAACCGATTACTTTGACGAAATCTCAACCTTTGAATAAGAAATGTGACGTTCATCTAAAGTACTTCTGTGGCACACTGAAATATGAAAGAAAAGCAGTGTGCCCATGTTTGCAAACTGGCTAGCCCCTTATTTTATGGAACACTGTTTTTACTTGAAAGACCAGCCAACAGATAAAATACAGTCATCTTGACTTGGGTTTGGGGCAGACATTTTCATTAAAAATAATGAAGTGAGTCTGTCACCTTAAGGAAAGGGGAGAGTATTTATTACTAATAATAAAACTCAACTTTTAGAGCTAAAAAAAAAAAATTAGATTAATTCTTTCTAAATGAATTAATATTTTGTAAGTGTTAACTTTTATTTCTAATGTGATGGATATCAATGGATGTAATCCACAAAAGCTCTAGGGGCTCTCAATAAATTTGAAGAGTCTAATGGGGCCACAGAGTCCTGGTGGTACAATGGTTAAGCACTCAGCTGCTAACTAAAATTTGACAGTTCGGATCCACTTGGTGGCTCTGTTGGAGAAAGGTCTGGTCATCTTTCTGTAAAAATGACTTTCTAGGAAACCTATGGGGCAGTTCTGTTTTGTCACGTAGGGTTGCTCTGAGTTAAAACTGACTTGATGGTACCTAAGGAGCTTTGGTAGCATAGTGGTTATGAATTGGGTTGCTAATCTCACAGTCAGCAGTTTGAAACTACCAGCTGTTCCGCGGGAGAAAGATGAGGCTTTCTGCTCCCATAAAGATTTACAGCCTTGGAAACCCTGTACAGGGTTGCTATGAGTCGGAACCAACTCCATGGCACATAACAACAACAACAATAACAACAGAATTCTGGTGTGGGTAAGCACTGGAGTGTACGGTCAGTTTGAACCACAAGGTAGGCATTCAAACTCACTAGCCGCTCCCTATACAGGGTCTCTATGAGTCAGAACTGACTCACCAGCCCTTAACAACAACCATCATCACAATGGAGTCACAGGCCTCTGTATAGTTTAGGTGAAATTTGCATACCATAAAACTAACCATTCAGTAGTGAATCACTCAGTAGCATTTAGTGTTGAGTAATCATCATTTCTCTCTAGTTCCAAAGCACTATCATTCCAAAAAGGAGCTCTGGTAGCGTAGTGGCTACGAATCGGGCTGCGAACCTTAAGGTCAGCGGTTCGAAACTACCAGCCGCTCCATGGGGGAAAGATGAGGCTTTCTACTCCCGTAAAGATTTACACCCTCGGAAACCCTGTACAGGGTCGCTATGGGTCGGAACCGACTCGACGGCACTTACAACAACAACAAATCATTCCAAAAGGAACCCTCATACTCACTAAGCAGTTGTACCCCATTCTCCCCTTTCCCCATCTTAGTACTATTTTTGAAAATTCCTGTGAGTTTATACTTATTTCAAAATAAAAATAAAAGAAGGATGGACAGGTGGCTGAATAGATGGAGGGATGGGTGTATGGAGAAAGAGATAAAGGGGAGATGGGTAGGTGGACGGAAAGATGGACGAGTGGAGAAAAGATGGTCGGGACTTGGGATGGGTATGTTGGGCGCCTGAGGGAGGCAGGAAGATGACCCTCATGTACCTGAGAGCAGAAGGGAGCCATCTCATACTCTTAGAATCAAGAGGACAAATCAGAAGGAACACAGGGGCAAGAAACATTCACTGCTGCCTCCACCATATCACAGCCCCACTTCAAACCCTTGCATCCCACTTGGTACCTTTTTGGCTCCAAGCTTCAGTGCCTTCTTCCTGGCTTCCTCAAAGTCTTCCTTCTGGCCGATGTTAGCCTGAGGAGCAAAAACCGAGAAGCCCACTGAGCCCAGGCAGGGCAGAAAGGAGAGCAGAGCATCAGCACCCTGGGGATCCACTCACAAAAAGCTTCCAAGGGAGGTGGTCTGAGGCCATTGTAAGGAAAAGGGCCCACACAAGGGTCTGCAGAGGCTGAGGCACCTCCAGGAACTGACCAGAGTTGGAACTAGATGGCCCCAGCATGCCAGAGAACAGTTTCCATGGGACCTGGTTAAGCCTGGACCTATGCGCATAGGCTGCTGAAATGTAACCTCTTACAGGGATTGCCTAGGAAGGGCAAAGATTTCCCTGGATTCCAACTTCCCTAAAGCCAGTGCAAAGGTTGGCTTGTCAGGAACTGCTCAGCCCCCAGTTCATAAACTTCCCTAGTCAAACACCAATACTTGACCATGCTGTGGGGTCAGGGGGTAGGGACAGGAGCCAGAGAAGCTCATGCTGTCCCTGCAGCTGAGGTCCCAACTTCTTCTAGACACAGGCATATTTTCTGCCAGCTGGACTCTGGCTTGCTGCCCAGACCCTGGCCTGAACCCTTGCTCTCTGCATTCTGCTCAGGATCTTCCCAGAGACCAGCTATAGGTGCCGGTCTGAGTTTATACTCAGCTTTTAAATCTGCCAGTTGGTGGCCCAGGGGTCTAAGTGGTCTGATCAGAATTCCAACTGCCTCACTGTGCTGCCCATGGCAAGAGGAGCAGGCCCTGGGCACAGTATATCCATTCCAAGTTGTGGTTGTACTCACTAGGGGACTGGACAAGCAGCTTCCCCTCTCTGGGCCTTATCGGATCTCAATGATAATGGGATTGGATGCAGTTAGACTGGGCACATTGGCTTCAACTGCAAACACACCACTTGAGGCAACAGCTGAGCTTTTGTCTGTCCAGAGCCCTGCCCTCACTTGTTTTGGGGACAAAAACCTTCTTTCCTGGGGAAAACTCTTGCTACATGGATAGAGTGGAATATATAGATCATGTTTCTTTCTCACTGGCCAATCAGTGCCTCCCTTATCACAGCCTCTGTAGGCCAGTGAGAGTGCCCCTGGGCCCTGACACCTCCTCTTTCTGGGAATGCCAGGCCATAATGATGTCTGGGCCTGTTGGCAGCCATCTTGCCTGCCATGGGGCAAGGCCAAGAATGAAGACAAGCAGAGATGGAGACAGAACCTGGGAAAGCACCTGGATCCAGCCTTATCTGATCGGATACACCCTTGGACTTCTCAGTTACACGAACCAAGGACTGTCTTGTTCTTTTCTTTTTCATTAGGCTGGTTTGAGGTTGGATTTCTAGAACTTATAACCAAGAGTCCCAAATAACACAGCCAAATGGAGAAGGTTAAGAGGTTGTGTCTGGATTCATCAGAAGAACAACTTCTGATTAGCTTTGTTTGATTAGTAATGTCTGCTATGGACCCTGGATAGGAGAGTGGCATCATACATGGTCTATTAACTTATGACCTGTGTCAAACAGAAATGACTAGGCCCAGGTGCTGCCACCAAAACTTATAAACCTTACTTGTTTGGGACTTTCCAAACCTACATTCTCTTGAGACTTCCTTATAGTAAAGCCAAGAACTCTTGTACCTATTACAAATGAAAAGGACATGGGTCCCAAGCACAAACTTGCTCTTGCTTCAGAAGGATCCATGTTTTCTTCAATAACATCTTTCTAAAACATATTCCATTTTTTCCCAATTAACTTCCCTCAAGGTTCTATAAGAATCCTGGTGTGGTGCTGTGAGTTAATGCGCTGGACAGCAAAGTAGGTTTGAACCTTAAGGTCAGTGGTTCCAGTTCACCAGCACTCCTCGGAAACCCTATACAGGGTTGCTATGGGTTGGGACCAGCTCGACAGCACTTAACAACAACAATAATGAGGTTCTATAATGGAGTCCTGGTGTGGCACTATGGGATCAGCACTGGACTGCAAGGTTGTTTGGACCGCTCCTTGGAAACCCTATGCAGGGTCGTTGTGAGTCAGAAGCAACTAATGGTACTGAACAACAAGGTTCTATAAGGTTCCAAAACAATTCTCAAATCAAAGTTCTTGGATTATCTGTTGGTGCCAGGCTTCCTTGCTGTAGCAGTCATCATTAATTTTTATTAATATTAGTATTTTATTAATTAAAATTTATTAATAGCGAATTCAACTCTAGAATCTGCTATTCCAGAACTAGGTGATCTCCAAGGGCACTTCCAGGCTCAGTTAGCGGAGGATTTGGCAATCTTTGCTGAATTACTGGGAACCAGTGAGGGCCTCCAGAAAAGACTGAGCCTACCCTATGACCTTCAGGCCAAAGCTATTGTCCCTCTCCAGGCAGGCTGCTAAGGCACTCCTGTGTCCTCCTCTGGTCAGATCCATGAGACCCGGCCTCCTCCCTGTTCTCATGAGGATACCCATTTTACAGATGGGGAAAGTGAGGCAGTGTGATGAGGAACTATTTCCTCACTGTCAAAGACAGGCTTAAAGAGAGGGAAGCTGGAGTGTAAGGTTTTAGAACAGTGCCAATGAGCAGACTGGCAGATGATCCAGCTAGGGACTGCCCAAGGGCTGAGTGGCAGGGCAAAGGGGGCACCCCCTCACCAGGTACGCAATGACATCATAGCCTTGTTCCTTCAGCCACACCAGTATGCATGAGGTGTCGAGGCCACCACTGTAGGCCAGAACCACGGAGCCTTTGCCGGACATCTTGTCTGAAGGGCATGGAGGAAGAATGTTAGTGACTAGGAGCTGACCAGTTCTCACCCACCTCTCCCTGAGCCCCCACATCTTCCTTGGATGAACTTATCCTCTGGTGGGTTGGGAACAGGATGTTTACCTGTAATCAGGGCCAGCTGAAGAACTCTCCTTCCAGCCACACCCACTCCACCCTGGGGGACCCTGGCCCGTGTGCACGCACACACACCCTATCCCAGGCTGGGACCTGGAGTGCTGACAGCAGAGTTTGAGGGGAAGTAGTCCTCTGAGCTAACCCATTGCCAGTGAGGGAAGGCATGTGAGCTGAGCTGAGCTGTTGGGAAGAATACACAGCAGGTGGGTAATTTGGAAGGGACCCTGGCCCTGAACCCCTGGTAGCAGACATGTCCCCAATCACAACTACTCCTTGCTAAGCAGACAGTGCCATGTTCTGAACCCCTTGGTGTAGGTATTGCCGTCTCCACTGTGGAGGCAGATGTTGGGGCTCATGGTAGAAGTGGATGTCATATCTGGCTCTAGGACCTGGGTTCTTACCCAGCATGCAGTTGTCTCCATTTATTTAGCCTTCACTCTAAGAACTGAATCACAAGATTTGTTTGAACCACAAGGTCAGTGGTTCAAACTTACCAGCCACACCTCAGAAACCCTATACAGGGTGGCTATGGGTTGGAATCAACTTGCTGGCACTCAACAGCATTGAGATTTTAGGCACCATGGTGCTTTTCAAATGCAAGTGCCTTTAAGAAGGGGAACACAGTGAACCGCCTCAGTGAATTCAGCTCTAAAAACGCTCAGTGGGCACAGGCTTAGAGACCAGCTCCCCAAAATGCAAGTAGAAAAACTGAGTCCCAAAGAGACACAGAGTCTGGCAGGTGCCTACTGGCTGTCTCTAACCTGGGGGTCTTTCCCACGAGATCAGGTACACATATGCCTGTCTCCCACCTATGCCTGCTCCCTCAGCTACACTCAAGCTTCCCGAATGTTCCACGGCCTCCTGTCTCCATGCCATTAGAGCCAGCGCTCCTTCTGTCCAGGTGTCCCCTGACCCCTTGGGCTGCATTTGGGTTCTTCCTGCCTCTCCTAGCACATCCACAGGGCCCTGAAAATAGGTCGAGGTGTGCCTGTTGTTGTTGTTGCTAAGTGCGTGGAGTCGGTTCTGACTCATAGTGACCCTGCACAGGGTTTTTGAGGCTGTAAATCTTTACAGGAGCAGAACGCCTCATCTTTCTTCCGCGGAACTGCTGACCCTGCGGTTCACAGCCCGATTCGTAACCACTACGCTACCAGTGTACTGTAGCCTACTTTGCTGAAAAGGAAACTGAGAGTCAGAGAGGAAAATCACCTGCCCAAGGTCATATGGTCAATAAGGTAGGAGGGGCACATTTTAACCCAGGCCATCTGGTTCCAGCCTCTGTGAATATTTGACCCACTGTCCCCCATATAGAGGGGGCAAGTTTGTGTCTGCGTAGAAACCTTTCCACTGGAGTCTGCCAAAGTCAGAGAGAAACCACTGGAGTCAGGCAAAGTCCTTATTAGACACCAATGGGAAAGGCTGTAGATGGCCTTACGAATGTACAGAAATCCAGAAGGGTCACCTATAGTAATGCAGGTTCTGGTGCACTGAGCTCTTCCTACTGTCTGGAGGCTTAGAGAGGCAAAGTGGCTGTCTTGGGTGAGCCAGCTGTGTGTGAACTGGAGCCCGGCCACATGGGCAGAACCATGCCATCCCTAACACATCTCACAAGCCCATTCACTGGCCTAGCTCCCTCAGACAGGCCCTTGTTGCCCTTTGGACTTGAAGGAGGAGGGGTAACTCCTTCTAGAACAGTGAGGCTGGGGATGGGGGAATTCTGACCAATGCCCACTATTCTCTCCTCCACTGGGCTTGCCAGTCAGGCCCTGTCCTGGCTGGCTGGCCAGATTGATCCGGATCTGGGCTGCTGGTGACTCAACAGACCCTGACCCTGGAGGCAGCAGATGGTGCCCATGGCAACCGCAGCCAAGCAACTGGCTACCCAGGATGGAGGGAGGGAGGGGGAAACAGAAGCAGGAAAGACTTAGGGTAGCTAAGTACCTGGAATTGGTGGCGTGGGTTCTCTGCTTCCGGAATTTGTCTTCACAGCTCAGCGAACCTCTGCAAAGGCAAAAGCTGCTCAGCTGCTTGGCATGACTGCCCAGGTGGTGCCAGAGGCCCTAACCCCAGCCTCCCCAGCCACCCAGACCCCTTTAAAGCTGCCTCATAGAGCAGGGAGGTCCAGGAGCATCATGTCCAGCAAGCCGTCAGGGCATGTCCATGGCCTCAAGCCCTGATGTCTATGCATGATGGTGGTGTGTCAGGGCTGTGTGTATCCCATGGCACATTTTCAAACATCTCTATTGAGATATAATTGAACTATATAATATGCTGCCCTTATTTCAAGTATACAATATCCTAAGTTTCGAATTGTGTACACACCCATGAAATCATCACCATCAAGGTAAATGATGTGCCGAGCCACTCAATGAGGGCATTATTGCTATTGAGAGACCACGGAAACGGAGGTTCAGGTTAAGAAACTTGACCAATGCCTGGCTTAGTTGTAATTGGCAGAGTCAGGTTTTGAACCAAGATCAGCTGGGCTCTATAACCTCCTGTGGTAGGTACAAAACTACCTATCTCTGGGAAGGCTCAGGGAAGGGAGGTGCTAGGTGCAGGGGTGGTCTGGGCAGTCACAGGTGACCTAGGCAGCATGGCCATGGATTGTTGAGATGTTACCCTAAGATTTATCCAACTCTAAAAGACAGCCCTGCTTCTGCCATCTTCCAAAAGCCCTCAGAGTCAAGATGATCGGTGGAGGTGGGAGAGGCAAGTTCATGGAGACTGGTAGGTCACCTCAGCTGACCTGGTCTGCCTCAGTGGTCCCAGCCTGCCTGGCATGTAGCAGGCACTCAGCAACAACCCAATTTGGTTCCACTCTCTGAAGCTCTTTTCTGTTATAAGCGGGGTCAGAATTCCTCCAGTTTGGACTTCTATGCAAGCTCCTATCCAGAAATTACAGAGACCGTCCTGTGTGCCAGGATGTATACACATGTGGGAACTCAGGACCTTTGGAAGGTGGAGAGTGCTGGATCTGAGTGGTACCGAAGAATGCAAGCCCTGGGTATGTATACCTGAGAGAGTGCGTGTGAGCGTGCCAGAGCATGTGTGTGCGTGAATGGGCTCGTGACTGAATGCAGAGATTAGCTAGGCAGGTGGGCTGGGAAAATGATGCAATCTGCTGTTCATATTGCCTCCTGCCCTCCCAGCACCTGGCAGCGAAGCTCCCTCTCCCTTCTGCCACCTCCCTCTACCACAGAGCTCCTTGGACTGTGTGATGAAGCTGAGGCCTTGAGTTGGGGAAGGAAATATGGGGAAGGAGAAGAAACCAAAGCTACAATCTATGAACGCACGCTCACTTCGGGTGAAGCGCAGTGGCTAAATCAGCCAGACCAAGGTTCAAGTTGCTTAAGCTCTAAACCTGGCTGCTCATCTGCAAAACGGGGATGAGAACAGCCTATCCCTCACAGGGAGATGGTGAGGACTCAGTGAGATGCTGGGGAGTATGTCTGAGTGGGGGGGCGGCAGCCAGAGCTGGGCACCAAGCATGTGCCCAGTAAGTTCCCCTTACCACCACCACTGAGTTGATCCCATAGCAGCTCCTCACTCTCTGGGCCTCAGTTTCATCATCTGCACACTAATCTAGAAGGCTTTCTCACTCTGACATCCTAGGACAGACATGGGCTTCCTTCCTGGTACCTGCAGATCCTGGACAAACTCAGCCTGTCCTCCTCTAGGCATGTTTCCCTATTGCCAAGAAGATCTGTGCCTCTCAGCTCCCAGTACCAGCCCAGACACCACTCACTAGGACAGGAACACCTGGACCAAGGGAAGGTGGTCTCATGCCCAGGAGCCTGCCAATTAGCTGACAAAGCAGGGAACGTCCTCCATGGCTCTAGCCTGAGCCATACCACCAGCCTCCAGTGACCATGCCGGGCCAGCCTGGGCACTCACAACAGTAAGGAAAACGTGGGAAACTCTTACACTTCAGAAGTGGAATAATTACAAAAACAGACACTACGTTTAGTTCCCCAGACATGTCATTTCAAGGTAAGGACTACTATGACCCTCTTATTGAAATATGAGAAACCTGATGCTCAGAAGGGTTAAGCAACTTGCCCTACGTCACAAAGCTAGTGAATGGCAGGTCTGAGATCCAAACCCAGACTGACAGCAAATCTGTGATTTCACTACACTATCTGCTAACCTTTCTAAGAAATCTTTTTATCTTCTCCCCTTCAGTTTACATATCCAAGAATCATTACTGATGTTCTTTCTCTTTATGACCTGCAGAATGTAGTTTAGGATTACATCCTGTGGAATGCTCATCTAGAATCCCCCCCTAACATTCTAACTCTAAATTCATTCTAATTTTTAAAACTACAGCTCCACCTAAACCATAGGAAGTCTCCCTTACTTACCTACTACCAAAGTCCATTTCCACCCATTGGACAGAGTAGAATTGCTCCATAGGGTTTCTGAGACTCTAAATCGTATGGGAGCAGACAGCTTTCTCCTTGGAGTGGCTGGTGAGTTTGAGTCACCGACCTTGCCGTTAGCAGCTCAACATTTAACCCGCTGTGCCACTAGGGAGCCCTCCCCTACTTAGGATCTCAGTTCTCCCTTGGCCATCCTCATTTAGGGCTGATAGAGGTAGGCTGCAATTCCACACTTTGACCCAAAGGTGCCACTGTCCTCCTTATACTGGATGCAGCCTAGCCAGTCACTAGACAAGTCTCATTTCTATCTCCATATGGGCACTAAGAGAAAGAATGAAGTGGGATTTTTCCCCCCCCTCAATTGACAAGAGACTTTAGGATTCCTGCGTCTTCAAAACCAAACCAGGTACACCAAACTCTCTCAGGTATCCCAACACTCCAACCACCTTCCCAAACTCGGGGTTGGGGGTCATTTGGGAGTCTGCTTTGGCTTGCTGTTGTTGTTAAGTGCCGCCAAGTTGGTTCAGATTCATAGCTACCCTGTATAAGGTTTCCAAGAAGCGGCTGGTGGGTTTGAACTGCTGACCTTGTGGTTCTAATGGACATTATGGTCTAGTGTTTCATCCCACAGCACCACAACAAGACTCCCTGCTTTGGCTTAGGAAGGTTTAGTCTCCAGAACTGAGGGCAAGATCTCAAGGAAAGGGGGACAGGAAAACTAAGTTCCGTTCCTCAGACCCTGGAGAGAGATACTCTAACCCTCTTTAAAGCATTTGGCTATGTTGGAAATATTCTCATCCATTAATTTATTCTACTAATAATGTTTAAGTGCCTGTGGGTACCTGGTTACCCAAGTTTGGAAAGAGACTGTCTTGTAGGAAGGAAGGAGCCAGGGCCTGGAAGACCAACTTTGCCCAAAGTGTCGCAGCAGAAACCAAGGCCTTGGATCCTCAATTCCAGTGAGGTTACCTCTGTCACATGGGCACCCATTGACAAGCCAGCCACCAGCCATTTCAAGGCCTGCAGTACTCAACTGAAGGCATCTGGCTGTCCTGGCTTGCCTCACAGGACCCATGGAGCATGGGAGAACTCATGCAGCAGTTGTGTCTGGGCCTGGCAATCACTCCGCTCCAGAAGTTGGGCACAAATGCTGGCTCTACCCTGAAGAGCCCCAGGGCCATGTGCCAGGGGGAAATGGCTACCATCAGAACCAGCTGACCTCAAAGCCTGGTTCCTGCCCAGAGCAGGCAGGCAGTTGATGGGGACCCAGCCCTTTCATGCCACTTCCTGTCTAGTCTCGTTCCAGGTAAAATCACACATGGCTTGGGGACAGGCTCCCACCTCCAGGCTCTCCTGCCCTGGCTGGGGAAGAGGGCGCTAGGAGAAGGGGCTAAGAAGTAGAGAGAAGTTTGGAACAGGACTTCAAACTGGTTCATTCAGGTTGGACCCATTCTCAACAAAGGGTCAAACTGGAAGGATTGAAGCCCTAGTTTGGAACAGGAACTTCTCCAGTTCTGATGTATGGCCAAAGTTCTGACTCCCTTTGTGGCTGTTTTGGCCTCTCCTGTCTTCCCCCATCAGAATCTAATTCATGAGGGCCTGTTTCCTTCTCTGTTTCCAGAGAAGGGACCCTGTTTCCTTCTCTGCTGTGTTCCCAGCATGCCATTCCCCAGACAGAGTTAAATGAGCCTGCTTACAGAGCTCGTTGACAACCTCTAAATATATGTAAAAGTCTCCTGAACCCTGAGCCCCTGGCAGTTCAGACAGATGGAGAAATTGAGGCTTAGGAAGCTAGGGGGCTGGCCTCGTGGATTTGCACCTGCCTTTGGGGCTTGGGCTTGCTGCACTTCAGAACCTGCTGCTACAGTGGACTAGAAAGGGAGTGATCAAAGCCCAGGGCTCTCCCAATCTACCCCTGGGAGAAAGACAGGTTTGTTCCTGTCTGGGATTGCAGCCAGATAGGGCTGCTCCCAAGAAGACACCCCCACTCCACGGAGAGTAAAACTGAGGTTGTGGGTCACTGGCCCCCCTTGTCAGGAATACCAATGGCAGGAAGGGAGAGGATTTCCTCCATTTCACATTAGCCTTCTTTCCCTGGAGGGCGCAGCAGCCCACAGGGGCCAAAGGCAAGACTGGGGATATTTCCTGAGAATCGGCCCCTCCCACTGCCCCGAGCCAATGCCAGGCTGAAACTGGGCACTGCCACCTAAGGCTAGGTCACCAGTCCCAACTGGCACCGCACAAATCCCTTTCTGGAGGCTTAAGCGCGCGTTTGCTGTCCCTTGTAGGGAAGAGTCCAGTCACACCCAAGGCAATGGGCAGGTAGTGAGGATGACGGTGCCTGTCTGCTCAAGGTAAACTGAGGCTGGGGGGGAAGCCATATGCTCAAGTCTCAGAGGTGAGGGGCTGAGGTGGGGCTGGAACTCTGGTTTCACACAGAAAGAAAGAAAAAAGGTCAGAGACCGTGGGTCAGAGAGGAGGCGGCAAGGTCAGGAGTCCACACACTCTCTGGGCTCCAAGATCTCCACTTGCGGGGTTCACGGCATAGAGGAAGCTAGATGGGGGAGGAGAATCCAGAAAGAACGGGAGACAGTCTGGCTTACTTCTCAGACCCCGGATTCGTACCCTGCCCCATCCCTGCGGCCGGAGGAGCCCAGGAACCCAACACCAGGCGTTAAAGCAACAGTATCTTTGGTGTCTGCCTCCTTCCCTCCAGCTTCAGTCAGAGCGGAAGATGGGCAGCGACTCCTCTGGTCGCGCTGGGGAAGGGGCTTCCGGGGAGAAGGATCCTAAGCTAGGGAGTGGGAAGGGGACCTTCTAGCCATTCTAGGCACAGGGACTCCTTACCAGGGCCCAGGCGTTGGTGGCAGGCGGCGGAGCAGGGCCGGCAACGACGCGCATCTCAGGTTTTAAGCACAAGCTAAGGGGCAGGGCCGGTGACCGAGGACACGTGGGGGGGACGGCGCGCGGTAGGCCCCGCCCCCGGGCCCGGCCCCCTCCCGGAGCCGCTCAGCGCTCAGGAGTCACAGCAGGTGGGTGGGGCCCTGTTTTTCCCTGGGCCCTTCTTCTTTCTTGGCTCTCGACTTTCTCTTGGTTACCTCCTCACAACCCCCAGGTCCCACGACGCACGAGGGCGCAAAGGCAGGGGTGACGCTGTGCGGGGTCTTCCCGCCTGGCCTCATGGCAGGCGGTGTCTGGAACCCGCGCAATTGGCAGGGTGACCGCAGCCGCCCAGACAGAGGCCAGTTGCCTCGCCACTGAGGTGTCTTCAAAGCGCTTTGAGGTCGGAGTGGGGGTAAAAGTTCTTTAGAGTTGGGGGTAGGGGCCGCGAGAAGGAGGAAGACTTCGGGGAGAGGATCATGTTGTTAGGTAGGAGTCTAATTTAGACTCATAGCAAAACTGCCTCATAGGGTTTTCTAGAGGTAATTTGTGAGCGGACTCCTGCGTGGCGCTGTAGGATTAGCCCTAGACTGCGAACCACGAGGTTAACAGTTCAAACCCTATATAGACTCGCTATGAGTCAGAATTGACGGCATTTAACAACAATCTTGTCAGGTCTTCTCCAGTGAAGCCTCTAGGTGGGTGCCAACCACTGACACTTTGATTATTAGTCCAGAACTTAACTGCTGCACCACCACGGCTCTTGGAAGGCATGGTACCCATTCTTATCCGTACCCAGCGTCCTGGGCCATACTGTAGACCTCAAAGATCTTCCTTTACTTACACTAGCCCCTTGGAACAGAGACAACCCAGGCTTTGCCTGCACTGGAACTCTGGGGTTCTATCCCTCACTACAGGGCTGGCTCCTGGTTATCCCCCAAGGGGCTTTCAGTAACTGATACATTAATGACTGGAAGACTACTAACCCATCAAACAGTAGGGAAGGGTGAGGTTCACAAAGGTGGAGCCACTTGCTTGCAGAAAGAAACCAGGAGTTGTTAACCCAGTCTGGCCTTCAGAAGGTTCTCTGCATCAAAAGTTTCCCAACCTGGTTTACTGGCCTCAAAGCACCCATCACTGCAACCACAAGCTCAATAAAACCCCAGGTCCTGGGACCCCATCGAAGGCCATCGCCCCACAGTTGGGACTGACTGACCCCAGGAGGGCAGCTTTCTGAATACAGGGGAGACAGGGCGGCAGGTCTAAGCCTGCACTCTGGATTTATCATTCAGTCATCTTGGAAAATGGGAAGAAGGGTAACAGGAAAGGTTCAAGATATGACTGTGTTCTGCCCCCTTCCTGCAAGCAAGAAACGTCCAGAAAAAAGGACCGTCAGCAAAGAGGTAAAAGCCTCTTGGCCCTGGCGCCAACACTCTTGATTCACCACCTGTCTCTGTCAGCCAGTCCCCCATCCCCTCCCCCCAGCACACTGACAGTCAAGTCACTCACACAGCTGCCCTGTACCCTGTAGCTGGGGGTCCCTCCAAGTTTACAAAGCCATAACTTACAAGGCCTCTTAGCCTCTAACGCCTGTGATGATGAGGGCCCCAGATGAGCTGTGTGGGATTGGTGACTGTGGGTAACTTGAGGTCTCTTCCTGCCAGGAAGCGATATGATAGCCTGTTCACTGGGCTAGCACCAGGCCTCATGGCTCCTTAGGACCTTCCACACTAGCAGGGAGTAAGTGAAGAACAGTCACCAGATACCACCTGCAGCAGCTGTGGGACCTTGGACAGGTCATTTCCCATCCAGTCTGTTTCTTCATCTAAGCCACAGGAGGAGAGGAGGGGCTTGCATTAAACCTTCTCTGAGTCTTCATCACAGCCTGTGACTTTCCACTTTGTCCTCATTGCTTCCTTTAAGAGGCTATTGCCCTTTGAGAATGTAGGAGAAGGAGTGCATAGATAGGAACCAACTCCTTGGAGTTATTACAGGAGTAGAAAGGGAGGCTGAGTCCGTGAGGCCTGATGTTCCCTCAAGCTCTCCAAAGTCAGTGGTGGCCACAGGGAGAAGTTGCCTAAGAGAATGAGAGGTTGAGGAATGAGCCTCTACCTGTTTGAGTGGTCAGGCTGGGGGTGGGGGTGGAAAGGGAGGCCATCTGGATAGATCTTGGCCAACACTTTGGCTACCACCAGGTTCTCTTTTACGCTCCTTACAATCATTTAATCCTTATGGCTACACTATATAAAGTTGTTGTTGTTGTTGTTAGGTGCCATGGAGCTGGTTCTAACTCACAGTGACCCAAGTACAACAGAATGAAGCACCACCTGATCCATCCTGACAATCATTCCTATGCTTATGCCCATTGTTGCAGCCACTTGTCAGTGCATCTCATTGGAGGTCTTCTTCTTTTTGCTGACCCTCCACTTTACCAGGCATGATGTCCTTCTCCAGGGACTGGCCCTTCCTTATAACATGTCCAAAGTATGTAAGACGAACACTTGCCATCTTGGCTTCTGAGGGATATTCTGGCTCTACTTATTCCAAGATACATTTGTTCCTTCTTCTCACAGTCCACAGCATATTCAATATTCTTTACCATCTTCATAATTTAAAGGCATCACTTCTTCTTTGGTCCACCTTATTCATTGTCCAACTTTCACATGTTTGTGACACAACTTACATACCATGGCTTGGGTTAGACTCATCTGAATCCTCAAGCTAACATCTTTGCTTTTTAACACTTAAAAGAGGTCATTTGCAGCAGATCTACCTAATGCAATACATTGTTTGATTTCTTGGCTGCTGCTTCCATGGGCGAAGTCCTGGTGTGACACTGTGGGATAAAGTACTGGACCACAAGGGCTCTTTGAACCACAAGCTCTGTGGTTCAAACTCATCAGTTGCTCCATGGAAACCCTATACAGACTCGCTAGAGTCAGAACTGACTTAACGGCACTTTACAACACCTTTCATGGGTGTTAATTGTGAATCTATATAAATGAAATCCTTGACAACCTCAATCTTTTCTCCATTTATCATGATGTTGCTTATTGGTCTAGTTTTGAGAATTTTTGTTTTCTTTATGCTGAAATGTAATCTATATTGAAGGCTATAGTTTTTTATTTCAAAATATTTCAAGTCCTTTTAGCTTTCAGCAAGCAAGGTTGGGTCATCTGCATACCTCAGGTAGTTAATGAGTTTTCTTCCAATCCTGATGCCGTATTCCTCTCCGTATAGTCCACCTTCTTGGATTACTTGCTCAACATAGAGACTGAATTTATATGGTGAAAAGATGTGATCCTGACACACACCTTTCCTGACTTTAAATTGTGCAGTATCCCCTTGTGTGGTTCAACAACTGCCTCTTGGTCTATGTACAGATTCTATATGAGCCCAATTAAGTGTTGATTCTTTGCAGTGTTACCATAACTTATGATCCACACAGCTGAATGCCTTTGCACAATCAATAAAACAATCTTTTTATGCTCTCTGCTTTTAGATGGGTTAAGCTTCATCTACCAGCAACCATGACACCCCTACTCCATGTCCCCTTTTGAATCTGGCTTGAGTTTCTGACAATTCCCTGTTGATGTACTGTTGCAACCACATTTCAATTATTTTTTGCAAAATTTTACTTTCATGTTATATTAATGCTATTGTTTAATGATTTCTGTATTCTATTGGACTACCTTTCTTTGGAATGGGCACACATATGCATCTTTTCCAATTGTTTGGCCAGGTAGCTCTCTTGCAAATTTCTTGGTAGAGCTTAGTGAGGTCTTTCATCCAATGGTTGAAACATCTCAGTTGGTATTCCATCAATTCCTGGAGCCTTGTATTTTGCTAGTGCCTTCAGTGGACTTCTTCCTTCAATACCATTGGTTCTTGATCAGATGCTTCCTCCTGAAATGGTTGAATGTCTACTAATTGTTTTTGGTACAGTAACTGTGTATTCTATCTTCTTTCAATGCTTCCTATATTGTTCAATATCTTGCCTTTAGAAACTTTCAATATTGTAACCCAAGGCTTGCATTTTTTTTTTTTTTTCAGCTTGAGAAATGTTGAGTGTGTTCATCCCTTTTGGTTTCCTAACTCCAGGTCTTTGTATGTTTATTATAATTCTTTGTCTTCTCTAGCTTCCCTTTGCAATCTGTTGAGCTCCTTTATCAGTTTTTTTTGTATTTACTTTAGCTGTTTTACATTTTAAAGCAAGTTTCAGAGTCTCTTCTGACATTCATTTTTGGTCTTTTTTCCCTTCCTGTCTTCTTAGTAGCCTTTTGCTTTCTTCATGTCTGATGTTCTTGATGCCATCCCAAACCTTGTCTAGTCTTCAGTTATTAATGTTCAGTGTGTCAAGTTTATTTTTGAGATGATCTCTAAATTCAGGTGGAGTATATTCAAGATCATACTTTGGCTCGAATGGACTTTTTAAAATTTTCTTCAGCTTCAGCTTGAATTTGTATGTAAGTAATTGATGGTCTATTCCACAGTCAGCTCCTGGCTTTGTTCTGACTGATAGTGAGTTTGCCCATCATCTCTTACACAATTGTAATCAATTTGATTCCTTTTTATTTCATCCAGCAAGGTCCATGAGTATAGTTGCCCTTTATGTTGTTGAAAAAAGAGATTTGCAATGAATAAGTTGTTGTTCTTGAGAATTTCTATTATGCAATTTCTGATGTCATTTTATCACCAAGGCCATGTTTTTTAACTGCCAATTCTTTCTTTCCAACTTTCACATCAGTACTTCTCAAATCATCTAGATTGCATATTTGATGAATTCTAGACTGCAGGAGTTGATAAATCTTCCATTTCTTCTTTGGCATTAGTAGTTGGTGGGTAAATTTGAATAGTAGTCGTATTAATTGGTCTTCCTTGTAAGTGTATGGATATTATCCTATATGAAGTAGCTATTTTATTATTAAGGCGCCCTAGTGGCATAGTGGTTAAGCTGTTAACTGAAAAATTGGTAGTTTGTACTCACCAGCTGCTCTGAGGAAAAAAACATCTGGCAATCCCCTTCCTTAAAGATTGTTGTTGTTGTTGTTAAGTGTCATCTAGTCGATTCCGACCCATAGCGACCCTGTATAGGGTTTCTGAGGAGCAGCTGGTGAGCTTGAACCACCGACCTTGTAGTTCAAAGGGCTTTGCAGTCTGGTGTATTAACTCACAGCCCCAAAAGATTACAGACTAGAAAACCCTGTTAGGCAGTTCTACTTTGTCATATAGGGTGGAATTGATAGCACAAAACATTATTATTATTCTAGACAGAAAGCTGCAACATAGAGAGGTTGTGTCTTCCCCAAGGCCACACAGCATGTAAGTGGTGGGGTAAAACAAGAACCCAGTCTCTGTAAACCTGGGCCCAACTCTAGCTCAGGCTTAAGTTGAACTGGTGGGGTAGCTGAGATCCCAGGCCTGGGTTACAGAATGTGGGACCTTTACTCCTGGAGGCAGGAATGGTTCCAGTTCAGAGAATTGTCCTTTCCTGACGCACAGGTACTGGTGACATACAAGGCAGTGAGGTCACAGCTCTCCTGAAAGGAAAACAGTGGCCCAACTGCCAGCTACCCACTAAGCAACCAGTGGATGGTTGCCCAGCGGCAGAGATCAAGGCAGAGGTGGACTGACTGGCCTCCTGAGTGAATCATTTCCCACCTGCACCCCCTCCATCTGTTAAGTAGATATCAGAACCCTGCTCCAGCCCTTATCCTAAAGACCACTTTTGGGGGTCTCAACTGGGGCATGGCACCAGAGGATCTTCTGCCTTTTATTCCATGTCTTCTATCTATCCTGCCTACCTCCAGGTTAAGGCTCTTCAAGAAGCCTACACACTTCCTGGGTAAGTGGTCTTGGGTGGTGTTCCTAAAAGCACAGCAGCACCTAGGTCTGTCTAAGGGGGAGACTCTGAGGCTCTGCAATCCAGACATTTATATCTTCTAACTATAGCCAAAGTTCACCATCTCCATCACACGAGTCTGCATCTTCTCTTACTCAGACCACTGTAAGAGCTCCTTTATAACTTCCCAGCTTCCTTCTAGTTCTCCCTCCAATTCTTACTCTACCTAACAGCCAAAGAGTTCTTGAAGGCATCAGTTAGAACAAGTCACTCCCTTGTTAAAACCCTTTGATGTTGCCTACCCTCTCCAATATTGATATCCAGTTGTTCTAGCAACATTGGTTGACTTCTTATCGAAGTTGAAAATGTGTTCATTATTTAAGTGTGGACCTGTTCCATGGATCTATTGATCTATTATCTAGCTATCCTTATGCCAACACCACACCATCTTGATTATTGTAGCTGTATAGTAAGTCTTGGAGTCACCTCAAGCATATCTCTCAATGTTACTCTTTTTCAACACTGTTTTGACTTTTCTAGGGCCTTTGCATTTCCATATAGTCTTTATATTTTAAAAGCACTGCAAGAATTTTGATTGAATATTTTAGTGAATTTGTATATCAGGTTGGGGACAATGAACATTTTAGTAACGTTGAAGCATTCAATCCATGAGCATGGTACATCTCTGTGTTTATTTATATCTTCTTTTATTGTTTTAACATTTACAAAAATGTAAACCATCTATTAAAAAGTATTGATTTCTATTTATGTTAGCAATGGGGAAAAAAAACTAAAGCAGTTAGATCAATCTATAGGAAGCTAAAGGTTGAGATGATCTTCGTTTATGGTGAATTAGGTGTTTTAAATCAATGGGGTATTTCTAAGATAGTGTGAAAGTATATGTCCTTCAATGTCAGAAAACTGCTCCTTTATTTGATATAAAGTCTCAGGTAAGACTTTAGATGAGCAGGAAACAGAAACAGAAGAGCTGGAGGCTTTATGAGGTCCCTGAAGATGATATTGTTGTTGTTAGGTGCCATCGAGTCAATACTGACTCATAGCGACCCTATGCACAACAGAAGGAAACATGGCCTGATCCTGGTCCAACCTCACCATTGTTGCTACGCTTGAGCCCATTGATGCTGCCACTGTGCCAACCCATCTAGTTGCTGAGGTGTCCCTAATAGATCTTCTGGGGGTAAGCATTCTCCAGTTGGGAGAGAATATATAACCATTGTGAGAAAAGTCTAGGGTCTGTGTCATCAGTTTGAATAAAGGTCACCTCTCATCCTAGATCCTAGATCAACTATCAACACTCATGGAAGCAGCAGTCAAGAAATCAAACAACATATTGCATTAGGCAAATCTTCTGCACAAGATCTTTTTAAAGTGTTAAAGAGCAAAGATGTCAACTTGAGGACTAAGGTGTGCCTGACCCAAGCCATGGTATTTTCATATGCATGTGAAAGCTGGACAGTGAATAAGGAAGACTGTAGAAGAATTAATGCTTTTGAGTTATGGTGTTGGAGGAGAATATTGAAAGTGCCATGGTCTGCCAAAAGAACCAATAGATCCGTTTTGGAAGAAGTGTAGCCAGAGTGCTACTTGGAGGCCAAGATGGCCAAACTTCATCTCTCATACTTCAGACATATTGTCAGGAGGGACCAGTCCCTGGAGAAGGATATCATGTTTGGTAAGGTGGAGGGTTAGAGAAAAAGAGGAAGACCCCCCCCCACCCCAATGAGATGGATTGGCCAAGTGGCAGCATGGATGGACTCAAGCATAGCAACAGTAGTGAGGTTGGCCCAGGATTGGGCAGTGTTTCATTCTGCTGTGCATAAGGTCGGTACCAACTTGTTGGCACCTAACAACAACAACTCATCCTAGAAGAGGTAGGTCACAGATATGGTTGCTCCAGGTCCCAGTACTGAAGTGGACACTTTGGGTGACTTGCCAAAACCTAGTGGAAGCCTCTTCCCAGACAAAGGCCCAAGTCTTCTTCTCAAGTAAGACCTTACTGGAGTAAGATTTTGCAGGTCTTTGATAGATGGTATAAAAGTTCTCAGTTTCAATGGGCGTGCCAAAAGAGCCTACCTGGCTCAGATGTCTGAGCCATGTTTTGAGATTTTTAGTGCTTCGGTTCTACCTATCTTTCATTAAGTTCATTTATAAGTACTTTTAGGTTTGGGAGATGGTATTGCAAATAGTCTTTAACTTTTTCCCCCCAGTAGTTTGTTGCTTGTTTGTAAAATTACAACTGAAAATGGGCCTTGTATTTTGGAACCTTACTAAACTCACTGATTAATTCTAATAGATATTTGGGACTACCTTAGGATTTTCTATGTAGTCAGTGACATCTGTGAGTATAGACAGTTTTATTTTACCTTTTCTTTTCTATTGAAATGGCTTGTAGGTCCCTGGGTGATACAAATAGTTACATGCCCCACTACTAGCTGAAAGGTTGACAGTTCAAAGCTACCCAGCGGTGCCTCAGAAGATATGTCTGCTGACCTGTTTCTGAAAAGTCCTTGCCTTGAAAACTCGACGGAGCAGGTTTCCTCTGCACACATGGTTTTTGCCATGAGTCAGAATGGACTTGACAGCAATCAACAGTAGCAAGGATCTCTAGTACAACATTGAGTAGACTTGGTGAGAGTGCACGTCTTTGCCCTGGTCCTGGTCATAAGGAAGAGAATAAACTCAGTCTTTCACCATTAAATATGATGTAAGCTGTAGGTTTTCCTTAGATACCCTATCAGGTTAAGGAAGTTCTCTTCTGTTTCTACTTTACTGAGAGTTTTTATCATAACATATGCTGAGTTTTGTCAAATACATTTTCTATAGCTGTTGATATGATCATGTGATTTTCTCCTTTATCCGCTATTGTTGTTGTTAAATGCCCTCTAGTCAGTTCTGACTCATCACCACCCTGTATAGGGTTTCCAAGGAGCAGCCTTTATCCTATAAACCTGGTGAAAAATCAATGAATTACCAAGATTAATTTTCAAATGTTTAAATAGTCTTGCACTCCTGAAATGATTAGATTTCAGAGAATTTTATTACAATTATTCTAGGGAAAAAAAGAGATCCAGGGTCAAAAGACATTTAAAAGATATGACTGATTACATAGCAGCCCCCTGCCTTCGACTTGATTCTGACTCACATGACCCTGTACACAGTTTCTGAGGCTGTAAATCTTCATGGGAGCAGAAAGCCACAACTTTCACCCTCAGAGCACCTGGTAGGTTTGAACTTCTGACCTTGCAATTAGCAGTTCAGTGCCACCAGGGCTGGAACTTATTTGGATCTTGACTTTTTCCATATAAAATAGATATTATCTTTATGAGCAATTAGAAATTTGAATGGTGACAAGATATTTGATGATAGTAATCAATCACTATTGGTTTTGTTTTAGGTATGATAGCAGTATTTTAAAAGATTTCTTCATGTTTAGCGATAGATACTGAAATTGCAATGAATAGAATGAGTTGTAAAAAGGACCTTAATGGTCTCCTTTCACTCAGGTTGTTAGAAATGAATCCTGATGTCACGTAAAAGACACTCGGTGAGACTAAATTACCTTGACTAAGCAAAATTTACTCCTGCAAGAGGGTGCGTGTGCATAGCCATATACATACAGGAACAGGCCAGTAAGCACACCAAGTGGGCAGTCCACTCGGGTTTTTAAACCCCGACACAATTCTCAAGACTGTGTCTCACCTCATTGACTAGGGTTTTGACCACACAATCTATTCCCTTACCCGGTTGTCTAGTTCAAATTTTTAAGGTGCACATTCTTACTTTAGGAAAAGAAAAAGAGAGTGGTCATAAATTCTTTACTCCAGGAAGTAGTTAAAAAAAAACCCCAGAATGATCATAAATTCTTTACTCACTTCAGAAGGTAACCAAAGAAGAAGAGAGCGATCATAAAGTCTTTACTTCAGGAAATGAAAAAAAGTTACCCGAATACAATAAATAGGATTATAACATATATATATATGTCGGGGATGACATAAAACACAATAACTGAGAAACTGAGGCCTTGTGACCTGGACGAAAATCCAAACCCATGGCCCTCCTTGGTATTGACATAAAACACAATTACTGAGAAGCTGAGGCCTTGTGACCTGGACA
>NW_006408532.1:9842820-9843812 GCF_000296735.1 Chrysochloris asiatica | reverse complement strand
ATAGGTTTACTGGGATTAAGCAGGGAGGTTCTGGAGAGGAACTGCCCAGGGTATTCACTTGAGGTGGAGTGGTAAATTCTGGGAATATTGGATTAAAGGACAATGGTGGCAACTCCCTCAGACCACCCTGGGTTTAATCAGTTTAGATTCTGGGAAAAGGACAATGGTGGCAACTCCCTCAGACTCCTTGGGTTTAATCAGTTTAATCCAGATGCTCTTCTTCCCTCTGAAGGTAACATTGTAGCATTTGGGTGTGGAATCCGGATAGAGGATAAGGAATGTGAAGGTGAGACCTCACCTTCTTGGAAAGGTTGTGACCCTTCTCTCACCTTCCCTGGAACTGTAGCAAGAAAGAATTACTAGTTTAACAAATAAAGCTAAATGTTTGAAATCCTGTTCAAACACATATATTTTTTACTTGCAAAGTAGAGAAAAACAGCTTAAATCCCTTCAGAAATTATAAACCAACCTTTATATGAGCTTATAAGTCTTTTACCTTTACCCACTAGTGACTAAGTGTTAAAAGTATGTTAGATGTCCTTTGGGCCTAAAGATTAATCTATAATAGCTTGCTTGAACGTTTTCCTGTAGAAATAAAAATGTTAAATTGCTAAGAAAATTGTGTTGTACCTAGAAAATATCTTTAAGTTTGTTCCTGTGAATCGTTGTGTCCTGTCCTTGAATTTCTCCTTGAAAAAAGTTAATAAAAGACTTGGGTAGAGATAGTTCTGTGTGCTTTCTTGGCAGCAGGTCTATCTGCCTGTCAGCTTGTATCCACTCTGGTCTCTGAGTGTTTCTTTTCTCTCTTGCCTCTCTAGACATCCCACCTAGAGTTAGTTCTGTGTGCAATGTCTGCCCCCGAGCAGTCTGTCTGGCAGCTTGAATCAAACCTGTGTGTCTGTCTTCTTTGTGTCTGTTTTCTCTGTCTTCTTTGTGTCTGTTTTCTCTCTCTCTCTCTCTCTCTCTCTCTCTCTCTCTCTCTCTCTCTCTAT
>NW_006408532.1:9753964-9840935 GCF_000296735.1 Chrysochloris asiatica | reverse complement strand
ATCTATATTTTATTTTCGTGGTTGCTGTTGAGAATACACACAGCAGAACATACATCACTTCAACAGTTTCTACCTGTACATGTACAATTCAGTGATTCTGATTATAGATGGGTTCCAAAATAACTCTGTGCAACCATGCTCACCTTCCTTTTCTGAGTTGTCTCCCGTCCCTGTTAACATAAACTCACTGTCCCCTAAGGTTCCTATCTAGTCTTTGCTGTAGTTAATTTGATGCCATTTAAATAAATCTTAAAGGCCATGATTCTCAAGCCAGACATTGGTTACCAGTTAGTTAAGCTACACTATTGCTTGGTTTTAAGAAAACTTTGGGGAATATTTTTGGTTTAACGTTTAAAGATGATCTCAGGTCAATGGAATCAGGGATTCATTCAGCCTCTATGGATCCTGAAAGTCTGGAGTCCATGAGAATTTGAATTTCTGTTCTGCATTTTCTCCCTGTGGTCAGGATGCTTCTATTGAATCTGATGATAGTGTTCAATATTGGTAGTTGGGCATCTTCTGGTTCTGACTTTTATGGCCATTTGTCTGACGTGCTGAAGGACAAGTTCAATGGATGGAATCTCTTACATTTTCCAAGCAGCCTATTGACACAGAGATCCTGCCTTCTGTCTCTCTCCGCTACAAAGTCCCTGTACCTGCTGGTCATGGAAAGGCCTGGGTATACAGAAACGGCAAGGACTTTGTCCTGTAGCTTTCTCATCATTGGCACCAGGAGCCACTTTGCTGGCCCTAGGAACAGAGAGTGTCCTGCAGTCTAGACCCAGGTTGCCAGTCCTCACCCAGAGGAACACAGAGTCCAGTGGTTGGGTTCATGGAAAAGCTGCATCAGAGGGTTTAATGAGTGACCTGTGGGACTGTTTTCCATCCCAGAAGGAACAACAGCCTCAGAGGTCAGGAAGTGCAAGGGGGCTGGGCAGCTGGATGGAGCCCTGGCCAATGACAGCAGGCAGCTAGAAAAGCAGCAGTGGAAAACAGACCTCTCAGAGCTGGCTCTCCTCTATTGAGTGGTCCCTCATAGGTGTGGGCAGGGAGGAGTGCGGTGAGCTTAGAACTAGGAGTCAGAGCCTAGGTTCAAGACCTGGTTCTGCCACTGGCTTGCAGCATGACCTTGAGCAAGTCACTCCTGCTTAGGCCTCCATTTTGTCACATCAAATAGGAAAAGGAGAAGAAGGTTGGAGAGGAAGTGGTCTGTACTGAATGGGCTCTTCCCTTTGTAGCTCCTTGGTTCTGATCTTGGCCCTTTTTCTCCCCCTCCATCCTCCTTCTTAGGTAGAGAGTAGAGGTAGGAGTTGATGAGAGCCCTGGGCGCTGCCATCAGACAAATCTGGGTTAAGTCTTTCTTTTCACATCTAAGCTATGTGATAGTGGACCTGTCTATGAAATGGTGATATTATTTCTTGCCTCTAGGAGAATGAAATCAACCTAATGGGTCAATAGGCATTGGACAGGGACTCAAATGGCAGCTCAGCAAATGGGAAGGGCCTGGGTGAAATTGATGAGGGGTAAGCAGGTGAGAAGGGGGTCAGTATCATCCCTCCTCAGACCTCAACCTCTGACCTGTTTCTCTCCCTGGGCTACAAACTCCCTAGATGCACAAACAACTAGCCAGAAAATGGCAGGACTCCAGTTGTGATCTATGGGCCTAAGGTTTACACAAAGAAGGGTGTTCAGCACAAGGAAAGCTCTCATAGAGGGGCCCTGGGCATATAGGGCATTGGGAGAGTCTGGTAGGCCCTCCTTACTTTTGCCCTCCTTCCCAAAATCTCTCGTCCTCCTAATAGGAAATTCCACCCTGAGTGACTTCTTTGGCTTAAACCAGGGGGCAGCTTCTTAAAACTAGGAATGGTTTTAATGTTCACAAATGGTTGGAAAAAGGCAAAAGCAAAATTCTATTTCATGACAAGTGCGAATTACATTCAAGTGGCACTGTGGGCTAATGCACTGGATTGCAAAGTCAATTTGAATCACAAGGTCAGCAGTTCAAGCTTATCAGCCGCTCCTATGAAACCCTGTACAGGGTCACTATGGGTAGGAACCAACTCGACAGCACATACACACACACATACACACACAAATTAATTATCCATAAATGTTGTTGGAATGCTGCCATTCCTGCTTGTTTGCATGTTGCCTGTGACTGCTTTGGTGTTGCAATGACAGAGGTGAGTAGTTGTGACAGAGACTTTGTGTCCTGTAAAGTCAATAATATTTACTATCTGATGTTTTACAAAAAAATAAAAATGAAAAAGTTTGCAGACTCCTAGTTTAAAGGAGACCAACCAGTTTTGACAGTGGAGGTATCCCTGGGAAAGAGTAAGTTGGCCTGATTCAGTCAGGAGTTCCAGCTGTAGGCATTAACCGAGTCCCTGTGGGTCACTTCATGCCCCTTCTCTGCCACCCATTGCCATCGAGTCTATTCTGACTCACTGTGACCCCGTAGGGCAGAGTAGAACTGCTCCATAGGGTTTCTGAGACCATAAATCTTTGCAGGAGCAGACAGCCTCATCTTGCTCCTGCAGAGCAGCTGATGGTTTGAACCACTGACCTTACAATTAGCAGCCTAATGCTTAACCCACTGTGCCACAGGGGGGGTCCTTGTTCCCTCCCTGTTGTTGTTAAGTACCAACCTTGCATAGCATTATCGAGGAGCAGTTGGTGAGTTTTGAACTGCCAACCTTGCAGTTCAAACCTATGTTGTGGTTGGTGCTTATCCTACAGTGCTACATTAGGACTCCTGACTGAAGGCCCTGATATTGCTGTTCTCCTCTGCCAGGAACACTTCCCCCAGATGTCTGCCTGGCTTTCTCCCTCACTTTCTTCAGGTCTCTCTGCTCAGCTATCTCCTCAATGAAACCTATCCTGGCCTGTCTTTTCAAACTACCCTTCAATCACCATACCTTCCAATCTTTCCATTAAAATCTTACCACGAGGATTTTAATGCTCACTGCCTGGCACGTAAGTAGACTCAATGACTCTTTGGTGAATGAATGAGTGAATTGAATTAATTCATTCAAACTCATTATGATTTTTTTTTTCTGTGTATTGCTATCTGTACTCATTTAATTCTTACAACCCTGTGTGTGTGTGTGTGTGTATGTGTGTGTGTGTGAGGAAGGACATCTTGTCTATTCACATTTTGCAGATGAGAAAACTGAGCCCAGAGAGGGTGACTGACTAGCCACCCTACTCATAAGGAGTCTGGGGCTGCTGGACTCCTGTTGCAGTGCTCTTGGACCAGAACAGATGAGTAGTGGTCTTCCTCCCCACCAAAGGCTCCTGTTACCAGAGCAAATAATTGGACAAAAAAATCAAGCTGGTTAAGAACACTAGTTTTTATATTATACACGCACAGCAGAGTTGGGATAAGAGTGCTTGGTGTGGGCAGGTGACAGCACCTACCACTCTCCACAGGGTCTAACCCACCCCTCAGATGTCTTGGTATGTTGTACTCCCCACAGGTACACTGCGTCCTAGCCAGCTTCTGGGGCAGACCTAGGGGTGGGATGGGGGTGTGTGGCAACCAAACCTGCAGACTTCAGCTGTCAGTCCGGCCTGCAGCTCCTGCCACCAGCAAGGTAGCCTTTGACACCTGCCTGACCTGGCACTGGGTGTGGCCATGAGGCTTGGATGAGGGCGGCTGTCCTGGGGTTCAAGGCTGAGCACAGGGTCCTGTTTGCTGAAGGTCTCGCTGACGCACGGGGTGGGGGGAGGGACGGGAGAAGATGACATTTCTGCTTGCCACAGCGAGGTGGTGTGGGCAAGGGCTACCCTGTCCCGTCTGCAGTCAGGTGTAGGCGGTGAGGGTTGGGCTGGCTCCTTTCCCCAATCCCCGTGGGTCGCTGCCAATGACCCCTTCTCCCTTAGTAGGGGTAAGGAGACACGGCGATGAGCAGGACAAAGACGCTTTGGTGACGCGGCGCCACAGCGCGCACTGTGAGCCGGTAGAGGCCAGCGCGGGTGAGCGGGCGGCGGGTGTAGATGGCGCCGTGGCCAGCGCGCAGCGGGCGCAGTGCGAACGGGCTGCGAGGATCCGGCTCCAGCACGCTGAGCTCAGTCCGGTTGACTGGGACACCAGCCTCGGAAAATGCGGCAAGGCGAGCCACGTCATGGTGGGCACGTATGCCCAAGGGCAGCGGCAGCAGCCTGTACTGCAGCGTGGAGGGGCTACCCGTGCTGCAGTCTTGAGAGCAGCGTCGGAAGCAAGTCCTGCGGGGGTCACGGAGGGACACGTGGTTGCCATAGGAACAGGGTCCGCCTGGCATTATAAAGTGATCTTTTAATCTGAGCTCTCCCCACCCCAGCTTCCCCCGTGCTCTGTTGGTACTCATATACCAAATGCCTTCTCAAGCGCCTGCAAACCCATTTTACATCAACAAACTGAGTTCCAGAGAAGCCAGAGATGTGCCCTTTCTTGTCGGAACAGTTGTCTCCAGAGGTAGCCACACATAAAACTTAAGAGTCCTCAGGCCCACCTGGGAGGGGCAGGTAGGGCTGAGTCACATCACAGCTCTGAATAGAAGGGGAGTCTCAGTTACAGGCTGGACTTCTGATTTGTAAAGCCCAGGGCAAGCCTTGTTTCCAGAAACACTTGCCTAAACTCTGTGACTCTGTTCACCAAGGTCCCCAAGTCTCCACGCATCTTATGAGTGTCTGGTGTGTGGTGTGGAGGAGATGTCTTTTGTGTTTGTGTGTCTGGGTGCATCTCTGTATCCTCTGGTTTTGTGTGTGTTAGTATGTTGCTGTACTTTATGTCCCATGTGTCTCTGTGTGTTCTCTCCTCCCGGTGGCCCATTCTCTCCCAACACCAGCCTCTCCCAGCCCCTGGTGTTGCCCATCAAGAGTTGCTGGCACCCAGGGTGATTGGAGGAAGGCACACCGCCCTGCCAGGGGCCTGAGATGTCACCACCATGTGTGACTGTGGGCTGGAGGTGGGGTCTGGCCACACAGGAGTCAGAGGGGAAGGTCCCAGTCCCCTCTCCCCTCACTGACTCAGCCCTTACCCTGGGCTGGAGCCCTGCCGGTAGGTGGCAGGACATGGCGTGTCCACACACTGGTAACTGCCACGGGTGTTGAAGCACATCTGGCTGGGCCCACACTCAATGCCATCCTCCTCGCACTCATTGATGTCTGGGTTAGCAAAGGGAAGAGGGAGATGAAAGAGGAAGCAAAGGAGAAGGGCCCAAACAGCCACCAGAGGAGAGAGTGGGAGAAGTAGGAAAAAAAATACTTTTGGAGGCCCAGAGACAGGAATTCCCTCTCCCCCGACCCCCAGCCAGCCCTGAGACCTTTAGCACCTCCGATCTCCCAAGGACATGATGGGAGCCCTAGAGTAGAGAGCCTAGGAGAGAGGAAGGCTGCTTTGGGAGGTCAATTTATGTCCTTGTATCAGAGTGTCCACTGCCCATGGGCAGAGCGGCCCCCAACCTTCACCCATCCCACTGGGAGTCCCATCCTTCTCAGAAGACGCTCACTGATCCCCAGGACAGACACTGAGGGATGGAGTCAGGTCTAGCAGGCCTGAGTCCCATTTCTAGGGAAAGCAGCCCTGGAAAATATTAGAGGTGGAGCTGGGCTCAAAGGAAAGTGATCCTGACCAGGCAGTTAACCAAACCAAACCAAAACCAAAAGGAAACCAAATCTTTGTGGACCAGCAGCCACCTTGTGGCAAGCGTTGGTGCTGTGCTGCTCTGTGGTCAGATTCGACATGTCTTATCCGAGCCATTTGGGGGCAGGGTGAGGGGGTAGCTGTGTTAGTCTCATTTCACAAAGGAGGCTGAGGCTCAGAGAGGTGAATTGAGTTGCTTAAGGACAAGCAGCGGAGTTAGATGTAATCCCAGGGTTACAGAGCCTGTCTGTAGCCTGTCTTATTTTGAGTGTGGGTTCTAGCCCAATCCCACATGACTGGGAGTTTGGGGTGGGCTATTGAGCTCTGGTAGCATAGTGGTTATGAATCGGGCTGCGAACTTTAAGGTCAGCAGTTCGAAACTACCAGTTGTTCCACAGGAGAAAGATGAGGCTTTCTGCTCCCATAAAGATTTACAGCCTTGGAAACCCTGTACAGGGTCATTATGGGTTGGAACCGACTTGACGGCACATAACAACAACAACAACACATTGGCCCCTCTGAGCTCATCTCCCTGCCCTATCTCACAGAAGGATGAGTATGAAGGACTGGAAGAGCACACAGCAGAAGATACCAACACGCCCCTAGCCCCACCCTGGGTACCTACTCACCCTGGCAGTTTCTCCCTCTAGGGAGGAGGCGGTAGCCGGCAGGACAGAGGCACTGGTAACTGCCTTCTGTGTTCTGGCAGGCATGTTGGCACAGGTTCCCCACCTGACACTCATCAAGGTCTGGCCCCAGCATGGCCATAGAAGGAGGAAGGCAGAGGGGGCAGAGTCACACTGAGTTACACACGCCCATGTGGACACATGCCTGCCCACCAGACTCTGGGGCAGGCTAGGGAAGTTCCCCTCCTAGGGTGGCCCACCCCTCTCCTCACCCTACCCCACCCAATGCCCATCCTGTCTTTGGAGATTGAGGAGTCCTTGGACTTGGCAAGAGTTGGGAGCCTTGCTCTTCCCTGTTCCACGCTCACCGAGGCACCCTTGTCTCCAGCTCCCGATCCCTCTGTCCCAGCAGGAATACTAGAGGGGGTCAGTCCTCATCGGGCTCCTCCTTTCCCCTCTCTGCAGCTCAGGGACCCCTTCCCCACCCGGCACCCACCAGTCCCTGTTTACCTTCTCATGTCTACTTGGAGCATTCATTCTTTACTCCTAGAAGTATTCTCCCTCCCTGATTGCTTCACCTCTGAGCACCAAGGACACTATTTCTTAAAGTGGATTCCTAAGAACTGTTGCCAGGGAGACCATCTCTCTGGGACAACTGTCTGAAGTCAAATGACTTGGAAAACATCCCATTCCCCTCTTGGAGGCCACTGGGCCAGTTGCACTGCAAGGGCTCTGAGATGCCCTGGAGCAAGGAAGCAGTCTCAACTTTGTCTGGCCCCACCTTTCCCAAACTCCTTGGCTATGAAGCACCTTTATTCATCAGAGATCTACTGACACCCCCTGGGACAAATATGACCTGGTCAGTCTGTCTGTGAGTACTTGGTTTCTGAACATTGTGGCTTATGCCCACATACCCAGCCTAGAAGTCCCAGATGATTGGGCCCAGCCTTACCTGTGCAAACACCATTCTGCCTGATGAAGCCAGGAGGACACCAGGCCCGACCCATGCTACTCAGGGTTATAGGACCTGGCCGGAGGGAGACCCAGGTTTGGTAGGAACCACTGTGAATGGGGGCTCGGGACCGCAGCCAGGGTACAAACGGGCCCCGGTGGCTGACAGTGGTCACATTCTGTCCACCCCGTTCCCGTGAAATGCAGGTCTTGCCATCTCGGAGGAGGGTCTGCCCTGGTGGGCACAGGCAGCGATAGCTGCCCTGGAGGTTGTGGCACTGGAAGGCGCAGGCCCTGGGCAGTTGCAGGCACTCATTGATATCTGGAAAGGGGTCGGGACCAGGAAGGGGTGTTGAGGGTGGGCCAGGGTTCATCTCATGATCTGCTCTAGTTGCTTCTCGTTCACCTTTTCCCAGAACCCAGCTTCCTCAGCTGCTGCACCAGGCCTTTCTCCAAGCCTTCATCTCCTGGACCACACCAACTTCTTCTCCAACTCTAATCTCTATGGCTCCAAGGCCCAAATCTCTCCCAGCTCTGAGCATTAACCCACCTCCAACTCTCCTCCACTCCACATCCCTTCAGCATCCTAAGTAGATGGATTCTACCTCCTCAAACCTCTCTGTGGTCCATGTACTCCCCTCCTCCCAGCACCCCACAGACAGAAGTGGGATATTGGAGGTATAAAGCAGGGGCAGCTTGGTTCCAGGGTGTGGGTGCCATCATTTGCAGGACTCAATTGCAACTTTGTCATAAACATTGACTCCTGAGAGCCCAAAGTGCTGACCTGGACCCCAGTGAGGGGCTGGGTGTCCCCATACCTAGGCAGGGCAGACGTAGGCCCTGGCTCCGGTACCCCTTGGGGCAGCTGCAGCGATGCCCGCCGTGGGTGTTCTCACAGATCTGGTTGTAGCGGCACTCGTCCAATTGTTCCAGACACTCATCCACATCTGGTCAGGGTCAGAGTGGGGGCTGAGCTCAGAGATCCTCCTTCAAGGGATGGACCCCCCACACACATATCTGTACCCCTCTCACTGATGCTGGAAAGCCAACCCTTACAACCCCTCTCCCAGTGACCCCAAGTTTGGTAGTTAAAGTGGGTTCAGGTTTTGCCGGCAGAGTCCCAGGTTCAAGCTGGGCCAGTCTCTGCCATTTTCAGTCCTTGGACAAATGACTTCTCTGTGCCTCAGTTTCCTTGTCTGTAAGGAGTGTAAGGATGGGACCAATTCATGGGGTTCTGGTGAGAAGAGAATTGGATCATGCAAGTAAAGGGTTTAGGATCCTGGTACTTAGGAAGAACTAAAAAAAAAAAAAAATGTTGAGAAGGAAGGAAAGTAGGGAAGGAGGGTAGAAAGAAAATGGACAGGCAGAAGAGCCCCATAAAGAGTAAAATCAATTCAAAGACCCTGAGGCCCCCTGAGGTTGAATGAGTATATCTTCTGAGTTCAAGTTCACCTACTATGCTTTCCCACTCCACTCTCTTGGAGGAGTTTGGGGGACTCCGAATCATGAAATCATAGAAAGCTAGAGTGGAGAGAGGACCCTAGAGCTCTCTCCACTCAAGGGTGGTGCCTAGGTTTCAGCTTAGTGTCAATGATAATTGATCAGTAGTAGCTGCTGGGGAAACTGTATTGAGAAGGACTCAGAATCTGTGTCTAGGCAGCCAGAAAATGGATCCGAATCCATGAGGGGAATCGGGGATGTGGCAGTAGATGCATCATATGGTTGCCATCCTTGATCTGGTCTCCTGTCACTGAACAGATGAGAAACCTGAGGCCCAGAAGATAAGACACTTGTGAAAGGGTCCTTAAGTTGCCAGCAGTCACGTTGGGCTAGAATCAGCCTAGACTCCTGAGCCCTAGCTCAGTCTCTTCCTACCCAGCCTCCCTGTGCAACTTCTGCCAAAAGAGGCATGGATTTCCCAGTGACACACAGTGTCCCTTCAGCTAAATCCTGGCAACTTCTGGGTTCCTAGGAGTACAGATGGGCCCGTAGCTGCACCCCATCACCTTCACAGCCAGCTCCATCAGCAGCCACCCGGAAGCCAGGCCCACAGGAAGGGAGACAGTGGTAGGACCCGAGCAGGTTCACACAGCGTTGCCCCTCTGGGCAGAGGTGGGCATCCCAGGCACATTCATCCACATCTGGGGGTGGGAGAGGAACAGATTGCTGTGTGAAGTGGTGTCTCCCATATGTACCCTCCTTGTTGCCCCCACTGGCCCAGCCTGTCCACATATGCTTCATTCCTCTATGTGGTCCCTAGCCCTCTAGCTCCTTCCATCCTACCTGAAACACAGAGCCCCGCTCAAGGGACCCATGGGCCTCAACCTGTAGTTTCTAACATGAGGTTGCAGATAATCCCCCTTATGGGTGCCCAGTCTGAAGACTGGGCTCCAGAGGGCAGTGTCAGACCCTGCAGGTCAGAATGGTGAGATGTAGACTGGGTGTCAGCATCAGGACACACCTCTCACGATCAGAATTGCCACCTGGCACCTTTGCTGAGGGGCCAAGCAGAGCCAGCTGAGCAAATGGGTGTCAGCTCACCTGCCGATACCAGTTGATTGGAAATGACCGCTGGGTGTTGAGAATGCTTCTGAGGCTACATCAGCGGGTATAAATGCCATGAACACATGGTGACCACATGGGTGTGCTCAGGAAACCCTCTCCCCAAAAGTCTACACCTGTATTAGCAGCAGCTTCGTGGTGGTGGTGGTGGGTGTATGCCACCGAGTCAGTTCCAACTCATAGTGACCCTAGACAGAGTTTCTGAGGCTGTAAATCTTGACAGGAGCAGAAAGGCTCATCTGTCTCTTGCAAAGCAACTGGAGGATGGGAACTGCTGACCTTGCAGTTAGCAGTCCAGCTCATAATCCACTACGGTACCAGGGCTCTTTCAGCAGCTTCATAGCAGGGAGGAAGTCCCACGGACTGGCATCTAGTGACCTCTACAATAGGCCATCACCTGAGGTTCATGCCCCCAGGTCAGGCCCTGGCTGTGGGGACTCCTGCACACACTTCTTTGCTGGGCCAGGTTGAGAAAACTCTCTCTGCTGGAGATCCACTCACCTCTGCAGTCCCTGTTATCCCAGGCTAAGGTGAAGCCGGCTGGGCAGGAACAGGAAAAGCGGCCAGGTGCATTGTGACAGGAGTGGGAGCAGGGGCTGGGGCCACCGGAGCACTCGTCCTTGTCTGGGTGGGGAGAGGTCTGGTGGTCTATGCTCACAGGGCTCCCTGGCAGCCAGCAGGGCAGAGTGTCCAGCTGGGGGTGAGAGGCCTTACATATCCTTGGCAGCATGGGAGGAAGGGCACTCACCTACACAAAATGCTCCCTGGGCATCAAGTTCAAAGCCCTCTGGGCAACCAACTTCATTTTCCTCTGCAAGGCAAAGGGGGAGGGCACTAGGGTCCACAAGGGCACTCTCCCCAAAGGCTGCCCTGGCCACAGCCCATGCTCATAGCTCCTCCTGCTTGCTTAGTCAGGCCAGTGTCCTCTGAGCCTGCTATGGACAGTGTGGGCCAGCAGCATTCTGCACCCTCCTGGGTGCCCAGTGAGGCAGCGAGCCCATATCTGCCCGGGCCTGTGGAAAGGGTTGGCTGGGGATGTGCTGAGTCGTGCCTAGGTGCCCTTGAGGAGCTCATGGTGGGGCTGGGTAGACGAATCAGGCAGACACCAGAGAAATCATTAGAGAAAAGCACAGAGCGGGAGGTCCACACATGCAAAACTGCTCGTGAGAATTCAGAGGAGGACCTGAACCTCCTGGCTAGGCAGGGAAGGCCTGAAGAATGGGTGAATGATGACATCTGCCGAGGACACTAGAACTAAGGCAGGGGACAGGGAAGATGTGTTCTGCAGTTAAGAAGAGGACCAGACTACCTGCATAAATGCATGGACAACCACCATTTCTAAAGCATCCACTGGTGCCAGACTAGAGCTTTAGAGACATAACCTGTACTCCTTCTACCCTGCCAGGCAGGCGATGGCATATCCATTGTGCAGATGAGAACACTGAGGCTCAGAGAGGGCCAAGATGACACCAGGGTCACACAATCAGGAAGTGGTGAAGCAGGGGTTTGAACCAATGTCTGTCTGAGCTCAAAAGCTTGTGCTCTTACCACTGTCTCTACCTTTAGTATCTATAAGTAGAGAAAACAGAAAATGTTTGTGTGGGTCTCATGTAGTTCAAGCAGTGGTTCCTGGCCCCCTGAGTGGGTCGCTGGTAGAAGAGGGTGAGGAGCGGTTTGAGTTTTGAACACCAGTGGGGTTGGAGTTTGAGAGTGGGAATGGGTGGTTGGACCGATACCCTGGGGCCTAGGAACAACTCCCTGGAGGGTTTTGAACAGGAATGGCCTGAATGAAGACTATTTCCTAATGGGTGTGGCTAGATGGACAGATCTGACAGTTCCTGAGCATGTGTGGTCTCTGGTCAGCTGATGCAGGGTGTGTGTGTGTGTGTGTGTGTTGTCACCTTGACTTCCAGTCAGGCACACTTGGGTTCCTGGCAGGCTTTTAACTAGGTGAATAGGGGGAAGAGACAGGATGGGCCCTCACCAACTTGCAAGGCTGTGGTCAGCTGGAAGCGCAGGGCCTCAGCCTCAGGGTCAAAGGCTGAGCTCACAGTGGAGGCCCGCAGGTGCTGGACCAGCTGGGGTCGGGGTGCCTGGGCAGTGTCATACTGGATGCTGTGGTTGCAGTGAAGGAATGTAGGCTGGCCATCCTGCAGGAAGTGCTGTGTAGAGCCCACAAACAGCTGCCCAGGCCCCGTCTGCACATACCGCTCCTGGAAGTCCTGGATCAGGACAGAGCAAGGGAGAATGCTTGGGAAACCAACTCCCAAGAGACCTGGGACCCTTGGCCTCCACTCAAGAGGCTAGGGGAGTCTAGACAAGGTGACTTGGGTGAGTCTTTCAGTTTTTCCATCAACCAGCTCTTTGATCTTGAGTCAGTTCCCTTCAGTGTTCTTGTTTACAGAACGAGAAGGGCACTCCATCTACAAGTGTCCTGGCTCACAGCATCCTCCCTCTGGGCTCCAACTCCAAGCTATTAGTCCTTCCCCAAGCCCAAGGCCAGGCCATGGCCAGACTCTGTGGGAGTGTCAGGAAAGAAAGTGGGTCCAGCTGCTAAGGGGATAGTTGGAGCATCTCTCTCACCCACCCTATCTACATACTCCCAGGGCTAGTACAAAACAGTTTCAACTCCCACCTGCACTTGGAGGTCTGCGTCAGCCAGGCTCTCGGGGATGATGCCATTGACCATCATGTTGAGGAGGAGGAGGCCATCGGGACCCACGCCCTGAGCCACCTGGGTCATTGTGAGCTGCTCCCCTGCAATCCCCACCCAGCCCAGTGTCACTGTGGGGGAGAGTCCCTGGGCTCATTGAGCCTCAGCCCCACTTGGCCCACTTTGAGGGAGACCCTACCCACCTGTAGCAAACTCCACGTGCGACTCCTGCTGGAAGTTGCCACCTGTCAGGGAGTGCCCGTTCAGGGCCTCTCCATTCTCTGCAGTCAGGGTCCAGTAGATGGGGGCAATGGCAACGATGAGTATGCGCATTAGTGGTCCTGGGCAGGCAGGGCAGGATGCCAGGGTGGATTGTGAGGATAGCCATTCTCTTGCTCCTCGCTACACCCAGGAGAACATTAACCATTTTCCTCCCTCCCCGCATTCAACCCCATGTCTACCTGGGCCAGTTATTTAACCTGGAATCTGAAAAATGGCAAAGGCAAATGCTATGGCATTGATGTGAAGATTAATAATAGTAAAAAAGGAAATGCATGTAAATTGTTAACATTCAATTCAATTCAGCAAATACTGATTAAGGATCTATGGGGTTACCACAGAGCTGGAGCCACCATGGACCCTCAATATACATTTGCAGAGCTGAATTGAAGTTCAACCAAGTTTCCTAAGTTGTAGATACCTTCTGAAAGAGATGTCTTGTTGTTGTTGTTAAGTGCCTTCGAGTTGGTTCTGACTCATAGTGCACTCTGTGTATAGGGTTTCCTAGAAGCTCATATGGTTGTGGTTCAACCTGACCAAAGAGGCTAGGATCACTCCAAACCACTGACTTCCAAAAAAAGATGAGAAATTGCTCTGGACATGGCTTCTCAGGCATTCATTCATTCACATGATGTCTGGTCCAGCTCTCAAGGCCACACTGGACCAGGCACTGGGCAAGGGGAAAGGTCCTGCTTACTCAGGGTCATGGGCAGGGTCAGTCAAGCTTCTCAGCTTTGTTGCAACTGTTGACTCAGAAGAGAAGTGCTAGGAGACTGAAGTTTATGGAGCAGAATCAGCTTAGCCTGTCTGTTACTTTTTTCCACTAAACAGAGCCCGGCCCTTCTGGTTTGGGGCCGGATGCTCCTCCACGGCTACTGCTGGACTAACCAGCTGTGTCTGGGAAGCATCTTGCTTTATTCATCACTCTCTGCTGACAGCCAGCTCTGAGTGACATCCCAGTCAAAGTCCCTGATCCAGGACAGGTCTGTAGTCAAGGCCAGCTTCCTTGAGCTACCCTGTCAGCACTGCTCTCTCCTCAGCTCTCATGAGCTAGCACAGGATCCCTTGGGAAGGGCAAGACTTCAAGGTCCATGAAATCTGGGTTTGAGTCAAACCCAAGAAGATGCTGAGATGGTGAACATCTCTCCAGCAGCACCTTCTTTGCCTATATGCTTAGGACACAATTTTACAGGAGTTTGAGAGTGGACTATTCTTGGTTCTCTGGGTCTTGGGTTAATACTCTGGACTGCAAAATCGTCTGAACAGCAAGGTTGGTGGTTCAAGTTCACCAGCCACTCCTCAGAAACCCTGTACAAGGTTGACGCGAGTCAGAACTGACTCGACAGCACTTAACAATAACATGGGTATTCCAGCTCATTTTGGTTTCTACACCTTACCCTTTTCTGCCCCCTCCAGCTCACAAGCCCCTGACTCTAACAGCGGGGGGGAAAAAAACGCCTACAGCACTCAGCGGCTTCAAAAACTGTGATCTTACCTTCTGCATCCACATAGCCCTAACTAGTTTACACTCCCTCTTGGTCAGATTTTAACTCCAGTTCTTTTGTTCTGTGGAGGGGGCAGGAGGGTGGAAAAGAAGTTGTCTAAACCTAAATCCACCTCGGCTTGGAATCAGCTTCTAGTAAAGGCTGCAATGCTGGGCAGTTGGCTTCCCTCTAGGTTAGGCCACAGCAAGCTCAGAACACAGTCTTTGCTTCCTGGGCCTAGCATGTATCAGATGGTCCCTGAGGGCTGGGACAGTGGACAATATTCAGGTGACACTCTAGCCTCTGCTTACCCACATTTGCAGGGATGTGGCTGATGCTGCTCCGGATAGTGGTGGTCCCAGAACGTGTCTCCTGTTGCACACTGGTGTTGAGAATGGCCTCACCAAATTCCTGGCCATTGATCACTCCGCTCATGCTGCCCCGGCTCCCCTTGGGCTCCACTGTGAGGCAAGAAGAGAGTAACAATAGCACTTATTAACCACCTCAGGATAATGCACTGGAACTCACGGTTCGTTTGAACCACCAGGTTGGTAGTTCAAACTCACCAACAGGTCCTCGGCAACCCTATAGAGGGTCTCTATGAGTTGGAATCAATTCAACGACACTTAACACCAACAACTCTCAGTATAAACGGGTATTACTGTTATTCTCATTTCACAAAGGAGGAAACTAAGGCTCAAGGGCACGTGGTTAACAGGTGAAGCACTCAAAGCTCTGAGAGCTGAGAGACTGTGGGAGGAAGTGGGTACTGGGGGTGAGGGCACCAGCTTCTATTGCTGGCTTTGCCATCACCTTCCTTGAAACCTGGGTAAGTCAGGCCCCCAAACCACATCTGAGTTTGCTTATTTGTAAGATGGGAAGATGAGACCACAAGCAAACCAAAGACCTGTTGAGTGGTTTTAGAATGCCAGGAGACCGTGATGGTAGGAACTGCCTTGCTGCTGGAGGAGCAAAGGGTGAAAGGCAGGGCAAGGGACTGAGTACCACTGCTTGAACTTCCTCCATTCCATCAGAGGCCTGGCTTCAGCTACCCCACAGCTGATCTGGTTGGGTGGGCTGCGGTCGTCAGGCACTCTTCCACACTAATCAGATGGATGGTGTGGGCACAGAACAGCACTTCCTCTGCCTAATGGACCTGTCTCATTTGGGCAGATGGCATTCTAGGGGGCAAGAAACAGAAGACAGCCTGCCTCTCCGCTCACCAGCTCTCAGGGGAAATTACCAACAAATTGCCCATGATCTGTCGAAAAAATAACATAAAACATCCAACTGCCAGGATCCCAAATGGGTAAATCGAGGGGCTGGTTAATTTTGAATTCCAGGAAGCAGTGCGTTTCCTGCAACCCAAAGCTGGGGCTTGATGAGATTTGATGTACATCTGGAATGTCTGTTCTCAATATCCACTGCTCCAGGGTGGGGTTGAGGGGTTTATGGAAAGGACAGGAGGAGAAGGGCTGTGAACCTACCCCTGAACTTTGTATGATTTTGTTTTTAAAAACATTATTTTGTTGTTTTGTTGAGAATATACATAACGATACATACACCAATTCAGTAGTTTCTACATGTACAATTCAGTGATATTGATTACATTCTTCAAGGTGTGCAACCATTCTTGCTCTTCTGAGTTGTACCTCTGCCATTAACATAAAGTCACTGTCCCTAAGGTTCCTATCTAATCTTCGGAGTTGCTGCTGCTGTTGATTTGATCCCAGATAGATCTTAAAAGACCTTAATGCTCAAGGCAGACCACTCTTTGCTAGTAAAGCTAACTATTATTTGGTTTTATGAAGACTTCTAGGATGTTTTTGGTTTAAGGTTAAAGATGATCTCAGGGCAATAGTTTCAGGGGTTCATCCAGTCTCATGGCTCCAGAAAATTTGAGGTTCATGAGAATTTGTAATTTTGTTTTGCATTTCCCCTTTATGATCAGGATTCTTGCTCCATAACCCATCCTTGGATTTCTAAGAGAATGAGGAGGGATATGGGGGAACTGCAGAGAAGAAGTCAGCAGTATAACCAAGGTAACGCTGCAAGGGACCAGGGAATTGGAATCTAGGAACGGCACATGGCTGTGGACTTTCTTCATAGTGACTCAGCAGCCTCTTGTCTCCCTCAGAGTCAGGCTTATGGGGAGGGAGGGGTGCAACAGGCAGGGAGATAAGTCAAGTTTGTAGTTAATAAAAAAACTAGTCACCATCTAACTGATTCCAACTCATCGTGACCCTATGTGTGTCAGAGTAGAACTGTGCTCCACAGGGATTTCTATGGCTGCTTTTTAAGAAGTAGATTAACAGGACTTTCTTCTAAGTTATCTCTGGGTAGAATCAAACCTCCAGCCTTGTGGTTAGCAGCTGAGAATGTTAACCATTCACATCATCCAGGGATATAGTTCATAGTTAACAAAACAAAAGAAGATCCCCAAACCCAAACCCAGTGATGTCAAGTTTATCTGATTCATGGTAACCCATGTGTTGAACTGCTCCCTAGAGTTTTCTGGGCTGTAATCTTTATAGAAACAATTTACCAGGACTTTTCCACAGAGCTCCTGGGTAGGTTCGAACTGCCAACCTTTAGGTTAGCAGCCAATTGCAAATCGCTTGTGCCACACAGGCTTTCTTAGTTTATAATTAAATCCCAAACCAAACCCACTGCTAGCAAATTGATTCCAACTCATAATGAAGTAGGGTTTCCTAGACTATAAATCTTTTTGGGAACAGACAGCTTCATCTTTCTCCTACAGTGTGGCTGGTGGGTTTGAACTTCCAGTCTTACAGTTAGCAGCCCAATACCTAACCCATAGCACCACCAGGCCTCTTTAGTTTATAGTTAAAAAATCAAAACCAAACCCACTGTCTTCGAGTCAATTCCAACTCACAGTGACCCTGTATCAGATGTCCCAGGCTGTAAATCTTTATAGGAACAGAAAGTCTCATCTTTTTCTTGTGGAATGACTGGTGGGTTTGAACTGCTGACCTTGAAGCTAGCAGTCTGGTGCTTATCCTACAGTGCCACCAGGGATCCTCAGTTTATAGTTGTTGTGTGCCATAGAGTGGGTTCCAACTCATAGTGAGTGGCTGGTGGGTTTGAATGACTGACCTTATGGTTAGCAGTACAGTGTTTATCCTATACTTTATAGCTGTTGTTGTTGTTGTTAAGTGCCTTTGAGTTGGTTCTGACTCATAGCGGTCCTGTATATGGTAGGGTTTCCAAGGAGAGGCTGATGGATTTGAACTATCGATCTTTTGTTTAGCAGCTCAGTGCTTATCCTACCGTGCCACACATAGTTGTTGTTGTTAAGTGACGTCGAGTCAGTTCTGACCCATAGCGACCCTGCATAGGGTTTCCGAGGAGTGACTGGTGAGCTTGAATCGCGGACCTTGCAGTTCAAATGGCTTTGCAGTCTGGCGCATTAACCCACAGCGCCACACCAGGACCTCTAAAACTTAGAACCTTTTGTTTGTTTGTTTTTAATCTAGCAAAGCCTTTTAAAGGAATTCATCCTGTAGAAATGTTCAGACCAGTACACAAAGATGTGACCACATTGTGGTTTGTGGAGGGCTAGCTGAAAAAAAAACAGAGTCCTGATGTGGTACTGTACGATAAGCACCGGACTGCTAACTGCAAGGTTAGTAGTTTAAAACCACCTTGGAAACCAACCCTATATAGGGTTGCTGTGAGTTATAGCTGACTTGATGGCACTTAACAGAATCAAAAACAACTGAAAAATAAACTATGTTGCTTATTTATCAAAGCTAACAACAATTAAGTTTAAAAAATGTTTTCATACCATGGAATGATATGAAGCCATTAAAGAGGATGTGGACTTAGGTTTAATGTCATGAAATGCTGTCCATGGTAGAGTAAGTAAACATGGCAGGTCATAAAGACAATCTGTTAATTTGATCTTGTTTGCAAGAAGAAAAGAAAATGGATTTTTCATGTTGTTGTTGTTGAGTGCCGTTGAGTAGGTTCTGACTCATACCAACTCTCTATAGAGTTTCCAAGGAGCAGCTAATGGGTTTGAACTGCCGACCTTGTGGTTCACAGTCCAGTGCTGATTCTACAGTGCCACACCAAGAGTCCCTGTATCGTCTGTACTTACAGAAAAAACTATGGAAGAATATGCTCAAAAATAGCCCAAGCTATTTCTGGTCATTGATTATGGGAGATAATTGATCACTAGATTTTTCTTCACAGATTTCTTTATTGTTTGATCTGTCTACAATTGGTATATATGAGGAGGGAAATGTTGTTTATGTTAATAAAGACACTATGATGTGCAGAGCTCTGTGGTTTGAGTTGGGGGCTTCTCAACAGGAGAAGGTAAGAATTGGGCCTAAGCTCTGAAATAAAGGGAGAGTCTGCTCAGGCCTGAAGCTGCTCAAAACATAACAGCTGAGACTGATGTCACTGACATTTTCATTGAACTTTATAAATCACCGTATTTCAGAGTCACATCTATTGACCCCTGCTGGCAAAGCTGAGCAGACCAGGGTCCAGAGAGGGTCCCATAGTTGCTTGACAGTCGGTTTCAAGTAACAGAGTATCAAGCTGGTTTCACGTTTAGTCCCAATCCCAATTAGTCAAGAAATACTGCCTGGAGAAGGGCTCCTGGAGGAGGATTCTGACATTGCAGAGATAGATCAGTGAAACCTGCTGCCATGGACGGGATGAAGACATGACGTGACAGCTATGAAGTATTTACTAAAGCGACACAGATCATTCTGAAATAACAGTCTGTGAATTTTCTTTATGTAGTCCTGAATAATTTTACAGTAGTTTCTCAGTATAGTCCTTTTCTCAGTTTTAAAGTTTGGTTTGGCCCAAGTGAGTAGGGAGTCCTGAGATGGTAGGGGTTAGGAACCCCATAAGCAGTATTTTTCATTGGCCACCTTCTGTGGTCAGGCAGTGTGTGAAGCTCAAAGCAAGCATTAACTCATATATTTTCACAGTAATTCCTGAGGTGGGCACTAACAGATAGATACCCTTGTTTTATTCTGTCAACTTCCTGGAGCTACTGAGTGTCCAAAGAGAGGGCGTGTCTTTGCCAAGTAAGTTGGACTAGACAGGGTTTCCTGCCCAAGATGACCACCAAATACTTAGAATCCCTAAGACTCAGCTTCCACAGCTGCAGGTGAACAGGGTAGATAAGTTGATCCCTAAGGTCCTCCCAGATGGTTCTCAGTGCAGAGAAGAATTGGGGAACTAGCAGGGAAAGAGGCTAGGTCCTCCAAAAGAGCACACAAATTTATATCATGGAGCAACCCCTCACTCTGTCCATGAAAGTTCTGGGCTTGAAGACCCCATACCTCTTACAGCCAAGAACGCCTGGGCTGTGGCAGACCCCAAGAGATTGTGAGCGACGCACTCATATACACCAGCATCCTTGGCCTCCACGCGCTCCAGCCACAGGCTCCCATCTGGCAGGGTCCGGAGCCGCCGGCTGGCCCGCAAGGGCTGGCCTGCCCTCAACCACTCCACTGTGGGCACTGGCTCTCCAGTGGCCTGGCACTGCAGGGCCACGTCCTCCCCAGATCTCACTGCCATGTCCTGGGGCTCTACCTGGAACACTGGGGCACCTGTGAGAATCCGGGGGCAGCTTTTTAGAAACATTTTGGAATTTTTAAGTGATCATATTCAATTAGACAGATTAGAAACTACAGAGACAGAAAGATGCTATCCCCCTGTTAACATTCCTTAGTATTTTCTTCTAACTTTGCATTTGCTTTTATTTTCCTTATGAGAATATGACCACAAACCCACTTTTTATTTTACTTCACAATATTTCATATTTGTTTAGCACCAAAGAAGACAGTAAAGGAGGAAGAGAGAAATACAAATCATATGCGACATACAGAAAGCAAACAGCAAATGTCAGACATAAATCCAACCAGATAAATAACTACATTAACTGTGGACAGGTTAAACACTCCAATCATAAGGCAGAATTGACAGACTTGTCTGGAGCCAGAAATCTATTGCCATCCTTGACAAAAACTCTGAACAGACTAGCATAGAAATAGAATTTCCTCAACCTACATATGCTCTTATCTTGAGCCAATGTGGACATGGAAAGAAATTAAAGGTATACAGATTGGCAAGGAAGATCATGAACATAATCTTATGTGCAGGAAATCCTAAGGAATCGGACAAAAATAAAAGAAAAAACCTAGAACTAAAAACAATTTTAGCAAGGTTGCAGGGTACAAAAATCACAACATAAAAATCCATTGCATTTGTACATATTAGCAATGAACAATCAAAAATCTGAGAAAACAATTTCATTCACAATAGCATTAAAAAGAATAAAATACTTAGTAATAAATTTAACAAAAGAAGTATATGATCTACACAGTGAAAACTACAAACTATTGATGAGAGAAATTATGAAGACCTAAATAAATGAATAAAAGGAGTCCTAGTGTGGCACTGTAGGATAAGCACTGGACTGCAATGTCGGTTTGAATTGCAAGGTTGGTGGTTCAAACTTATCAACTACTCTGTGGAAACCCTATATAGGGTCACTGTGAGTAAGAACCGACTCAACAGCATTTAACAACTAGAAATATAGGATTTCAATATAAAAAGAAAAAAACAAGAAATTTAGGTTCTTATACCTCCTGTAAAAACTACCTTGAAGAGGATCATTAACCTAAATGTAAGAACCAAAACTATAAAACTAGACAAAAACGTGACTTTGGGTTATACAAAGATGTAAAAAAAATATGTCAAACAGGATCCATAAAAAATAAAATGGAACTTAATGAAATTTTAATAATTTTGCTTTCCAATGGCACCATTAAGAAAATAAAAAGACCAGCCATAGGCAGCTGAGGACTCATGGAAAGAGTCCATAGACTCATGGAAAGAGAAAGACTGAGTGTTGGCGGCCAGGAGGCAGGCTTACAGAATGTGCCTTTTTGTTATTTAAATTGTCATATATTCCTGAGTGTTTTTGTGTACAACTCCCTCCTCCCCAAATGAAACAACAACAAAAAAGAAAAAAACAGAGGGAATAGAAGCATATACCGTTGAATGATGATGCACAGAGGAAATTGGAATCATTACAATGAAATGAGTGTAAAACCGATGTTCTCCCATGTAAACGATCACTCAATTCACAACAACAACAACAAAGAAAAGCAAGGCATAGAATGGGAGAAAATACTTTCAAATCATATATCTGATAAAGGACTTGCATCTCAATGACATGTAAAGAATGCTTATAATTCATTAATGATACAATCAACCCAATTAACAAATAGGCCAAAGATTTGAACAGACACTTGACCAAAAAAAGATACATGAGTAACTAGTAAACACTTGAGAGATAGCTGCTCAAAATAATTAGTCATAACACAAATGCAAACTAAAACCATTTCATATTTACTGTTGTTAGGTGTGTAGAGTTGATTCTGACTCAGAGTAAACTCAGGTGAAGGAATAGAACTGACCCTCAGTGTTTTCCAGGCTGTGACCTTTAAGGGCAGATCACCAGAGCTTTCTTTTGTGCCACTGAGTGGGCTCAAAGTGCCAACATTTCAGTTAGCAACAGAACTTTCTCACCACTAGAATGTTAACATTAACTGACAATACCAAGTGTCGGTGAGGATGTGGAGAAATTGAAGTCCTTATACATTGCTGATGGAAAAGTAAAACAGTTCAGCCACTTTGCAGTTTCTTAAAAAGCTAAACATACACTTGTCATTTGGCCCAGCTCCTAGGAATCCTTCCAAGACAAATGAAAACATATTTCCACACATAGAGTCCTCTGGGAATAAATACTAACCTATTTTCTGATCTGGTTATGGGTTACACGGATGGGCCCATTTTATGAAATTTCATTTGAGTTGCACGTGATGATAGTTAATGTCCACTTGTATGCATATGTGTTTTAATCTTCAGTAGAAAGTTTAATTTAAAAATGCCTATCTAGATTGCTTCACAGGGTTATTCTGAGACTCAAATAGTGTGCTGCAAACTATAAACTGCTTGGCAAATGTAAGGGCTGTTGCTGTGGTCTGGGGGATTCTTTTCAGTTTTGTATGCCCAATTCCCTCCAGATCTGGGTATTGATTTACTACAACCCTGAGTGCTGAAAACCATTTCATAAGATTTAAATTGTATATGCTGAATAAATATTCATAACAGGCTTTAAGTCCTTGGGTTCTCTCTCTCCCTTCTCTGTTCTTATCACACAGCCATGGCCACACTAGCCACAACCTCCGAGTGTCCACTTCATACTGTCCTGTCCCTGTCCTGCTGAGAAGAGCCTGAGACCAGGGCAAGGGGAGGCTGAGACTCACTCTGAAGTACGAGGATCACCACTTTCTCCACTGCACCTATCTCGTTCTCCGCCAGGCACTGGTACCTTCCAGCATCGTCCATCTGCAGATGGGCACAGGAGGGGAGGGGGACTGAAGTGTCAGGAGGATTAGGAGAGGGGAGCATCTTGGGGCTGCTGGGCATTGAAAGGGGTGCTGACCAAGGCCCATCTAATCAGAAGGGAGCTTAAATCATAAACCTGCATGAGGCCCCAGATTCTTCCCCCGTCAAAGTACCAGAAGGCTTCTGTCAATCAAGATTCAAAGAGAATCCAGTCCTGCTTCCCACCCTGGAACTGGGGTGGAAGTGGGAGGGTGGGTGGTGATGGAAGGTATAGATTTGTTATCCCAGGTGAATCACATGTTGAAATAGAGTTTCACTTCTCCTACAAAGTATACGTTGAAATATTATTGTTCTGTGGAATGTTATTAGACCTTCCTTGAAAAATAGGTTCCATGAATAAGTAAGTTTTGGGGAAACTGAGTTACATAACAACACACTTCTGAACTGTAAGATTCTCGGGGCTTTTATTGCATTGGTGGGCATTGTGAGTCTTGCAGAACGGAGGGTAGTTTGCAGCATTTCCCTAACTTAGGTGATAAACGCGTTCTTGTGGGTTCCATTCTGACTCATAGCAACCCTGTAGAGTAGAGCAGGACCCTCCCACAAGGCTCCCAAGGCTGTAAATCTTTATAGAAACAGATTCCCACATCTTTCTCCCTTAAAGCAACTGGTGGATTTGAACCACCAATCTTTTGGTTGTCAGGTGAGCTCTTTGACCACTATGCCACTAGGGCTCCTTTACTGAGGTGATTGTTGTCGTTGTTAAGCATTGTTCCATGACCCTATATAGGATTTCCGAGGAGTGACTGGTGGGTTTGAACTGTCAGCCTTGTGTTTAGCAGTCCAGGGCTTAACTACACCAGGACTTAGGTGATAGTCCCTCTATTTTACAGATGAAGACATTGAGGCTCAAACAGGGACGTTCACATCCTGAGAAATTTTGTTCTCAGGATATTCATGAACATGGATGTTCTGGAATCTGAAACATTAGTTCAAGGTTCACTCCTGGGTAACAGCACAGCTGTGTGAGGAACTGGGGGGTGTAGCCTGGGGCCACTGTTCATACCTAAATGAGGATAGCCTGGAGCCCCATCCAAGGGACCATCAGAGGGTAACATGGCAAAATGACGAGTGTAGATTTGGGGTCAGAGCCCAACTCCACCATTTACCATACTCAGCCTATTTCCAAAGACATTGCTATACCTTTGGAGTCTCAGTTTCCCCAGCTTTAAAATGGTGTTAATAACTGCTAGAAATGTGAGCATTAAATGACGTTTGCAAAGTGTGAAATATAGTGCCTGGTCCACGGTAAATACTCAGGTACTGCTAACTATTATTGCTGCTGCTATTATTATTATTTGTTGTTGTTGTTAGTACTGTTAAGTCAGTTCCATCTCAGTGATCCTAAGCTGTAAATTGTCATGGGAGCAGAAAGCCTCATCTTTCTTCTATAGAGTGGCTGGTGGAGTTGAACTGCTGACCCTGTGCTTAGCAGTCCAGCGCTCATCCTACAGTGCCACGAGCTGTAACTATGACCACTAGAGTTGCTATTATTACTAGGTCTTTTGTTAGTACTATTTAGGGGCAGGTTTCTAGGCTGGTGAGATCAAGGGCCCCTAAGATGAGCTTGAGTCAGGACTAAATTGTGGGTTTCTGCAGGATCACTGAACTTGGGACCTAGAAGAGGAGTGATGAAGGGACAGCCTCAGTGCTCAATGCTTGGAGACATTATGGAGTAGGAGTCAGGAGACTAGATTGGACTTCTATATATTAGCAATGAACAACAACATCCACAAAATCTAAAAAAACAACTCCATTCACAAAGAGCACTTAAAAGAATAAAATACATAGTGACGTATCCTGCCTCTGGGACTTTCTGGTTGTGAGGCTCTGAGCAAATCACTTAGCCTCTCTGTCCTTTAGTGTCTTCATCTGTACAGTGCCACTCCAGGACTCCAGGCAAGTAATAGTGCCCCCATTTTATAGATGAAGATACTGAGGTGGAAAATGGGGGCACTGTTATTTGCCTTGGAGTCCTGGTGTGGAACCACAGTGTCAGTGGTTCAAATCCACCAGTTGCTCCTCAGAAACCCTATACAGGGATGCTATGAGTTGGAACCAACTCGATGGCACTAAACAACAACAATATTACGTGCCCAGCTTGTCCCATTGGCCACAACCCACAGACTAGTCTTGCTTAAAATATCTGGGATGGTTCATCTCATTGATTTCTCATCATTAACCTACGAGGTAGAAAAAATAGTAGCTGCATTAAATGGATGGGTTACTGAAGCACAGAAAAGCTACATAATGATCAGGAACATGCTTTATAAACTGTGGAGTGCAATGCCAACCTGAAGAACCCTTCTGAACAGTCAGGATGAGCCCAGAGTTGTCCCTGGTGGCCCTATCTCTGAGCATCAGGCTGCTTTTTACCTCAGTCCTTTGGATGGTCAGTGAGCCATTTTGCAGCTGGTGCCGGAGAAGGCTGCCCCGCAGTGGAAGGTCATCCTTGTTCCAACGGATGTTGGGCACTGGGTCTCCATGGACCATACAGTCCAGCTGGATGCTGGTCCCCACAGGTTCCACCAGGTAGGAGAAGGCCTTCCCTTGTAAGACTGGAGCCTCTGCACAGACATCAATTTAGTCCTGAGATGAGGGCTCAGGTAGGAGGTTCCCTTAAGACTCAGTCCCACCCAACTTCTGCCCACAGGGGCTTTCAGAGTCTCCTACTGCCCAGCATGGCTGTGTATAGTCAATACATCAAGGATGAAAAACAACTTCTATGACATGGGTCAAATGAAAAAGCCTGGTGGTGGTTGCCAGGTAGACTGTGTTGAGAAGGATTTTGAGGATGAGTAGTAGCAAATTTTGAGGGAGCAGTGCGATGATCGATTATTGATGCCTGAGACAGGATCGCTATCATCAACTCTATGATACAGGAACATAGTGTTCTGTGTGCCATTGCTCTTATAGGTGGATTACCCCAGCTGTAGAGCCCCCTGTCAGGTAGTTTGGAAAACAAGAACTATGTGATCATTAAGACACCTTGATTGTACACAGCAACAGCGTTCCTTGATCCTCATTTCGTTTGAATTTCAAAACTTTGCAGTTTCCATTTTTCCTGAGGTTGAATCTACCAAACACTACAGTTGTGTCCTGGCTGTTCATTTTCCTCCATCAAGTCCCACCCCACTTCACCCACCCTGAAGTGTCACTGAGAGTTACAGTGCTGCCTGTAGAGGAGCAAGGACATAGTGGACGATTCGCACGCTGGCAAGCTTCACACAGTTTTCTGCATGGCTACCTGGCCCCCAATCTTTCTGCCCACACTGGCACTGCCCAGCTGAGGGTAGTCTTATAGGCCAATTAGTCAGATCCCCAGTTCTACTGGTACCTGGAATCCTCTGGGGGAGCAAAAAAAATACCGATGCCTGGGCTCCAGCTCAGAGCTTCTGGTTTAGTCTGGGGTGAAACCTGGGCCTCGGTATTCTATAAAGTTCCAACAGGGGATTCTACTGTGCAGTGAGGCAGATGAGTCACTCATTAACAGACCAGGAGGCCAGTTCCTTAAAAGCCTGTCATCTGGGTGGGTTCTGCAGAGGACTGAGAGAGAAAGGCTACTCAGGCATGTCCTACCCTTCACGTGGACGAAGCTGACCGCCTGCACACGGCCCACTCGGTTCTCTGCCCAGCAGATGTAGATCCCGCTGTCCTCTCTAGTGACTGCCAGCCGCTGCAGCGTGCTCCCACCATCCTGTTCTGACACCCCCTCTGCGGCAGAGAAAGAGACATCCCAGGGGGACTCTGAACCCAGGAGGACAGGGATCCCTTGCCCTGAATACTTAACTCAGGCCTGGGGACCCAGCAGGTGCTGAATAAAGGTGTGGAAAACAAGTGTTCCTTCTCCCTTGGTGGAAGCCTAACCAAGTCAGACATGTTTGTGGGAGGCACAGGCCAAATTCAAGGATGTGACAAAAGATCCAGCTTTTTGCATGTTCAGATACACACAGTGACCCTGATGAGTGACCTGATGAGCAGGTCTTTAGGGACCTGTTAACATATGGCATGGAAATGCAATCTCTTAATGCGCTTTGTGAATTTTTGTGATGGATTATGTACTGCCCTTACAACAGGAATTGGGACAAGGGCTACATTGATTGGGCATTTGCTCTGGGTGAGGCTCAGTATCAAATGTGCCTCCTGTGTTAAATCATTCCATCCTCAGAACCTCCTGTTGCCCCATTTTACAGATGAAATAGTTGTGCTCAGAAAGGTTGAGTCATTTGTGTGAGGCCCCTGCCCCAGGAAGAGCTGGGGGCTCAGCAAGGTTTCTTTGCAGGTGGGAAGGCTTGCTCCTACACTGGTTCCACAGCTGGCCTCGAACTGCAGAGGGAATAGCTCCTGATGTTCATACTCTAAAGCAGGAAAGTGTCATTTTGCAATGGCAAAAACTTAGCGATTTAGCAATTCAGCAAATGCTTATTGAGCACCTACTATGCACCCTAAGGTTTCCAGGTAGGAAGATAGTGCCCTACCAGGGAAAAGGGTTCGCAGAGTGGGCTTTTCCATCTAGCCCCTAAGTCTTGGGTGAGTCTTCGTTGTAGGTGGCTTCTCATCTGCTCTGATGTGTGATTGGAGCATGGTACACACACATATGTTTGTCCTGACCATCCACAAAGGGCCATGTTTAGAGACCCAGAAACCACAGGACCAACCAACACCCTATTGGTCTCCATTAGGTAGGGTCTTCCCATCTGCCCATCCCTCCTTGAGCTCCCAGGGTCCTAGGCACCTTCCCATCTGCCTCTATCATTCCCAGACCTGTGACCAGCCTGTCATTGACGGTCCAGCCAATCCGAGGGGTGGGACTGCCGCGGGCTGCACATCGAAGCCACAGTCTCTCTCCCAGGCGCAGGCTGCGGTCCCCGGGCAGGGTGGTGAACACAGGCAGTGCCAGGATGGTCAGGTGCACACGGCGGCGGGCACGGCCCACAGCATTCTGAGCTGTGCAGGTGTAGGTACCAGCGTCCTGACTCTGTGAGCAGAGGGAGCCATGAACCTGAGCATCCAGCCCAGAGAGGTGAAGTGACTTGCCCAAGTCCTCACACCTGGCAGCATGGATGCAGCGATTCCATTTATGGAGCACCTACTCTGTACCAGGCCCTGCATTGGTTCATTTACTTTTGGTGTTTCTTTATAGAGTCCAGCAAGGCACAGAGACATTTGAACAGGGCCTTGGAGCTCAGCACCGTCCTATCTGAACTCCTGATGGCTATGTCTGTAGTCTCCAAGTGTGGATTCCACCTAAGCAGCCACTCATTTCCTGGATACCTGGTCATTTTGCAATTGCAGAATCTGATGCGTGTCTGATTAGGGAGGGAGGCTAGGGAGCCTCACCCATGTCCCAGGCTCAGCTCCACCTCTAGACCGGGAAGGATATCCAACATCAGGGTGGTTTGAGAATAACCTTGTGTGATTTGAGGACCCACAGACATCATCGACCCGTGGGCCTGGGCTGCCTCCCTCCCCAAAAGGGCAGGCTATGGAGGCCCAGGTTCAAATATTGTTTCTGCCTTTTGGCTACAATGTGTCTTTAGAAAACTGAGTACACTCTGAACCTTGTTTTCTTTATCTGTGTCTAGGGACGATAACACCCATCTCCCAAGGTTCTTGGGATTAAACGACTGCACTGGGCTCAAGGCAGAGCATGAGAGGCAATGGGTACTCAGCTGATGTTTACTCCTGCTGGTGTTTCAATTATTCCACTGGATGGCTAACCACAAGGCTGGTGGTTCAGACCCACCAGTGGCTCTGTTGGAGAAAGATAAGGCTGTCTGTGCCCATAAAGATGTGTAGTCTGGGAAACTTTATAGAGAGCAGACCTACTTTGCCTTCGAGGGTTGGTATGAGTTAGAATTGACTCCATGACGGTGGGTTGTGTTGGGTCAGGGTACTCCGCAGGCCAGGCCCTCACCTCTGAGTTCTTCACTAGCAGCTCCCCAGAAGGCTGAATGGTGAACTTGCCCTCAGTTCCAAACACAGGTTGGCCATCTTTTTCCCAGGTGATGTCGGGCTCAGGACTGCCCCTGGCCGTGCAAGGCAAGAAGGCGTGGGAGCCTTCAGTGGTGGACAGGTCTGCGAGGCCACTCTCGATTATGGGTGGGACTGGGGGCAGAGAAAGGTTCACTTAGGGCTGGGCTCTGATTGGTCCATCATGTCTCCTTTATCTTTGGAGACAATGATTGCTGTTCTAACTAAGGAAACAGCATGTTTAATTTTGTGTTAGTGCAAGCAAAGGGACAGAAATGTCTTTTGTGACTGGAGAATCAAAATTAATGAGGGATGTCATAGGAGGGGCCAGAGAGAAGGCATCAGGGATGAAAATTTATTGTCTGAAGCCAGACTCTGGGGCCATTCCTTCTAGAGCCACAAGCAGTGCTTGGGTTGGGAAGGTGCTGGAACATATTCTGATCCACTCAGCCCTAATCCCTGTCTATCAGAGGAACAAGCTCTCAGGAGCCACCTTGGTCCCTCCTTCAGGCCCACCTTGTACCACCAGCCGAGTCTTCCCCATGGCGCTGCCTGCACTGTTCTGGGCAATGCAGATGTAGTTCCCAGCATCCTCTTTGCTGGCATGGAGAATCCGAAGTTGTCCGCTGGGGAAGATCTGGGTGCTTGCTCCTGGATGCAGTGGGGGGAAATTGGGAGTTAGAGACTAGGGCGACTTGGGCTTTCTGACTTGGCACTGACAGACTTGCTGCGGTCACAGGGTGAGGGAGTGAGGTAGCCTGGTCTGGAGTCCAGTGGACCATTCTCCTTGACCTCCCGCTCCCCAGCTGGACCTCTGAGTGCTCAGCTAGAATCCAGGCTCTGGAGCGGTGAAAGGACAAGGGATGAGAGCAAAGGGCAAAACCAGAGCAGGATGGGGGCAGGCTTGTGACCTGGGAAAGGGCTTTCTGGAAGCTTTTCAGCAGGCCTACAGAGTGTCCCAGAAAGGAGGGGGAATGCCAGGCCTGTGCCATTCTCTCCCCTTCCCCTACTGGCTGCCATGGAGACTCACCTGCAGGGATGCTGAGCCCCTCCTTCTGCCAGATGATGTTTGGCCGGGGGATGCCTGAGGCTTCACAAGGCAGCGCTGCCTCCTCCCCCTCCACCACCTGAACTGTGCTGGGCAGTGGCTTCACCACAGGGGAGGCTGCAAAAGAACCGAGCAGAGAACCCTGGGGTGCCTGTAACACCCAGTTTCCCCAACCAGAACCTCTGAGCAGTGGAGACAGGCCTCTAAAGGGACAAGGGGGCTCTGAAGACCTCTCCAAGGAGGTGGCAGCAGGGTCTGGCACCAGGAGTCAGATCTAAGACAGGTCCAGGTCCTCGCTTTCATCTCCAGTCCCCCAGCTGCCCCTGCCTCTGCCTTGCTCTAAGAGTGTCTTACTCAGGAACTCTTACCTTGCACAGTGAGGACCACATGCTTGTGGGCCATACCAGCAGAGTTTCGGGCTGTGCAGGTGTAGCGGCCAGCATGGATAGGAAGGGCCTGTCCTATCTCCAGGGCACCTGTGGGTAGAAACCAGGCCTAGAGAGGAGCCAGGAGACTGGGGCAGATGGGCCCAGTGATGGAGAGGCCTGGGTTCTTAAACATCCAGGCCAGACAACCTGCCTCCCCTGCTCACGTGTAAACAACATTGGGGATCAGAGGTGGGAACCTGGGTTCTAGGCCTGCCCTTCTCCCAGCCCATAGCATAAACATGGGCAGATGGGTTACATTCTTTAGGTCTTACTTTCCCTGTATGTTCAAACAGGAATCAGAAAAGGTGGTCTCCGGGATCCTTCTGGCTGCGATGTGTTAGGGTCTGTCCTGGCAGATCCACAGTTCCATGAGTCCTAACCCTGTTCTCCTCACCATGCTATTACGGACACTTACCTCCTTCAGGAAGCCTCCTCTGCATACTGCCACCTCTCACCTTCCCCTTAGCCTTGAGGACTCAACGAACATCATCTTCACCTTACTGGACTACAGACTACACTTTAGCATAGGCTTCTAAGTCATCCTCCGTGAACCCCTGAGTGTCTGTCAAGTGGGTGCAGGAGGAAGGCCTACAGGACTTGTGACCACTTCCATATCCCTACCCATCTATCACTGAAAGCACAGCTTGTTTTTCAAGTTGGAATCTCCTGACCAAGTTGTTGGAAGGGAGAGCTCTACAGCTTCATAAGAGTTTGAAAATCACAGATCTAGCCAGCGGTTCCCAGACATTAGAGTTGCCAACGTTTTATGTTGACAAAGACATTACAAACCAAAAACAAACACCATCCACTATTACCTGCACTTCATAAACAAAGAAGCTTTCAACAGAAAAAATGAAGAAAAGTATTGTTTCAAAATACAGGACACACTTTCTAATTAGAGAAGACTAGCTTTATGAAAACACTCTATGTAGTCATTTTCTTCTTATTTTGCTGTGAAACGACTCTGATTAGACAACTAGCATCAGGGAACCACTGATGAATTTCTAAACTACAGTGCATGAAAGAGGTAATGAGGTCCACAGAAGGCAAGGCAGTTTCCCTAGGTCACACAGCAAGAGACTAGTAGAACCAGACCAGAGCTTTTCATGCTGCCCCACCATGTGGCCAATCAGCTCTTACCCTCTCTGCCCAGTTCTTCTCATCTCCCTTAGTAGCATCTCTCTGTGACTCGTCATCACTTACCTGAAGGTGAGACACGGTAACCACTCCCCCGCGCCCCCAGCTGGGTGCCCGCCTTGCTCCAGGACACAACTGGGGCTGGGGTGCCTGTGCTGTGGCATGTGAGGACCACGGGTGCCATCTTGGTCACAGTGAAGTCCGTCTGGTCGTCGGCAATGGTGGGAGGCACTGAAATATGAGATAAGGCTTGAGGTCTTGCTGATATCCACAGGGGAGTATATAGCTACAGGGACAGAGGGTGAAATTCTGCATGGAAACACAAAGTGGACCCTCAGTGACCAAGGGCCAGGGAGGATGTACAACAGAAGGAAAGTCACATTGCTCACTCAGCTAATCTTTTTGCTGAGGGTAGGGATACCATCCCACAGAGCTTTCTATAGAGACTGGTACTGCCACTTCACAAGACGGAATGTGTCCCAAGAAGGGGGGTGGGGCTGGTGGGATGATCCAGCTTGGATTGCGGGAAGCTAGATAAGTCTCTAGGGGGAAGTAGAACTTCGCTCAACATCTGAAAGGAGGCAGTGTTGGCTGGGTAAAGGGTGAAGGGAAAAGTGTTCTGGCAGAGGGAACAGCATGTGTGAAGGCTGCAGGTGAGGGACAACAAGCAGACAGCACGAATGGATCTCTGAGAGATTGGCTCTGGTGCAAGTGAAGCTTGGGGAGCTTGGGGCAGGATCACACAGGACCTTGTAGCTATAGTGAGACTTGGGATTCAGTCCTGGAGGCAGCGGGCAGCCATGGAGGGAGGGATTTTCATGTTGATGATGAAATCAGATTTGGGAAGTTCTGGATGGACTGAGGAGAAACCACTCCTGCAAGCCAGAAACTGTGCTTTGTAATGGGTTATACAGTTATGTTAGGGTTGTCAGTGTGGGAGAGGCTTCCTGAAGGAGGTGGTCTGTGAAGCAGGGAGCATCCAAGGAAGGGAAGGTGCTTGCCCTCACCCCAGCCCACCCCAGGTTCCTCACCCACTCCCACTCACCGTGAACAGTCACCCAGTAGAGCCTGCGGGCCTCACCCATCTCGTTGCTCACCACACACTCAAACTGGCCTGAGTCCTGGGGGCTGGGGTCTTCGAGGAGTAGGGCGTTGGAGGGCAGGAGCCTGAGCAGACGGATAGATGGACTGACACAAGCCACATGGTCTCCCTGCTAGAGTAGTCTGGATGTGGGTGTCTCATGACCATTTCCCCTCTCTGCATCTTGACCCCACCCTTGATTCTAGTAGTTTCTACATGCCCCAAGCTCACCCTGTAAATATCAGCAGTAGTTAATGCTAGGTGCTGGGAAAGTGAGTGATTTTTTGTTTTGTCCCTGTGTCTTATTACAACCCTGAACGTTTTTTACAGTAACTGTCTACAAGAATTTCTATAATCATAAACACAGGCAAATCTCTGTGACAGCAGCTCCTGTTTATTGGGAGCACCTGCTTTACATCTAGCATCTAACATAAGATAGCTTTGCTGAATTAATTGGTGAATCAGCTCGTTGAATTCTCCCAATGGTCCATCAGCTACACTTGAGAAAATGGGGACACTGAGCCTCCCCTAGAAGCCTTGTGTCTAGGATCAGCCAGCACTAACTCGAGTCCTCTTTAAACACAGTCCCTCCCAGTGTTATGAGGTCATGCATTTTTCTCTTTGGCTGCATGTCCCACCTGCTGCCAGTCGTCCACCTAATGTAAACGCCCTTCAGGTACCATAATTGGGGACTTAAGTGCTGGTTCTGGTGTTGGTGAAGGAGTCCAGTTGGCACAGTGATTAAGCGCTCAGATGTTAACTGAAAGATCAGGTGGTTTGAACCTACCAGCTGCTCCTCAGGAGAAAAACATGGAGTCTGCTTCTGTGACAATTACAGCCTTGGGAACCCTATGGGGTGGTTCTACTTGATGGCAACAGGTTTGATGCTTTGGGTTTGGCTTCTGTGTGACGTTGAGCACACCCCTGCCTCAATTGCAGACCAGGTTCCTCCTCGGTGAGTTGGACATACCCGTTTCTCTGCCTCCCCCAACTCCCTGCATCCTCTGAAGTTGCTGAAGGGATCAGCTTGTTACCAGTAAGTGTCCTGCTGCAGGCGGAAGTCCAACTTCTGTCCATTCTTCCACCAGACCGCGAGAGGCTTGGGGAAGCCGCTGGTCTCACAAGGCAGTGAGGTGCGGGTGTGGGCAGTCAGGGTCAGATTGGAGGGGCCAGGGGCGATGGCAGGAGGTTCTGGGGAGAGTGCATTCATCAGAAAACAGGGCATAGGATGGAGGCAGGGGCAAGGGGCACTGGCTACTACCCTCAACCCATCCCCAAGGAAGTAAGTGAGAGTGGGCTGAGTAGGCTCCAGAAGATGGGGTGCCTGGGATTTTCCTTATTACTGAGGCTGACATCCCCCAAATTATCTCTCCTTGAACAAGGCCTCTACTGCCCCACCAGCACATCAGCACTGAAGGCAGGGGTCCCTAGAGTGGCCTCACCCAAGTTGTCCACTGGAGTGGGAAGAAGAGCTCAGAGCATCAGATCACAGTGAAATTTAGTTTATACTTTGCATTTTTTACGTTCTGTGCATGCCTTATCACACACTTAATGAACCCTGCGGATATCCACGAGGAAGGTGGGTGGTTCAAGCCCATGAGTTGTTCCATGGGAGTAAGATAAGGCAGTCTGCTTCCCTAAATAGTTGTTGTTGTTATGTGCTGTGGAGTCGGTTCTGACTCACAGCAACCCTGTATAGGGTTTCCGAGGCTGTAAATCTTTATGGGAGCAGAAAGCCTCATCTTTCTCCCTTGGAGCAGCTGGTAGTTTCGAACTGCTGATCACGATAGCAGCCCAATTCGTAACCACTATGCTACCAGAACTCCTTTCCATAAGTAATTACAGCCTCAGAAACCCTGGGGGGCAGGTCTACGCTGTCCTAGAGAGTCACTAGGAGTCAGAATTGACTCAATGGCAGTTGGGTACTTTTGGGTCCTGGTCTGGCTCTGTAGGATAAAGCACTGTTAGTTTGAAATACAAGGTTGGCAGTTCAAACTCACCAGCCACCCTTGGAAACCCTGTAAAGGGTCACCATGAGTCAGAACCGACTTGACAGCACTTAACAACAACAATGCAATAGTACAGTGGAAAATATATGCATGAACATGAATATGCATACTTAAGAGTGTGTATGCTAAGATCTTTTTACTAATGAGCCTCATGATGTAAAACATTTGGTTCTTGGCTCTGGACATGTGGAGTGGTCCAGAAACCAAGCAGGACATAGCCCAGAGTGAGTGTTGGAGGCTGAAGACAAGGAACACACCCTTCCTTGTCCACCTACCGAAAACCTGGAGATCTAGGCCTTGCCGATCAGAGCCTGCGGAGTTGGATGCCATGCAGAGGTAGTGGCCAGCATCTTGGGCCAGGACTGGCTGGATCCTCAGGGAACCTTTAGGTAAAACCTCCAATCTGGAAAAGAGGGAGGGGTTACCATGGAGACCAGCAGGCCAAGCTGGGCACTGTGAAAGCCTGGACCTCTTGTGGTATTTCCAGTAAAACCTTCCTCCTCACCCCAGCAAGAGGGTGCACCTCAGCAGTCTGAGTCCTGCGAGCCCGAGGCCAAGGTCAGAGGATCACAGTCATTGGCAGTTCCAACCCAGCATCACAAAGGAGGAGAGAGGAGCTGCTTCAGGCCTCCCACACTTCTGCCTGGCCCCGCCTCTCCTGCTCTGAGACCTACTCATTCCCAAGGTCAACTCTAAAACCAGGTCTGAGAGGTGCAATCCTCCCTGTGGTTACTGAGGATGGACATGTCACTCATGCTGGACCAATTGATTTCTATGCCCTTTTGTTGTTAGGTGTCATTGAGTTGGTACTGACTCATGGCAATATTATGCACAACAGAATGAAACACTGCCCGGTCCTGCATCAATCTCACAATCATTGTTACACTGGAGCCCACTGCTGCTGCCACTGTGCCAATCCATCTCATTGGGGGTCTTTCTGTTTTCTGCTGACCTTCCACTCTGTCAAACATGATGTCCTTCTTCAGGGACTGGCCCCTCCTGATACTATGTTTGAAATATGAGAGACAAAGCTTGGCCATCCTGGCTTGTAAGGAGAATTCTGGCTGTGCTTCTTTCAACACAGATTTGTTTGTTCTCCTGGCAGTCCACGATACCTCCATTACTCTCCTTTGACACCATAACTCAAATGCATCAATTCTTCTGTGGTCTTCCTTATTCATTGTCCAACTTTCACATGTATATGAGGTTACTGAAAATACTATGGTTTGGGCCAGGTGCACCTTAATCCTCAGACTGACATCTTTGCTCTTCAACACTTTAAAGAGGTCTTGTGTAGCACATTTGCCTTCTCAACTTCTGCTTCCATGAGTGTTGCTCCAAACAAAATGAAGTCTTCTACAACTTCCATCTTTTCTCCATTCATCTTGATGTTATTTATTTCTCCACTTGTGAGGATTTGGGGCTTTTTTTGTTTTGTTTTGCTTTTACATTGAGGTGCAACCCAAACTGAAGGCTATAGTCTTTGATCTTCATCAGTAAGTATTTTAAGTCCTCTTCACTTTCAGCAAGCAAGGTTGTATCATCTGCATATTTCAGGTTGTTAATGAGTCTTCCTCCAATCCTGATGCCACATTCTTCTTCATATAAACCAGCTTCTCGGATTATATTCTCAGCATAGAGACTGAATGACTATGGTGAAAGACTACAACCTTGGCACACACCTTTTCTGATTTTAAACCAGTGTCCCCTTGTTCTGTTAGAACTACTTACTGCCTCTTGGTCTTTGTACAGGTTTGTCTTGAGCACAATTAAGTGTTCTGGAAGACTCACTCTCTGCAATGTTGTCCATAGCTTGTCATGATCCACACAATCGAAAGGCTTTGTATAGTCAATAAAGCACAGGTAAACATCTTTCTGGTATTCTCTGCTTTAAGCCAAGATCCATCTGACACCAGCAGTGATATCTATCCCTTGTTCCACGTCCCATCTGAATCCGGCCGGAACATCTGGAAGCTCCGTTAATGCAGCCGTTTTTTAATTACCTTTAGCAAAATTTTACTTGCATGCAATGTTAATGATATTGTCCAATGATTTCCACATTCTATTGGGTCACCTCTCTTTGGAATGGTGACAAATATGGATCTCTTCCAATAAGTTGGCTAGGTGACTGTCTTCCAAATTTTTTGGCATGAGTGAGTGCCTCCAGTGCTGCTTCAGTTTCTTGAAATGTTTCAATCTGTATTCCATCTATTCCCAGTACCTTGTTCTGTGCCAATACCTTCCTTCAGTGCACCTTGGACTTCTTCCTTCAGTATCATTGGCTAGTGATCATATGCTACCTCATGGAATGGTTGAACATCAACCATTTCTTTTGGGTATAGTGACTCTGTATATTCCTTCAATCTTCTTTTGATGCTTTCTGCATCATTCAAGATTTTGCCCATAGAATCCTTCAACATTGCAAGTCATGTTTTGAATTTTTTCTTCAGTTCTTTTAGCTTGAGAAATGCTGAGCATATTCTTCCCTTTTGGTTTTCCAACTCCAGGTCTGCACATTTCATTTATTAATATTTGACTTTGTCTTCTCGAGGTGCCCTTTGAAATGTTCTGTTCAGCTCTTTTACCTCTTCGTTTCTTCCATTTGCTTTAGCATTTCCATGTGGAATTCTGTGCCCTACAAATCTGGAACTGATATTCACTGATGCCTCACTAGGCCTTGCAGGTTGGGTGAACTGAGGAACTCACTGTAAACTTGGGGAGCACATCTGTCGTGTGCACAGAGAAAGAAAGTGTGAAAGTGGTCTAAGCATAACGTAGACATGAAGCTCACATACACAGAAGCAGAGAACATCTCTATACATTTAATTCGTGGACATGCCTGTCCTGAGAAACACCCGGTGTTCTTGCTCCCACTGCCCAAGTGGGTGTTTGTTTCTACTGGCAGAGTGGCACGTGAGAAGGACCAGAGTGTCCTCCCCATTCCAGTTCCTACCTTGGGTTCTGAGGATCCAGAGGAGCCCCGTCCTTCAGCCAGCTCACCAGAGGCTGGGGCACCCCATTGGCTTGGCAGACCAGCAAGGCAGTCTGGTTTGCTGAGGCGTTCACTGTGGGTGGCCCCGGCTGGATGGTGGGTGTTGCTGGAGGAGAATCAAAGGAAACAGGTGCTGGGAGCCTCTGGAGCTGTAGGAAGTGTGGGTGGGGTGGGGTGGGGTGGGGTACACTCACTGTGGATGTCCACGTGGAAGGCTACACTGGTGCTGCCTGCAGGGTTGCGTGCTGTGCAGCTGTAGTCACCACTGTCGGCTGTGCTCAGGCCCTGCAGCCTGAGGAACCTGCCCTGCTCAAGGAACTGTGTGTGGGCATCTGCCTACAGAGACGGGGGGGGCGAGGAGTAAGGAAGGCCAAGGTACCAGTGGCCTCTGCCCCCTCCTGAGTTGGCAGGCAGCCTTGGGGGTGTTCTGGGTGGGGATGACACACTGTTTGGGAGCTCTGCCTGTCTGGGGTCTTGCAGAGGGGACTCATCCTCTGATAAGGAGCTGGTGTTCTCATTGTAAGGCCCTACAATCCTTGGGTCCACAGCAGCAAACTGGCTGCACTAGAGGGAAGAACTGAAAAAACTCAGTAAATAACCCAAGCCACACAGCCATTAAGTGTAGCTGGAAGGTACAATGGGAAGGAGCCCTAGTGCAAATCCCAACCTTGCCTCAGTGTTCCCATCCTTGAAATGGGGATGATAGAAACAATGGGGAGTGAGAAAATGCAGGGAGGGAAGCAATATGCAATTGTTTTCCTCAGCACCCTGGATCTGGGACCTGAGAAAGACAGAAAACAGAGCTTCTGGGTCCCCAAACTGGTCCCTACCTGCATCAGGATTCCATCTCGGTGCCACTCAATCTCAGGTGCTGGCTCTGCCTCCACTGAGCATTCTAGGACCAGCTGCCCCGGGGCCAGGCCAACCACAGAGCGGGAACCACGGGCTCCAACAACACTTGGAGGGGCTGGGCAGGGGCAGAGAGGACATAAGAGATGGACTCGCCTCTACAGGCGGTGTCTTGCCTCCCACCTCTCCCCAGACCTCTGCACCCCCTACCTTGAACTCTGACTCGGAAGTTCTTCTCGACTTCGCCAGCAGAGCTCTTGGCCAGGCAAGTGTATAGCCCAGCATCGCCCACCTGGGGGCGTGGAGTGAAGTGAGCACCTGTCTGCCCACCTCCAGTCCTGGTTTCCTTCCTATACCTGGCTGACGACTCCCCCATACTGCCTTCCCAGCCAACCCATTCCCTCTCTCTGAAATGTCCTTCCCCATTCCATCTCACTCTTTCTTCAGAGGCTAGAGCAAGGCCCGCCTCTTCTGGAAAATGTGTCAGCTCTCCTCTGCCCCTAGGACACCCTGGATGGGAAGTTATTTGGTTTGTGCATCAGCCTTGGCTCTGACCCAGCTGGGAGGTCCCTGCAGACATGGCCCATGTGGTTGTCTCCACATCCTCAGACCCTGTACAGGGCTTGGCATAACCTCTCCTCACCCCCACCCCCAGGTTCATCCTATAGCAAGCACCTGCACACCCTCGACCCGCAGCACCCGGTTGGCCCTGTTGCTGTTCTCTGACCGGCTCAGGGTCTGCCCGTCTTTATACCAGGTGATGTTGGGTGGAGGGCTGCCCTGGGCATCACAGAGGAGCTCCAAGGGGGCGCCAGGGGTCAGCCACAGTTCTGCTGTCTGGCCGGAGTCCTCGATGTGGGGAGGATCTGCAAGAAAACCCCCCACCCCAGCCAGCCATGAGGGCCACAGTGGTGGGTTGGGAGCTGGGACTTATCTCCTTGCTATTCTCTGCCCACCAGTAGCTAACAGAATGGATTGCAAACAGGGGGATGAGGGCTCTAAAGTACTGCAGACATCAGAAACTGGTCTCTCAGATGCACATTGACCCTCAAGGGTAAGCAACCATGAGCGGTGCTTTAAACCCCATAAGGACACAGTACTGAGGGAAGCACTATTTGCAGGCACTTTTCCAACACTGCAAAATATTGTGCTTGAAACTTGGGCTCTGTCCCCAGATTTTGGTGACTCTTAATCTTGCTTCTGCCATCAAAGTTTGGTGGATAAGACCAAGGCCTACAGCCCTGAGAGACTCAAACATCCCAGCTGCCCAAGCCCCTGCAGACCAAGTCAGTGACCTGCAATGACCCAACACATCTCAGAAGCCCTGCTCCCAGGCAGCAACCTCAAGCCTCCCTTCCCCACCCCCATCTTCTCCACCATGCCCTAGAGCCCTGCCCTCTCCACCCTGGTCCACTGGGCAAATGACCAACCCATCACTGTCAGCTGGAAATGCCTCTTGGCTTCCCCTGTCTTGCTTGTGGCCACACAGGAATAGGTCCCTGAGTCACTGGGCTTCACGGTCTCCAGCTGTAGGCCAGGCCCCTGCTCCACGCTCTGAGGAAATAAGGGCTCCCCATCCTTCATCCATGACACGAGGGGCAGAGGGCTGCCCCGGGCCTCACAGGGGAGGACCACTGAGGAGCCACGGACCACTACCACGTCTTTCTGGAACTCCACTGGCTCCAGGACAGGGGGCACTGTGGAGGCAAAGGGTGGTTGGGAGTCATTTTATTCCATGCCATGCTGTCCTCACCTCTGGACTTTAGCACAGGCTGTTTGTTACTTCTGGCCAGAAGGCCCTTTTCCTGGACATTCCCTTCTCATCTTCAATTCTGAGCTTAGAACCTTGCCTCCTCCAGGAAGCCTTCCCTGAACCTCCAAGGCCAGGTGAGGGCCCTTCTCTGTGTTCTCACAGCATCTTTCCATCAGATGCCATGCAGTTGGCTCTGACTCATGGCACCCCCATGTGTGTCAGAGTAGAACTATGATCCAGAGGGTTTCCAGGGTTTTTGCAAGCAGATCTCCAGGTCTTTCTTCTGAGATGCCTCTAGGTAGACTTACCTCTAATCTCTCATTTAGCAGCTGAGTGTGTTCACCGTTTGCACCACCGAAGGACTCTCCAACATCCTCTATTTCCCCCAGAATTGTAGTGATCTCTTTACAGAGCTACTTCCCACACTGTTTCCTGTGGGCAGGAGTCACCTCTGCTCTCAGCTGCATTTTACACCTGGCAAGTCCCAGGCTTCCCAGAGCATCCTACCACTACCTATGAGATGAATGGAAGATAAACCGAATCCATGCAAGACCAAGTTGATGTGTTGACCTTACATTGATATCATGACTGATCCTTCCTTTCACCCAGAGGAGCAGAGGGGACAAGGGTCTTGATTCTCACCTGTCAAGGCCAAATGACCTATGCACCCCACCCCCTGCTTCATACCGTGCACCTGCAGGGTGAAGTTCCTGTCAGCCACGCCAGCTGGACTTGCAGCCACACAGGTAAAAATGCCCGAATCTGCCAACTGCACCTGGGAAATCCTGAATATCCAAGAGGAGTGAGAGATGGGTAAGCTCAGTGGGCACACCTTAACATGTGAACCTGAACAAGTCTAGCCTCTGCTTACATGTACCCTTTCCTGGCTCTCCAATGTCCCCACAGTAAAGTCCCAAATCTCTTCTTTCTCAGGGCCTATTGCCATCTTAATCCCACCTGGCTCCACAGCCAAGTTTCCTGTTTCCAACGTTCTGACAGCTTCTCTGGTCTCTAGGCTTCTGTTGGTCCTGCTGTGAGGACAGCTTGCGTCTTTGCCTTCAGACTCTGTAAGAGTTGTTTCCACAGTCTGTTCTTTCACCTTCTGGGAACCCACTCCAATCTGGCTCTTGCCTGAACCACACCTCCTAAACTTCTTGTCAAGGCCACGACCAACCACGGTGTCACCAAAGCCAATGGTCAATTCCCAAGCCTTGTCTCATTTGGTCTGTTGGCCTCTCCCTCCCACGATGGCACATCCTCCTCTACTTCCTCCTACTCCCCACATACTCCTGGTCTACCTTTTTCCTTGGCCTTTCTCTCTTTAGATCTGCCCTAAACTGGCAGTCAGGGCTGCAGTCCACACTCATCCTGGGGGCTACAGCTACTCCTGGCTTCTAGAACCACCTGTTTGTTGGCACTCCCTGAATGCCCATCTCCCTGCACTCTACAGTACAATACTTGGCCTCGTCTGTGAATCTTCTCTTACTCTCAGTTCGTCACAATTCCCTTCCCTGGCCCAGGCCACGTCCTGCCTCACCTGGATGCTTACAACAACCCTCGCCCCATAGTCAGTTGTCCATGCAGCAGCCAGAAGGATTCTTGGAGCGCCTAAGTCAGATCATTGTGCTCCTGCACTGCCTCGTCCCTTCCCCCGTGGGTTTCCATCTTTCTTAAGAAAAAAACCCCAAGTCTTTCCAGGGGTTGGTAATGCCCTACAGCCTCTAGCCTTCCCTGATTCTCTCCCATCTTCATTCACTCTGTTTCTTGGGCACACTGGGCACACTCCCATCTCAGTATCTTCAGGTTTTGTTTGCTTTGTCTAGACTCTATTCTCTTCTGAATCCATTTGCCCTCTTGTCTCTCCCTCAGGTTCACCACAGATGCCACTGTGAGCACCCTAAAATAGCACCGCCTAACCCCTCCCCCTGCTGTATTCTTCTTCAGAATATGTATCCTTCCTGACATTTCATTCTTACATCTGTTTGTTTTACACACATATGCCCCTGTCCCCTGAAACTTGCAGAAGCAGGGGCTTTCTCTTGCCCCCTGCTCTATCCCTCTGTCTGGAACACTTGTTGTTGTTGTAAGTGTCGTCAAGTTGGTTCCAACTCATAGCAACTGACCCTGTGTAATGAGGGCTTCTGAGGTGAGTTTGAACCACCGACATTGTGGTTCAAATTGACCTTGCGGTCCAGTGCTTATCCTGCCTGGAACACTAAGCACTCTATAAGTGTCTTTGAATGCATGAAGACTTTGCTCAGGCACCTGTTTTCTGGAAACCTTTCTTCATTTTCTCTGCCCCAGAGCCAGGTTGCATTGGGGACCATGAGGTGCCACCTCCATATTCTGTATGGGTGTCTGAGGGTGGAGGCCCCTTCATCTCTGAGCTCCAGTGGAGTTCTATTTGAGACTGGAGTCCTCTCATTCTCTCCATCATAAATGGCTATCTATATCATTTTTATTTCAGTCAGTACACAGATGTGTTTAAAACTCAAGCTGCCTGAAGGGTGTCACTGGGGTCTACGATCAGTTGGCAGGCCAAGATGGGGAGCTGCTTCCCTACCTGAGGGTTTGGCCAGAGCCATGGAGGTGTGTGCGCTGGGATAGCGGGAGGGGCAGGCCGTCCTTGAGCCAGCTCACGTGGATGGGTGGGGAGCCCCGGACGGGGCACGCCATGGTCACCAGCTCCCCAGGTCTGCTCACTAGGGTTCCAGTGCTGTCTGCTCCCTGCTTGATGGTGGGTGGGACTGGGGGTGGGCAGAGAGGACAGAAGAGGAACAATGAGGGGCTCGGGGTGTAGGTGTCCCATCAGGAAAGTGCCAATACCTAGCATTCTGCCACAAACAACCATATGCACCCCATGTGAGGAATGAGGACCACTGAGGGGTCATTTACACTTATCCTCTAAGATTCCCCTTAAGATCCAGAGGGTTGGAGTTGTTACATGTCTAGTTTGTGGATGAGGGACTGAGGCCCAGAGAGGTCTGATAGTGGCCTGGCTTGCACATAGTTGAGCCAGCTCTCACTCTCCCAGGTGCCTCTACTGTAGGCTCCCATGTTGATCACACTGCTAGCGGTCCCAGACGGTGGGGGCTGCCCTCCTCACCCAGCACGTGCACAGTGTGCAGTCTGGCGTCCTCCCCAGCAGGGTTGTGGGCCACACAGGTATAGGCACCAGAGTCTGAGGCCCTCAGATCCTTCAGCACCAGGGAGCTGCCATCCAGGTAGAATCTGCACAGGGAGGGAGAGCCGAGAGTAGGTGTGTGAGGGCCTAGGGGCCCCACTGCCTGCATGGGGAAGGTACAGGCTTGGACTTACCGGAGGTGGGGACTCACACCCTGGTCCAATGGCCCACCGTCCTTTAGCCAGGTCACATCTGGAGGTGGCTGGCCCTCGGCTTCGCAGTCTAGTCGCACCTCCTGCCCCTCTAAGACATTGTGCTCCTGGGCGGTGCCTGAGCTCCGGATCCAGGGGGCCACTGTGGCAGGGGCCTATGGGTAAGGCCTGGGGCAGAGGTAGGGGCAAGCATGGGGTGGGGGCAGGAAAGGGACTCAGGGCAAAGATGTACCTAGCACAGCCACCAGGAAGTCCTTGCGGGCCTCAGCCTCAGCATTCTCAGCCACACATGTGTAGGTGCCACCCTGAGCTGGCTGTAAGCGACTCAGCTGGAGGCGGCCCCCTCGGGAGACCACGCCCTGGGCCACACTGCTCTCTGTGGGAGGAAGGACATGCCAGGCCTTCACCAGCACAAGACCACCACCGGACACAGAAGTCATGTGACCCACAAAGCTGGAAAGACCACCGGGAACCATCAAATCACCCATTTCTTCTATGCTCATAGGGAAACTGAGGCCCAGAGTGGGGCAGAATTTCCTTCTCTTATACATTTCAAACTCTAGCAGCCTGTATTCCTTTGATTGTCTATTCCTTAAAACTCCATCTGATTTGCTTCCACTGAAGGCATTTCTTCCCAAGGGACCCAGTTCCCTTTAGGACCCAAGAACCTTACTACTCTTCCTGTTGACTCTCAAGCCCAGCCCCCATGCTCCACCCTCCCTATAATTCTACACCTGTACCTCCCTCCGACCTACCAAAGTGGACCAGTCCCTCAATGACCCTGACCCAGGCCTTCCCCTGGACCTCTGCTTCGGTTGCTGTACCCCACCTCCAGCCCCAGCCTGAGAGGTCTCCCTTTTCATTCTTGTCAGCTCACCTCTGTCCGAGGCTTTCTCTAACTGTACCAACCCAGGCTGACCCACACTCTGTCAGATCCTCATTTGTCTAATCAACTTCCAACACAAAGTTGATTGAGCTCCTACTATATGTCCCAATCTTAAGCCTGGAAATTAAAGATGAATAAGACACCATTCTTGTCCTCAAGGAGTTAAAAATGTATCAGAGGAGATAGGCAAAGCCCCTAATGGAGCCCAGGGTCCTAGAGGTGAGGGTGGTCACAGAGGGCTTCAGAGGGAATGAGTATCAGTTGAGATGTGAACGTTAGCAGGACTTAGCCCGTGAAAGTGGGGTTAACCGGGGTCAGGGTGGAATTCCAGCCAGGAGAACAGCATGCACAAAAGTCTAGAATCAAGAGAGACAGTACCCTAGCAGTTCCACCCCCACCCCCAATATGCACCTACTACTCCTTACTGTATCAGTGATCTCTTATCTGACATTTTGCATTTGCTACAACTTTGAAAAACTTTCAGGTAGCACTGCCAATGACCCACAATATACTGGGGGGCCCAGCAACGATCAGAACATGTGAGTGACAGCAGCTGACTAGTCATGGGACACCTTCTCCCATTTACCTGCATGTCTTGGTCTGGCCACAGAGGGTTCAGGGTAACTGCAGAAGATGCAAGATCCTGGGTGGGCAGAGGGAAGCTGCCAGGGAAGTTGGTAGGGGGAGACAAGACGTGGAGAGAGGGGAGGGAACTGTGCAGGGCAGACAGAATGAGTGGGGTCTCACCCAGGGCAGGTAGTAGTAGCAGGCAATACCCACCTACAGACACCACCAACCCCCAAGGCTCCACAGTGGTGGGGAAAGCATGGTAGAGAAAGGGGACACACAGTACCATGTACATCCTGAGACGTACCACTGGCTGATGGTCAGTGAGCCACTGGGGACAGACAGTACACCCATGCTGAACACAAGATGAACCCTGGCTCTCACATAACAGTGATTCTGCATAGCAGCTTGATCTTTGGAACCTAATCATGTTGTTAAGCAAGGAGTGGGTACATACTCAAGAGAACTGAAAGCGTAAATCCACACAAAACTTGTGCATGTATGTGTGTTCATAGCAGCATGACTCATAAAAGTCAAAAAGTGGGCACAACCCAAATGTCCATGAATGAATGAATGGATTCATAAAATGTGATATGTCCACAGAGAATAGTATTTGGCAATAAATGAAATGAAGTTCTGGTAAATGCTACAATATAGCTATCCTTTATTGTTGTTAAGTGCCTTGGAGTCAGTTCCGACTCATAGGGACTTTGTATAGGGTTTCCTAGGAGCAGCTGATGAGCTTGAATTGCTGACCTTGCAGTTCAAACTGACTTTACAGTCCAGCACATTACCTGAAGTGCCACACCAGGACTCCTAGGCAACTCAAAATGAGAAGAAACAGCCGCAAACATCTACTAATAATCGGAAGGTGGAACATATGAAGTATGAAGCTAGAAAAATTGGAAGTTGTCAAACATGAAATGGAATACATAAAAATCGATAGCCTAGACAATTAGTGAGCTTGGAAATATTATGCTGAGTGTAAGAAGTCAATCACAAATGGTTCCATGATGTATTGTTGCATTTATACAATCATATTGTTCAGAATAGGTACATCCATAGAGATAGAAGTAGATTGGTGGTTGTCTAGGGCTGGGTGGCTTGGGAGAAATGAGAAGTGGCTGTTTCCAGGTATGATATTTCTTTTGGGGGTGATGAAATGTTCTTAAATTAACTACAGTATGGCTGCACACGGTACTTATCTGTAAATTTGTCATACTGTGGTGAATTGTGTGTTGCTATGATGCTAGAAGCTATGCCACCAGTATTTTAAATACCAGCTGGGTCAGCTATGGTGGGTAGGCTTCAGAGGAGCTTCCAGACTAAGACAGAGTAGGAAGGTGAGGCAGACTACTTCTGAATGTTTCATCACTGATACCTTTATGGATAGCAGTGGAACATTGTCTAATATAGTGCTGGAAGATGAGCTTCTCCGTTTGGAAGTCACTCAAAATGCAACTGAGGAAGAGCTGCCTCTTCAAAGTAGAATCGGCATTAACGGCGTGGAGAGAGCAAAGCTTTTCTGATTTTCATCAATTCAAAATGAGAAGAAACAGTTGCAAACATCCATTAATAACCAGAAAGTGGATGTACAAAATATGAATCTAGGAAAATTAGAAGCTGTCAAAAATGAAATGGAATACATAAACATTGATATTGTAGGCATTAGTGAGCTGAAATGGACTGGTATAGGCCATTGTGAATCTGACAATCATGGATTACTATGCTGGGAAAGTCAAATGAAAGAGTAATGGTGTGGCACTCATTATCAAAAAGAACATTTCATGATCTATCTTGAAGTACAATGTTGTCTGTGATAGGATAATCTCCATATGACTACAAGGAAGACCAGTTAATACAACTATTACTCAAATTTATGCACCAATCACTAATGACAGTGATGATGAAATTGAAGAATTCTGCCAACTTCTTCAGGCTGATATTGATCAAACATGTAATCAAGATGCACTGATAATGACTGGTGATTCAAAAGCAAAAGTTGGAAACAAAAAGGAAGGATCTGATAGAAAATATGGTCATGGTAATAGAAATGATGCTGGAGACTGCATAATAGAATTTTGCAAGACCAACAACTTATTCCCACCACTTGTCTATCATTGGCAATTGGAATGCTAAGGTTGGAAACAAAGAGGAAGAATCAGTAGTTAGAAAATATGGCCTTGATGATAGAAATGATGCTGAAGATCACATGATAGCATTCTGCAAAACCAATGATTTGTTCATTTCAAATACCTTTTTAAAACAATATAAGAGATGACTACACACATGGGCCTCACCAGATGGAATATACAGAAATCAAACTGACTACATTTGTGTAAAGAGAAGGTGAAAAAGCTCCATAACATCAGCCAAAACAAGGCGGGGGCAGATTGTAGAACAGACCATCAATCACTCATATGCAAATTCAGACTGAAGTTTAAGAGAATGAAAACAAGTCGACGAGAGCCAAAATATGACCTTGAATTTAGAGGTCATCTGAAGAACAGATGATACATTTGACACTAAAGACCGAAGACCAGAAGAGTTGTGGAATGACACCAAGAACATCATACAGGAAGAAAGCAAAAAGTCATTAAGAAGACAAGAAAGAAGGAAAAGATCAAACTGAATAGCAGAAGAGACACTGAAACTTGCTCACCAGCATAAAGATGCTAAAGCAAAGGAAGAAATGAGGAGGAACAAGAGCTGAACAGAAAATTTCAAAGATCAGCTTGAGAAGGGAAAGTCAAATATTACGACAAAATGTGTAAAGATCTGGAGTTAAAAAACCAAAAGGGAAGAAGACATTCAGCATTCCTCAAGCTGAAAGAACTGAAGAAAACATTCAAGCTTCGACTTTCGTTATTGACAGATTCTCTGGGGAAATTATTGAATGATGCAGAAAGCATCAAAAGAAGATGGAAGGAATACACAGAGTCACTGTACCAAAAGGAAATGGTTGATGTTCAACCGTTTCAAGAGGTAGCATATGACCAAGAGCCAATGATACTGAAGGAAGAAGTCCAAGGTGCATTGAAGGAATTGGCAAAGAACAAGGCACAGGGAATTGATGGAATACAAATTGAAATTTTTCAAGAAAGTGAGGCAGCACTGGAGGCACTCACTCATCCCTGCCAAGAAATTTGGAAGACAACTATCTGGCCAACTGATTGGGAGAGATTCGTGTTTCATTCCAAAGACAGGTGACCCAACGGAATGCAGAAATCATTGGACAATGTCTTTGATATCCCATGAGAATAAAGTTTTACTAAATGTAATACAGAAATGGCTGCAACCATACATTGACAGAGAGCTTCCAGAGGTTCAAATTGGATTCAGAAGCGAATGTGAAACAAGGGATATCATTGCTGATGTCAGATGGATCTTAGCTGAAAGCAGAGAATACCAGAAATATTCTTACCTGTGCTTTATTGACTATGCAAGCTATGGACAATATTGCAAAGTGTGAGTATTTCGGAACACTTAATTGTGCTCATGAGGAACCTGTACATAGACCAAGAGGCAGTTATTCAAACAGAACATGGAAACACTGAATGGTTTAAAATTAAGAAAGGTATATGACAGGGTTGTATTCTTTCCATACTTATTCAACCTGTATGCTGAGCAAATAATCCGAGAAGCTGGATTATATGAAGAAAACCGTGGCATCAGGATTAGAGGAAGACTCATTAACAACCTGTGACATGCAGATGATACAACCTTGCTTGCTGAAAGTGAGTAGTAGTTAGTAGTTAAGTGCCGTCGAGTCGGTTCCGACCCATAGTGACCCTGTACAGGGTTTCCGAGGCTGTAAATCTTTACGGGAGCAAAACACCTCATCTTTCTCCCGCGGAGCAGCTGGTAATTTTGAACTGCTAGCCTTAAGGTTCGCAGCCCGATTCGTAACCACTACGCTACCAGAGCTCCTTTGTTGAAAGTGAAGAGGGCTTAAAATACTTATTGATGAAGATCAAAGACCAAAGTCTTCAGTATGGATTGCGTCTCAATGAGAGTGGGCCCAGTAGATCAATGTGGGGGTGGGGAGGGGGATGATGGCATTAGGACCCAGAGGAGGCCATGGGTGGAGATCCTGAGCCAGTGGTATCTATTGGCTGACAGGACGAGGGGTCCACTGATTGGCTGATGGGGTGAATGCGGAGAGAGGAAGAGGACAGGAGAAGGTGAAAGTTCTGGATGGGCTCTGGTCAGAGTTGAGTCACTAGCGGAGCAGCTTCTGGGACAAGCTCAGTGTCAGGCCCTGCACAGCATAGAACTGGGGTCTTGTGTCTCCTGAGAGTGCACTGAAGGCACAAGGACCCCGTAAGAGCAGTTCCAGGTGGACATTTGGATTTCAAGGACCAATAATATTAAAAGACAAAGAGGAGGTGGGGCCCACACTGTGCTGCCAAGAACATCTAACAATAAACAACTTTTTCTTGCTTTTGCTGTCTTTTGTTATATAAAGGAATATTTGACCCTAAAAAGATAAGAAGGACATGGTGTACTCACCAACAGGCATTTTGTCCTTCAGCCACGTAACAGTGGGTGCAGGGACTCCAGTCACATCACAGGTCAGGACCAGAGGGCTTCCAGCCACCTGGCTCACTGTCTCCATCTTAGGGTTCTCAAACATTGGGGGCACTGAAGGAAAGAAGTCAGATTCCCAGAATCTTGAGCATTCCCCCCTATTTTCCTTCCTATTGGGCAGATCAGGGTTGCCCGCAGAGCCCTGTTTTGTAGTTAGGAGTTCACATTTTATCCTCTGCTGCTGATGGAGACTTGGATTGCTTCATTCACAAATGTAAATAGTTGCTGACTGTTACAAAGCAGAGCTCAGAAGTGGTCCACTTAGACCAAAGATGATCACTGCATAGCGAATGCACCAGCAGGCTTCATCCTACTCCAGGACAGACATCACTAATGGATCCCAACACTCCTGCTCAGCCAAGATGTCGCATGTATTCCAGATGGCCACTACCAGTGGAACAGTATTGACTGGATGCATGTCCACCGGTGTAGACATGCAATTCTGAGCTTTTAGATGAGAGAGGTAAATGTCTCTCTCACTGAATCCATAATATTGGAGGCCTCTTTGCTACACAGCTTAGTCTATACCCTAACTGATACAACACCTGACCCCAAGAAAATCTGGCCAGACCTCCATCCCCTGCTTCTCTAGATAGCTCAAACAGGCTCTCTTTCCCCCAGCTCAAGCCACATAGCCAATCAAATACCATCCATGTTTTGTTCTTGGGCTGATGGGACAATCCCCTTGAGCTTCACGATTGGAGGCGACATGGCTCCAGCCTCCCAAGTCTCTGTTCTAAGGGTTCCTTCATCTAAGAACTTACTTGCCATGCCAGGCCCCGTGCCCACTACTTTATAGAGGTAATCGTGATGGTCCCATGAGGCCAAGTGCCTCCTACATATCCAGCAGGCAGCTGATGCTTTTAGCCCCCTTTACTGAAGATAAATGTGAGGCTCAGTGGGGCAAAGTAACTCCTAATCCCTACAAAACAAGTTGTTAGCAGAGCCATATTTGGATCCTAGTCCTTTTGGTTCTAGATCATGTACCCTTATTCACTCAGCAGCACCCCTTTCCAGTTATTGCCTTTTTTTGTCTTTGGCAGCCCCTGGGTGAGGCTCAAGTTTCCATGGCAACAATATCCAGGCTGACCCCTTCACACTCAATGCCCAGCTTACCCTGGATGGTGAGGATGAAGGTCCGCATGGCATCTCCAGCCACATTGCTGACTTTACAGCTGTATAAACCTTTATCTGACACCTGGGACAGAGAGAGTGTATAGTGGGGATGTACATGGGGTTACCTAGGGCTCTCTCAAAACTCCACATCCCAGAAGCTTCAAGAGCAACAACTCCACACATAGGCTGGTCCTGCCTAGGAAGCCAATAGGAGATGGGACTTTCTAGCCTTTTCTAAGAGACTTGAGGAGCAAGAGGACAGGCAGAACTGCTTCCCTGATCTGGGCCTGTGTATCTGTCAAGTCCAGAGGACAAGCCGCCTCGCTGTGGGGATGGGAATGGGAATGGGCCAGAAAAGAGGAGCCCAGAATGGAGTTCCAGAAGGCAAAAAGATGTTCATCCTGTCTAATCCACGCCTAGCAGGGTGGGCAGAACAGATTTCAGAGAGTCACAGGCTGCTGTGACTGACCAGAATAGCCTGCAAAGTTTCTAGATCCTATAGCTCTTTATTATCAAGGAACATAGAAGGGACCTGCTCAAGGTTACTCCATGGGTCAGGGTAGAGCCAGGTCCAGAACCCATTTAGATGGAGCCCTGTGCTCTCCCTATGCCTCCCCCTTGGTTTAGGGTCTTGTGGGCCAAGAAGGCAGCAGCCTCCACACACCTGCCTTCCAACACCCCTCAGGCTCACCAGAGCTAGGAAACGACTGTCCTGCAGCCACCTATAGCTGCCCACAGCTGCCCATGCCTCCCAGGTTTCTTACCTGGGTGTCCAGGATCTCCAGTCTCTGGCCACCCAGCAGAGTCTGGGACCGCTGTGTCAGGACCAGGGGCTGCCCATCTTTGTACCAGGTCACATCAGGCTCAGGGAGAGAGTCTGTCTCACAGTTCAGGACAGCTTTGTCTCCAGATGGTACCAGGACTGTGTCCTGGGGGCCGCTGGAAGTCTGCTTAAATGTGGGGGGAACTGAGGGCAGAAGAGGAAACAAAATGAAGTGCTACATTTCCCTCTTAGCCCTCCCTGGCCCCCACCACAGGGACATAGTCTACAAGGGTAGATAGAGGACGTCACCTCCAGGGGAGCCAGGGGCGTGCTGGGTGACATGGGAAAGGCTCCTGCCCCCTCTGAGCCTCAGCCTCCTACATGGATTGAGATGCACGGATAGTTCTCCTGGCTCTTTCCTACCTGTCCCTCCAGCAAACCAACTCCTCCTACATGTAGTAATGATCATTGTAGAAGCCTCCACCCTCAGCTGTGGGCCCACAAGACCTGACATGGCACTTGGAGCATAGTAGGTGAACATCCAAACAAATGGTCAAGTCCCAGGAGACAGAGCACTTTCTAGGGTGTCCTGGCTCATGGCACTTCGGGCCAGCTTTTCCCCAAAATGATTCCACACACCATGAGTCCTGCCACAGACTCCATGCCCAGAGTCTGGTGACCAAACGGGCTTAGAAAAATCCCCTTCCTGGACCAAGCTCTTGGGGGTTTGTCACACTGTTCCTCCTCAACTTCACCATCATCAGAGCTAACAAATGCTGTGTAGATGTGCAGTGGCTCTGTAAAATAAGCACTACATGGATGGTTGGAACCCACCAGTCACTCCATGGGAGAAAGATGAGGCTTTCTGCTCCTGCAAAGATTTATAGCCTTGGAAACCCTATTCAGGGTCTGTATGAGTCAGAACTGACTCAACAGCACTTAATAACAACCACCTTACAGATGAGAAATCTGAGGCTCATAGAGGGGTATTCATCCTATGCTGAGCAGACAACACTAATCGATCCTAGTGTTCTCTCGTGCTCAGTCAGGATGCCGTCATGTACCTCAGGCAGCTGCTATGAGGACAGAATTGGCTGGGCTCAAGATCACAGAGCAAGGACGTGCACAGCTGAGTTTCTAATTCAAGTGTGTCCAACACCTGGGAGAGGGCATGGGGCATCTCAGTCTCACCCAGTGCTGGCTGCCCGTCTCTTGGCTGTGCTACCCAAATGGCTCAGGGCTAATTGAAGGAGTTGGGGAGAGTGCCGATAGGGGGACAGAGACGAAACATACCCAGCACACTAAGCTGCACCAGCTTCTGGTCTTGGCCAGCGGCATTGAAGGCTTCACACACATAAGTCCCAGAATCCGATGGCTGTGCTCGCGCCAGTTTCAAGGTGTGGGTGCCTGCAAGGGGAAGCCCAGCCCCTCGCACCAGCAAACTGGCCCCAGCCCCCAGGCCCACTTTTCCTATCCTAAATCCCTTCCAGACTTACAGCCTGGTACCAGATTTGAGAAAGCAATGTTGGCTCCCCACACAGCCTCCAAGGTATGCTGAAGTCTCAGTTTACCCACCAGGCAAGAGGAAGATATCTTCGCCCAGGGTTAGGGCGCGGTTGTCCTTGTACCATGTGACCTCGGGGCTCGGTTGAGCATGGACCTCACAGGGGAGGGAGATGCTGCTGTTGAGGATGACAGTCACCTTCTCTGAGGTCAGGCCTGTGATTCGTGGTGGGACTGTCCCCATGACCATCAGGACAAAGAAAGATACGTGAGAATGCACATGGGCAGAAGGGCAGTGAGCCCCTGCTGCATCCCCTTGGCACATTTCCATACAATGCTATGCAGAAGCCTTGACATACTATAACTATCTTACAGAGGCTCATAGATCAGAGAGGGAGAGTTGTTTTTCCAAGTCCACACAGCTGGCCAGTGGCAGAGCCAAAATACAAACTTAAGTTTGAGTCTAAGACTCGAGTGCTCAGCTATCACCCTTCCTTCCCAAGGTAGCTGCTGCCACCACACCCGAGGCAGAGCTCACGATTACAGAGGTACAGTGTGTGCCATGAGAGTGCAGAGGTTCAGGGCACAGACGCTGGGGGTGGTGTAGCTTCCATTTGTGTGATCTCTGAGCTGAAAAATGGGGCTGACTTCATGGCTCTGCTGGAAGGAGTTGGCAAAGGAAATGCACAGCCCCATGCCAGCTATGCAATAAGTGCTTAATAGTAAGGCCTCAGGAGATATGTTTCTGGTTGTGCCCAAAGTTACTTTAATCATCTGAGGCTGCATGAGCAGCAGTCAAGGCTGCCCAAGTGCTCTGTGGCCCAGGATGTAGCTGGTACCAGGCTGGGATCAGAGCCCAGGTTATCAGAAGCACCAAGGTGCTGTGTGTCCACCCTTCTGCCCCAACCTGACATGGTTGACCTGCAGTGCTGGTCATTGGCAGAGCTGGAGCAGGACACCACCAGCCCCACCTCAGCTGGGGACCTGCTTGGGTCAGCTCACCTTGGACCTTGAGGGTAAAGAGTTTCTCTGCGGAGCCAGCCTGGTTCTCAGCCACACACATGTAGCTGGTGACATCACCCACCTCTGTAGTGGAAACCTATGGGTGCAGGAAAATGGTGTCCGGGAGATGCCATAGACTGGATAGGCTCCTGAACCCTGCCACTCCCCCGACCCCAGGAACAACTACAAGGGCTCCCTCCCACCCACAGCAGGCACGATGAAGCAGGACTTAGGACACCCCTTTGATGGGCATGGCAGACTCTAAGTCATGTAGGACTTTGTATGACATTCAGTGGTGGGCATGGGGTGGGGATGGGGGGAACATTAGATGTTGACTACAGTCTCCCCCAGCCCCATGAAGGGCAGCTCTGTGCTGGGCTGAGTTCTGTGTTCTGGATACTGGGTAACTGAGGGTGCCAGGTCCAGCCTGAAGCCCCAAGGCTGGACACAGCCCTGTAAGTGTCAGATGGATTTCCAGCAGAAAGATGCTCTGTACCACACTAGGCTCCAGGGGTCATTATGTCTGTGCATCCTGAACTTCTAGCTGCTGTGATAGATAAGCCTATCTTGGTCAGCAAGGCCCCTCATATATAGTTTTAGGATTATTTCTTGAGCTGAATTAAATCCCGGGTTCATTTCAGCCAAAAAGCCTCAGTTGGCACAGAAAATGACAGCTTCTTGGCTTCCAGACAAGGAACCCAGAGGCCACAACTGGCTCTGTGCTTGAGTCCGTCCAGGGGCTGCCCTGACCTGCAAGACTTGTCCGTCCTCCAGGACCTGCAGCCGTGGGCTCGGGGGGAAAGGCAGCCCATTCTGGAGCCATGAGATGGTGGGCATGGGGCTGCCCAAGGCTGGGCACTGTAGGCTGACGGTGCTGCTGGCATTGACGATCACCTCCTCCACCAGTTCCTCTGTGTCACCCAGGATCACAGGTGGGGCTATGGTTGGGGAGAGGAGTGTATGGGCTGGTGGCTCGAGAACTCCTTCTCTGGGGAAAGTTCCCAGAGGGAGAGCGATGTGAAGGCAAGAGGAGCAGCTGCACTTGGTGCCAAGCTCTGGCTGGGGTTCCTTGTGCCTTGCTCAACAAACCCTCCAGCCTAAGGCATCTGAGACACAGAGAGGGTTGGTGATTTACCTAAAGGCAAACAGCTAGGAAGCAGTTAACTTGGAATTTGAATCAAGTTCTACCTGGTTTTAGAGCTCAAACTCATCATCCCTGTAACTACCTCAAAGTACAGCAAGACTGAAAAGGACACACACACACACACACACACACACACACACACACACAGACACACACACCCCACCCCCAGGATGAGGGAGTTACAGTCCTGAGTTGCTACCCAGCCCATCCCTGCTGGAGACTATTCCACAGCCCTGCCCCAGACCCACACTCACTTAGCACCAGCAGCTCATAGTGCAGCCAGTCTTCGCCCACCTCATTGGAGGCCTTGCAGGAGTACCTCCCAGCATCCTCCGCACGCACCAGAGGGATCTGTAAGACTCGACCCCCTGAAGGGACATCGAGACAAAGACATGAGATCAGGACCTAGAGACTCTCCCAAGAGCAAGGAAACCAAGTCTCTTCTGGAGGGGAGCTGGGACACATCACTGCCTCCCCTCTGCCCCATCTGTGAAAAGCAGACTATAATCCCTGCCTTGCCCGGGTCATGGACTCCTGGTGTGGTGCTGTGGATCAGCACTGGACTGCGAACCGCAAGTTTGGCAGTTCAAACCCACCAGCTGTTCCTCGGACACCCTATAAATGGGTCATTATGAGTCGGAAACGACTCTATGGCATTTAACAGCAACAATAGCCTAGGTCATAGGTCAAGATGAGGATGAAATCAAAGCACAATAATGGCTTGGTTATGTGCTAGGCCCTGGCTGAGTATTTTATGGCTTTAGGCCACAATGACTCTATGGAGTATGTGATCTAATTACTCCCATCTTGCACATGGAAAACTGAGACCTCCCAAAAGAGTGCCCAGCAAAATGGCAGCAGAGCATGTTCAGGTGAGCTTCTTTGATGATGCCAGGAGGGCTGGGCTAGTGTCCAGCAATGCTGCAGTCACGAAGTTCTCGGGGGATAGAGGAGGCAGCATCTGGGTTTCAGGAGGCTGGGGGTGGGATGGGAGGCATCACCTGGAGCCTCTGTGATCAAGGGCTTGCATGAGGGCCAGCAAACTCTGGGACCAGTTAGGGTCAGACCAGGTGTCTACAGGGGGCTGGAATTGGTCTGTTGTGGGGGCCAAGTTAGGGGTCCCTGTGTGCTCAGGATTCTGGGTTATGGGATCACTGGCCTAGACTATGGGTCATCTTGTGACTAGGACTGGAACCAAGGATCACTGCATGCGGAGTTGGTGACAGTGACTACTTTTGAGGCAGTGGCCATGATAGGTATCAGTTGGTGGTTGGGGTTAATCTATAACCAGGGTTAGGATTAGGGTCATGTTTGATCATGAGCACTCTATATCTAGGATTAGACACTCATGGCCTGGGTCTGGGTGGGATTAGAGATCAATGGCTAGTAGGAGAGCGTCAATAGCTGTGGTCAGGGCTTGGTGATCGCTGGGATTAATCTATGGTCAGGGTCTGAATTAGTGGGTCAGTACGTGACTGAGTTCACTGTGTACCCAGGATTTGGGGTAAGTTTCAGGTCGGTTAGTGGACAAGATAAGCCCAGGGGTTTCCAACAAGAGCAACTAGTGTGCAGTCAGCCTTACCTCCCTCCCAGAGGCCTCTGTCTTTTGCAACAGCCAAAGTCCAAGCCCTGTTATAACCCTGCTCGTCCAAAGGCTGACACAACCTATCTCCCTGACCCAATCCTCCAGTGACTCAGGCTTGACAGGACACAGGGCAGATCCTAACAGGAGACTACCCAGTCTCCCCTCGCAGGGCTCTGCGCCTTGAATCCCTCCCAGTGGTGGCTGGTGGAGCTGAGGGAGACTGGACAAGCAGTCCAGGACAATGGACACTTCTAAGCTCCACTCCTCTTAACTTTTTTTTTTTTAACTTTTTATTGTGAATTATAGAGCACGTCAGCAGTTTTCCATTCAACAGTTCATACATGTTTTCTTTCATGTCGTTGACTGCAATCCCCACAATGTAACATCACTTAACCCAACACTCCTTCTTTCCTAACCCTTATGAACTTTGTCCTTGGACCCAGTAACTTCTTGATGTTGTTGCTGAGAATATACAGCAAAACAGACACGAATTCAACCACTTCTTCAGGTACAATTCAGTGACATTAACTACACTCTTCAAACTTTACAACCATACTCACCCTTCTTTACTGAGCCTAACCTAACTCCCCCACTAACATAACTCATTGCCCAAGGGTCCCATCTAATCTTTCCAGTTGCTGTTGTTACTTTGACCCCATATAGATAGATCCTAAATGAGCATACTGCTCAAGGCAAACACGTCACTTTCTAAAATTAAAGGTTTATTTAAAATTTAAAGAACTTTAAATAAACAAATATTAAAAGCAGTTAAAAGAAAAGCAAGCCACAGGAGTCAAACACTTCAGCTACAGTGTGGTTGGTCCTCAAAGCCCACTGGGACCTTATTCAGCATCTGAGGCCATAAGCCTCTTTGAGGAGTTTAATAAAAGAGACAACTATCTCTCCAGAGAAGGGTGTCAGCTTTTGTCCATCATTTTATGACGCTACGGATCTCCAGGTCTGGATGGGAGAACTTCGTGACCCAGAGTGAGACTCTCTATTGTAAAATTTGGAGGCTGAAGGAAGCCGAGTTTTTACCTTGAGACAGGGAAAGGATCTCTATCCCCAGTTTACAAAGGACAAGAAAAATCCAGAGAGGTCACAGGCTCTGCCTGTGGTTGCATAGCAAGCAGTATATGGGAAAACAACTTTTACGTTTTCATAGAAAGGAGGCTGAGGGGACCAGCTGTGATGTGGATGGGGCTCTGATCAGACTTACCTTGCAGCACAGACATGCTGTCTGTGGCTGAGAGAAGCTGGTCTTCCCTGTACCAGGTGAGCTCCGGGGGTGGGACAGCATTGGTGTCACAGTACAGGTAGACAGGGTTGTTCTCCACAATCTCCCTGTACTCTGTCACCCCACCTCGGACCTCCTCCTCCTGGGACAGGATCTTGAAGGCTGCATTGGTATCACCCATCTTCTGGAACATGGGGGGCACTGGGTGGGGGTCAGGGTGGACAAACAAAAAATGGGTGTTAGGGATTCCCATCCCAGGTGCAGATATTTCACTACTGAGCCACTTTTCTTAGGTCAAAACGTTTTTCAAATTCATTCATTCCTTCAACTTGTGTTTATTACGCAGTTACCATGTGTTGGGCACTCAGATAAGGAACTTGCCCCCTAGAACTCATATCCAACGGACTCTGAAAGACTCTTTACAATGCACAGGTTTGGGCAGGAGGAAGTCAGATATTAAGTTTTAACCTGAATTCATCTATCAAAGCATAACCCGCCCACTGCCATAGAGTTGATTCCGACTCATAGTGACTCTAGAATGCTCCCTAGAGTCTCTGAGGCTGCATATCTTTTCGGGAGCAGTCAGCCTCATCTTTCACCCTCAGAGTAGCTGCTGGATTCAAACTGCTGACCTTTCAGTTAGCAGCCCAGCTGGCTATGCCACCAGGGCTCCAAGCACAGAGGTGTAAAACCATCAGGGTCCTCCAGCTCACCTGATTTGATAGACCACAGTTTACAAAAGGTCAAACAAAGCTCCAGAGGAAACAGTGACTTCCCAAGGTTGTTACCTACTAACCACTTAATGACAGAGCTGGGACTGGAGCACAGTCTACCTCTTCCTCTCTGGGAGGAGGAGGTGGGGACTGGATGGGCCAGACAGTGCTAAGAAGGGATCTGAGTGACCAGAACACTCCAGAAGCATCCTGCCGTGCTGCTCACCTGCTGCCTGCCCTTCCCCTCACCTTGCTTCCCTCCTTTAGTTTCTCGATTGTTTCCTCTCCCTCTTCTGCTCTCCCTCACCTCTTCTTTTCTTTTTTACTTCCTTTTATTTCTTTCTTTTTAAGAAAAATGTCAAACATATGCCAAGCATATGCAGAGATGACAATATCATGAGACACCCAGGTACCCACAACCAGCTTCAACAAGTATTCACTCTGTGCCAGTATGAAGCACACCCCCATGTCTGCTCATAAAGCAAGAGGCCCTGGCAGAGGAATTAAGAGTATAGTGTTTAGGATCAGCCAGACCTGGTTCAAATTCAGGCTCCACCAGGTAATGCTGTGATTTGGGAGAAAGCCCATTCATCTCTTTGAGCCTCCTTCCCTCAGCTGTAAAGGGGTTCAGGGATGTTGAGATGAAGGCTCCGGGACAGCGCAGACACACATGTGTGCTTGCTAAGTGATTGCCACTACTCCTACTAATGGTTTTCCTCTAGAGGCACCAAGAGGAAAGAACACCTCTGCTTCTTCCAATACAAAATTGCAGAGACAGTGAGAATCGGGGCAGGATCTGCTGGTCAAGGCTGCTGGGGGTGGGCTAGCCCGGTGACGGATGCCAAATGTGCCAGGAGCCAACGTTGGCTTCTGCTGGCTGACCTGCCACAACCCCTTCCTTCTCCTAGGCCACCGGCCAGCACACACCCTGGATGAGCACATTGAAGTGCTGGTCGTCCTCGCCAGCTACATTGGTGGCCAGGCACAGGTATCGCCCTGAATCCGAGACCTGCGTGGACTGGATCTGGAGCAGTCGTCCTTCACCCAAGACGTGCAGCCGCTCGTGGGGGGTTACAGGCTGTGGGGAGCAAAAGAGGGGACATGGAGATCAGAGAGGAAGGCATGAAAACCAGCAAAATGAGTGTTATTAGTTGTTGTCACAGCAGCCCCCAACTCATGGTGACCCCATGCACAAAGGGATCGATCAGATCACCGTGATCCATAGGGTTTTTATTGGCTGATTTTTCAGCAGCAGATTACCACACCTTTCTTCCTAGTCTCTCTTAATCTGGCAGCTCTGTTGAAACTGGTTCAACATCATAGTAGTATGTGAGCCATCATGAACAGATAAACCTGCGTCTCCTGCATGTTGTTGTTTTTATTGTTAGGTGCAATCAAGTCAGTAGAGGGTCTCCCACATGGAAGGTGAGAATTCTACTATGGGACTACCACTGCCTCTAGATGAGTGTGTTTATACTTTAATTTTAAAACTTTAAATAAAGGCAACACAAAGTAATAGCAACACCCTGATAACAAGTATGTAAAGCTTAAAAATTGGGAAAATAATCAAATGGGTGAATATAGTAGAACTGAACATTTACGAGACTTTCCGTTAGTTGAATTCTTATTACAAAAATAAAGAGTGGATGGGGAGCCCAGGTCAGCTTTGGTGGTTAGTGCTTTAAGGCAGGTGCCTTTTCTGGAAGATTCTAAGAGGATTAGGGGAACTGGACATCAGAGCCTGAGGCTGCCCTGCAGGTCTCCACTCACCTTTCCGTCCTTGTACCAGCTGATTGTGGGTGGGGGCATAGCCCAGCACTCACACTCCAGGGTCAACGTGCTATTGACCTTGGTCTTTACTTCCTTCACGCCAAACTCCCCCGATGGGTCGTCTTTGGAGATGGAAGGGGGGACTGAAAAACCATAAGGGGATCTGAGGATCAGGCCTAGGAGAGGGTGTGTTGATACCCTGCATGCACCCTGATCCTGGAACAGTCCCAGAAATGACAGGCTGGCTCTGGAGGATGGAGGAACAGGAAGCTAGGTTCTTCACTTAGGAAAGGGCATTTGTCTGCGATGGCTATGAAACAGGGCAGGTCTGAGGCAGGGGAATTTCTGGGTTGGCCTCTGGACTCAGTCTTGGGTATCCTGAGGTCTCAAGCTGTGAAACCTCTTATTGCACCCCACGGAAGGAAGCCGGGGCTGGCACAGGTCCCTGCTCTTAGTATCCTCAGCTCCAAATGGGAAAAGACCACGCCCGCCCCACGGCCTTCTGGACCTCAGAGGAGACAAGTACTGGGCACCCTGTTGGTCCGTGTGACTGGGAGCTGGTGCTCTGGATGGTGTGCACTCACTCAGGACTTCCACGTGGTAGTTCTTCATGGCCTCCCCAAGCTCATTGGTGACCACACAGGTGTACTGGCCTGCATCTTCCTCCTGAGCATTCAGAATCTGCAGCCCATGGGTACCTGTTTGGGGGGCAATGGCTAGCATCACCCCACAGCTGCAGCCTCGTTTGTCTTTTGAGACTAAGCTCGCTAGTCCCCTCCTTCTGGCCCAGTCTAATGACATGTCACCTGTCCCCTCATTCCTCCCACCGAAGGCATCACCTGGGAGCAGCTGGATGTTCTTGGAAACCTCAAATGGGGACCCGTCCTTCATCCAGGTGATGGTGGGGGAGGGGAAGGCCAGGGTCTCGCAGATCAGTGAAATGGGGTTGTTGATGGTAACGGTCACCTCCTCATCTGCACTGTCCTCGGTCACTCCCAGGATGGTGGGAGCTACTGTAGCAGAGAGAGGGGAGAGGACTCTTGTGAACAGGGATTCCTGCCCCAAGGACACTCAAGGAGCCAGACCACCTCAGACCCTGGCACCCAGCCATGGTGCTGTTACTGTCTGCATTATACAGAGGAAGGAGCTCTGGTAGCATAGTGGTTACAAGTCAGGCTGCTAATCTCATGGTCAGCAGTTCGAAACTACCAGTAGTTCCATGGGAGAAAGATGAGTCGGTCTGCTCCCATAAAGATTTACAGCCTCAGAAACCCTATGCAGGATCGCTGTGAGTAGGAACCGACTCCATGGTGTGTAACCACCGCCACCACCACCAAAGGAGGAGACTGAGGCTCAGAGGGCTGCAGCCAGACTTGCACTCACTTCACCACTAAGCTGGATAATTTTTGCCTCAGTTTCCCAGATCTCAACACCTAGGTTAGCTATGAATTTAACCAGTCTTCTCAATTCTGTGTATGCTTTTAGTCTATGTGACTTCCCTGAGACAGGGGGTCACTGTTTTGTCCCCTGCAGAGTGGAGTACCTCTGCCCTCACTGGCCCTAACCCCTCCTCTTCCAGCCCCTGCAGGGAATGCTCTTTTCCATTTCCATCACTCTCAGCATTTTCAGAAACAACTTTTACTGAGGAAGGTTGTGTCCCTCTCATGTTTCTAGAGTCCCTGCTTCTCCAGTCTAACCGGACAGTATGTGGTGCACCCGGGAGATGGGCAGCCTGGCTGTGAAGCCACCACCCTGAGGCCTGCCATGAGTCACTTCTCTCTAAGGCTCAGAAGCATGTGGATAAACAGTCTCCCATCTCCAGGGGGTTTCCCTGGTCCATGATAAATGTTCGATCAGTACAGCTGTTATTACTATTGGTGCTGTTGTGTTGAACTGGGCGTAACAGAAGAAAAACAGTAGAGTGCTTGGTGGTCCACATCTCTGTGAAGCCCATCACCTTGGCTCTCCTTCCTACCAGAAGATACCCTGGCACTCACCCTGGACACTAAGTTGAATGTGCTTAGTCCTCTCCCCTGCAGTGTTGGCTGCAATACAGGAATAGTGACCAGTGCTGGACAGGTTGGCCTGGAGGACTTGCAGGAGGGTTCCGTCTGTGGAGATTTGGTAGGCATCTCCACTAGTCAGGAGCCGACCATCTTTGAACCACGTAACCTTGGGCTGTGGGTGGCCTGTCCACACAGGAAAAGAAGCAGGTGAAGTAATTCAGCAGGCTTGACCAGGCCTGCCCAGGGGTAGAAGACTGCTCTGGCATGGGGCAGGGGACATGGACTCTCCATCCAAGTCTAGAGGCCTGGGCAGCAGGGCAGGGCACAGAAGCAGCCACCTGGCCTGGTCAGGGACACTTTTCTATGTGTTTTGGTTGCCTTTTCCTCACCAAGAAGTGGACAGAGATGACTCAGTACAGATAGGCTAGACACATACACACATGTACACATACATGCATGCACACATGCATAAATACATCCTTCAGCTCACAAGCAATCATGGATGTTTCTGGGTAGTTCAAACAGTTAAGTGTTCAACAACTGGTCAAAATATTGGTGGTTCAAACCCACCCAGAGGCACCTCAGGAGACAGGTCTGGGGATCTACTTCCGAAAGGTCACAGCCTGGAAAACTCTGTGGAGTGGTTCTACTCTGTACACTTGGAGTTGCCATGGGTCCTCACAGATTTGATGGCAACTAACAACAATAGCAACTCTGCCAGGCACCTGAAAAACTATGGTGACAAGGCAACTCAGAGCCTCACATGGGCACTCGGATGACACAAGACCTCTATGGCCCAATGCTGTCACTGCGGGGACAAGGAAGCACTGGGGGCTCTGGGAGCCAGGGCCTCCTGGGGCAAGGTTCTGAAAGCTGAGACCTGTACTCAGGTGAGGAGGAGAGAATAAGCATTCGTAGTGAAGGGTCAGCCAGAGATGAACAGGAATGCAGAACTGGTCCAAAATGTAGAGAAAAGCTCAAAGGAAATGGTGGGCTGAAGGGCAGATAGGCCAGAACCTCCGAGCCCTCCTGCTTTCCAAAGCTGCCTCCTCACTTCTCTATCAAACCTCCATGTGGTTGGAACCCTTACCTGTGGCACTGCACATCAGGTGGGCAGTTTGCCCCTCGGGAACCTTAATCACTTCCTCCTGGTCTTCCTGCTCAATACTGGGAGGAACTAGAAGAAGCAGGGAGACAGATGGTTACTAACTGGGGTTTATCACTCAGGCTGAAATCTGCGGAGCAAGAACCCACAACTCCTCTCTTCAGTTTCCCCATCCCTCATGCCTGTTTCCACAAGGCAGTGAGTTTAGTAAACATTTGCTGATGACTGATAGAAGGCACCAGTGCCTCTAGGGGAGGCCGAGATTAGAGGAAGGCAGTTTTACTGACGCTGAAAATATACACTCCCTTCTACTATGGGTTGGAGCTCTGCTGGCACAGTGGGTTATACGTGGGGCTTCTAAACACACGATCAGCAGTTCAAATTCACCAGCCACTCCATGGATGGAAGATGAGGCTTTCTGCCCCTGTAAAGATTTACAACCTCAGAAACCCTACACAGGGTCGCTATGAATCAAAACTGAATCCATGGCACTCAACAACAACTAGGGATTAATAATCCCTGCTTTTCTGGAAAGTTCCATTGCAGCCTCAGAGTAGAGGTTTCTGGTGAGACAAAGAAAGCCAGGTGCAGCCTCTCCCTCTGTCCATGAGCTGGGTCATATCTCTGAACACATTTAAATTGGGAAGGGAAGACTTTGTGGGACATCCTGAGAACATGGCTGCCACATACCAAGGACCTCAACACTGAAGTTCCTCTGCACCTCCCCAGCCTCGTTGCTTGCCAGGCATGAGTAAAGGCCTCTGTCTTGCTGCTGCACCTGAGTCATCTTCAGCATCCAGCCACCTGGGGGAGAGAGGGGCGTGGGAGTCCAAGTATGGCTGTAAGTGGTCTTCTCTCCCAAATCTAGTCCAGGAAGGGGAAAGCACTGGATGCTATAATTGGATACATGTCTGTCTCCCTCAGTGTTCCATTCTTTAGATGGGGAAAGCTGTGCTCCAAGGAGGATCAACAGATAAATCTGTACCAGGGTCAACTTGAGAACTCTATTCTAGCAAGAAGTCTGTCACTTTGGCCACTTTGGATTGAGGATTAGCTGGGGCTGAAAGGACAGCAATGGGCTTGGGGTCCTGGTCCAAGTCTGACACCCCCCCCCCACTCTCCTCCTATGAACACAGTAAAGGCCTTCTCCCAGAAACACCTCAGAAGCCAGCCAACCCCTCTGAGAGGAGCCCCAGGGTGTCCTAAGATCAGTCCAAGGAGGGCAGACATACAGTGCACACTCCCTCACTGCCATTCCTGCATGCAGGAAGCACGGACTGATCATTGCTCTCCTTTGCAGTGGGCCTGGATTCAGCCTCTAACCTCACATTATGCACATCTGGAAGCCACTACCAAGTGCTCAGAAGTGCTATGCAGGAGAAACGTATTTACCATTCCAGCCTCAGCTGAGATGGAGCCTCAGTGGGCCTTTGAAGCCTCTGCAAGATTTGAATGGGACATTGCTTTGTGGGACTCAGTTTTCCCACTTGTACGTTAAGAAGAATGATCACAAACTAACTTCATGAGGAGATGGGATATTCGGCGGAGGTGTTTCATTAGCATTTCCAGTAATTTGTTACTGCTTTGTGAGATGTTAGAAGTGCCACTCGATTTTTTGCTATGGGACTTCTCGGGACCTTTACTATGAAAATGTACATTATAGGCATCTCCAAATAGGAGTAGGGTAGGAAGGCTTCTCTGAGCTTATTTAAATCCCAGAGCCTTCTATATCTTGATGCATGTCAGTGTTTCCAGGTGTACTATTTAGGGACCACGAGCCCTGGTGGCTCTGTGGGTTAGACACTGGGCTGTTAACTATTTGGTCGATAGTTTATAATCCATCAGGGACTCCTCAGGAGAAAGATGTGGCTTTCTGCTCTCGTAAAGTTTTGCAACCTTGAAAATCCTATACAGGAATGCTATGAGTTGGAACAGACTCCACAGCAGTGGATTTTTTGGTTACCTAAACAAGTCTGGTAGCTCAGGGTCAAAAATCATGGACATGTAATGGACAGAGACAGAGGGCCAGCTCTTGTCTGACTGGTGCCTTACCTGCTAAGAGATAGGTGTCCTCCCTGGGTCTGATAGGGTCCTCCCCTCGGAACCAGCGGACCTCCGGGGGAGGAATGCCTGTGGCTTCACAGAGCAATGTCAACGGGCTGTGCAAGGCAGCGGTGACATTGGTCAGTGTGTCTGAGTCGCCAACAAGCTCTGGGGGCACTAGACAGAGAGAAGACGCTCTGTTTAGGAAGCATGCTAAGGACAGGATGCTCCTATCTGCTCTTTCCCACCAACTATGCCTCCCAAAGATACACCCACACCCACCCACCCACACCCACACCCACACATAGGGGGAGAGTCTGAGGAGCAGCAGGGACTAGATCAGAGCTGCCCCACTAAAGCTGTAACACAGGTACAGGGCATGCTTGGGAACTTGATCTTAGTTCCTCCAACTCAGTGAGAGGGATGTGGAGAGAATTCAACAAGAGCACAGTGACTGGCCCAGAGCTGAGCCAATGAAATGGAGTCTAGCAAAGGTGAACATAGACACACTCCCTAGATCCACACCCGGGAGCTAACAGGTAGGTCTTCCAGCTTTAAAGAACCCATTTGTAAAGGAAGCCCACTCCACAGGCCATGAGAAAGTTCCTCCGTAAACCCACCCCTGACCACTGCTCCTGCCTTGTCTTACACCACTCGCTGCCTCTGCCCTGAATTATAACCCAGACATACAGTTTTTTTTTTTTCATTGTTAAGTGCCATCGAGTCGGTATCCGACTCATAGCGACCCTGCATAGGGTTTCCAAGGAGCAGCTGGTGAGCTAGAACTGCCGGCTTTAACGGCCCACAACGACGTTGCAGTTTACCGCATTAACCCGCAACGCCACACCAGAAGTCAGACATACAGTAGGAGCTCAAAACAGAATTGGAATGCACAAAGGGGTCGCTCCCTCAGACCCCTTCTACCTGACACACTTGCTTCCTCCCCTAAACCCACTGGTGTGGAGGTGATTCCCTGTAAGGCAGAGTAGAACTGCTCCATAGGGTTTCTGACATTGTAAGTCTTACAAGGGAGCACAGTGACTCTGTAGGATAAGCACTGGACTTGAACCACAAGATCAGTTCCAGTCCACCAGTCGCTCTGTGGGAAAAAGATGAGACTTTCTGCTCCCTCAAAGATGTGTAGTCTCAGAAACCCTACACAGGGTCCTATGAGTAAGAACTGACTCTACAGTACTTAACAACAACAAATCTTTACGGAAGCAGACTGACTCATCTTTCTCCCCCACAGCGTCCAGTGGGGTTGAACTGTTGACCTCTCAGTCAGCAACCCAGTGCTTACCCTAAGGCACTACCAGGGATCCTTCTCAACTCTTGCACCTGATTAAATCCTATTCAACCTTCACGTTTTCATTAAAGGTCACCTCCTCCAGAAGGCTACTGACTTCCTACAAGAATTCATGGGCTTTCTGGTCTTTCACAGGCCCCAGAACTTCCCACATCACGCCAGTCATGCAGGGCATCCACCCCTACCAAAACAACAACAACCGACTCATTTAGCAACCTCATGTGTGTTTGAGTAGAACTGTGTGCCACAGGTTTCCAATGGCTTGTTCATTCAAGAAACAGAGCTTCAGGCCTATCTCCAAAGTACCACTGGCTGGACTTGAACAATCAACCTTTCAGTTGGTGGTCGAGTGCTTCCATTAGCAAGCACCACACAGGATTCTTTCATACATTCTTTCATACAGGATAAAGATGGTTTATTCTTCCAGTGCCTGGCATGGAGTAGGGCCGCAGCAAATAAAGGAGGGAGGCAGGGAAAGTGGGGGGAAGGAACACTGGGGCTACTTGGGGTCAGTCCCTGAGTTTGAGTTCAGTGTGGTGGCTGCCCCCATTACCAGCTTTCATCAGAGACCTGAGCCCAGAAGAACAGGGGGTGAGACCAGGAGCAGAGCTGAGGGCTGTGCCTGGAGGTTGAACCAGCCTTGCTCTCCATCCCAGTAGCCCCTTCCTGCCCTGTAGCAGGTGGCATGCTGATCCTCACCCAGCACGGCAAGTGAAAACCTTCTCTCAGCCCTCCCAGCCACGTTCTCGGCCACGCAGCTGTAGTGTCCGGCGTGGGCAACCTGTGCCTCCGTGACATGCAGACTCTGAGCCTGGTTCTGCAGCTGCAAGCCAGGTTTGTCCTTGATCAGTTGACCATCCCGTTCCCAGGTGACCGTTGGTGGGGGCTTCCCTGTGACATTGCATTCCAGAGTGGTCTCCCTGTCCTGGACCACAGAGACCTGTGTGTGGAGTTCCCAGGGGCTGGTGATCTGAGGGGGAACTGGGGTTGAGAAAGAACACATCAGGGAAAGCTGCTCCAGGCTGGACACTTGGTGGACATATCCCCATTTAGGTCTATATCACCACCCTGCCATTCACTTGTCCAGTGACGTCATCTGTCTCTGCCTCTATTTTCTATCTTTGTAATGGGTCCTAAGAGTGCCCCACTGCCACCTCTCCCACACCCCAGGAGCTATGGTCACCACCCACTCCTTCCAGATGCTCCACCCACCCCATCAGCCGAAGCAGCAGTAGGTCCCCACCCTAGAGGCCTGCAGTTTCAGGGACATATCACCCCTGCTGCCCTTTTAGGTTTTATGGGAGCTTTTCTAACTCAGAGTTTCAATAGTGGTAGGGGCAGGTTGGAAGAGGGGATGATCCTACTAGAGGCGTCCACCACAAGATGCTGAGCAGAGCTTTTCTCAGTTTTATATTCTATGATTTTGACAAGGCTATGGTAGCATAGTGGTTATGAATCGGGCTGCTAATCTCAAGGTCAGCAGTTTGAAGCTACCAGCAGTTCCACGGGAGAAAGATGAGACTTTCTGCTTCCATAAAGATTTCCAGCCGCAGAAACCTCTATGCAGGGTCACTATGAGTTGGAACCAACTCATGGCACATAACCACCACCACTACCAGCATCATGATATTCATTTCATTCCTGCTGTACAGGTAGAAGCCGACTGGGGTTTCCAATGTCTGTGGTAACTTTATATAATATTAGCAGTTTTCTTGTTCCCAACTGTTTCCAGAGGGGCTGTTTACTTTGGGTCACAGACAGGGAGAGATACCTAGGGGTCATGGGTCAGTGGGAGGTACTTAGGGATTATTCTTCCACACTTCAGTTAGTTGCTGTAAGAAAACTGACAGGGCAAGGGCAGATGCCAATCATCTAAGAGAGAATGTGGAAGCCTCCTTATCCTTGTTGTTCCTGTCTTCACTTGAGATCTGGCTGTGGGTGGCTGGTCTGCCAGTGTGCCCTCTCCTTGCCCTCCTGGCTCCTTCGCCACCTGGCAAGGCTCACCATGCACCTCCAGCTGCTGGTCCTGGCTGCTGTTTCCTGCCACATTGCTGCATTCACAGGTGTAGGTGCCCTCCTGGCTGGGCTGGACCTGCCCCAGGTACAGCAGCGTCCCCACAGCCGACACCTGCTCCAGGCTGGCCCCTTCACCAGACAGGGACTGACCTGGAAGCAATGGGAAAGAAGGCCCTGCTCTAGGGCATTTGCTGGGATACCTGGAACTCTGGGCCTCCCATGTTTGCCAACTCCTACTCATCCTTCAGGTGTCCACATAGACATCACCTCCTCCAGGAAGTTTTCCCTGAGTGCAGAATCTATCCTCTACTCCTTGTGAGTTCCCACAGCACCCAAGCTTCTCACCATCAGAGATAGACCTGTAGGTGCCCCATCTGAAACCCCCAATGGCCTGGACTCAGGAAAGCAGACCCTGCTTCACTTTCCCCCTGGGGTCCTTAGATGTTCCGTGGGCTACTTAATGAATGACCCATCCACCTCAACAATGTGACCTGAGGAGAGGAAGACCAAGTGGCTAGTACACCTGGCTGCAAGAAGACCTCAACGTGGGAGAAGGTCTTTGTGAACTGCTGGATCCAACACTGATTGTTGTCATCATCCTGTGCCTGTGTGCAGAGGACCGCACTCCAGACTCCATTCATTCATCAATGCAAGTCCCCAGAGGAGGAGGGGATTCAGCTGTCACATGATGATTCCTTCCTCCAACACTGGCTCATTTTCTTCTTGATCTGCACTCCTCTCCTGGTAACCCCGCCCTGCCTTGTTGCTCCCAGACCTATCCCCTGAGCTCCAGACACTGCCTCTGCCTGCTCACCTGACATTTCAGTGAGCATCTAACGAGCACTTCAAAATGAGCACATTTTTCCCTGTGCCTGATCCTGCAGTCAGATCAAACACCTGGGAGCCATCCCTGACCCATTCCTACCTCTGGTTCCACATCCAGCCTGGCCAGAAATCCACACTCCAACCCCCTCTCACCACCTTGTGGCACCACCTAGTCCGGGACACCAGCATCTCTTCTCTGGAGTCCCCCTCATTGGCTGCCCTCCTTGCTCCCAGTGGTCTACTTGCAGCCCAGTGACAGGGTGCTCCTATAAGAATCTAAGCCAGAGTGTGACCCTCCTCTTGTCTAGAGCCCTGCAGAGGCCCACAGCCTCACTCTGATGACCTTCTTCTGCTCCCTCTCCTTTCACGACTGTGCTCCAGCCCCACTGGCCTCTCTGTGGTTCTTCAGACATGTTGGTTTCCACCTGGGCCTTTGCACCTGTGATTACCACTGCCTGGAACACTTTCTCCCCATGGCATTCCCATGCTCACCCCTCACCTTTTTCAAGTATAGGAATAGGAATACCCAATATAAAATTACAAGTCGTACTCCCCAGTACACCTCCCCGTTCCTGCGTTTAATTTTCTCCAGAGCACTCACCACTTATGGTGCCAAGTCATTTTCTAACTTCTTGTTTATTATCTGACTTTCCCCACTCTTTGCTGTTGTTGTTAGGTGCCATTGAGTCGATACTGACTCATAGCGACCTTATGCACAACAGAATGAAACACTGCCCGGTCCTGGGCCAACCTCACAATCGTTGCTACGTTTGAGCCCATTGCTGCTGTCACTGTGCCAATCCATGTCATTGGGGGTCTCCTCTTTTTCTCTGGCCTTCCACTTTACCAAACATGATATCCTTCTCCAGTGACTGGTCCTTCCTGACAATATGTCTGAAGTAGGAGAGACGAAATCTGGCTATCCTGGCTTCCAAGGAGCATTCTGGCTGCACTTCTTCCAGCACAGATCTATTTATTCTTTTGGCAGTCAATGTTCCCCACTCTGTGTTTTAGAGGCTTGCAATAAATCCTATATGAATGAACTCCAGATATGGATTGGGCACCTCTCTTGTACCAGACACTGAATTGGGGATTCAGTGGTGGCCAAGACAGTGCCTCATGGAAGGTCTAAGATGGGTGACGGGACAAGTTAGCACAAAGGGGCTGCATTAAGGAAGACCTGCCTCAGCCTAGGGGTGGGGATCATGGCGGGTCTTCCTGCAAGAAGAGACATGGGAAGTAGGCCTGAGGACCAATCTGGTTCTGCTGGCTAGGAAGGATCAAAGAAGGAGCAATGCCAGGCCAGGGAAAAAGCAGAGAGAGGCTGATAGAAATGTCACCCATACCCCGTAAGTCAGTAAGCCCACCCATCTCAGCTGGTGGAAATGGCCTTCTTATGCCAGGCAGGGAGGTGAGGCTGGGTGAGAGCTACAACCGTACCATCCTTCTTCCAGGAGATCTTGGGGAAGGGGACACCCCGGCACTCACAGGACAGCCTGGCAGAGTGCCCCTCCATCACAGCCAGGGTCTGGGGCTGCTCCGAGGGGAACACTGGAGGGACTGAATCAGAGAAGAAGTGGTGAGCTGGGAAGGTGAAAGGACAAGGGGAGGGGCTCAGTGAAGGCACACCCAGGTGTGGAAGGGTGGAGGGGACTCTGGGGCTGGGGAGAGGGAACCACAGCCCAGTCTGGGAGACCCTCACCCCAGACGTTCAGGTTGTAGTGCTTCTCCGAGCGGCCTGCCTGGTTCAGTGCCTCACAGGTGTAGCGGCCTGCATCCCACACTTCTGCTTGGTCCACCTGGCCAACAAGAATAAAAGAGAGGGCAACCCTTGGACAGACTGTGTGACCTGGGACATGCCACTGTACCTCACTGGAACATGGGTAATGATTGCACAAGGGAGACTCCAGAAGGCAATGGTTGGGGTGGGCCTAACATGGGCTGGACACACAGAATGCGATCCGTGAATGGCAGCCCTGAGGCCCCGCCCCACTGGACAACCACATCACCGACCACCTGATCCAGGTGGCCCAGCCCTGGTTCTGATCACAGTCTCTTTGGGAAGTTGAGGAGCACAGACCAGCAGAGAAGGGTGGAAGTGGGAGGACCCTGACTTCAGGGGTCAGATCTTGGCATATGGTGAAGAGGGCTCAGCTGTGACTTTGAAGAATGAAGGGAAAGGAGAAAGCAGGCACTCCAACAGAGGAAAACCAAGGAGCAGGGCTCAAAGTTGGGAATGACCATTTCACCAGGTATAGAGGGGCATGGGGAGGAGGAATATGGAAGATGCTCCCCACCAGCTGGGAAGATAACACCTCCCTCCTCCCCACCAAGCCAACATGGACAAGCTGTTCTCTGGAGCATGTTGGGACCTCACAGGTATTTTCTCTACACATTCTCCTAGCCACCTCTGGTAAAAGGTGCCAATGTGTTTACAGTGCAAGACCTGAGGCCCTTGAGACCAGATGGCACAGCCAGAAGGATGCAGAGCTAAAATTCAACTCCCAGCTGACTCTGGAGCCCTGTCCCCAGCCAACCCCTGCCCTGCTGGACCCGATACCAGAGAAAGGTGCTGAAGTGCCTGACTGAGGGGTTCGGACTTGGCTCAAGGAGAGTAGGAACCTCCAGGGGCTTTTGAATAAGACATGAGCGACTCTGTGGAAGGTGGGGTCAGAGGTACTCAGCGCACTGGGGACCTTAAGGAAGGAACAAGGCTCACTCCAGTCTTAAGCTTCACTCATTCTCAGCTCTCACTCAGCTCTGATATTAGGACTGGAGGGGCTTCCAGGTTTTGTTGGGTTGACATGAAGTTTCTGGGGACTTGGTGGAGCCGAGGCTGAGGTCCCCAGCATCAGTGGTGGGGCCATGCTGACCTCACCCCCGTGGCGGGAGATGGGAGAGCCTGACTCCAGAGGGTTCACACACCTCCAGCAGGGCCTTGTCTGTGGAGAGGTGCACTCCAGGCCGCAGCTGGAGGGGGTGTCCATCTTTCCACCAGCTCAGCACAGGAGGGGGCATGGCATGGCTCCGGCACTCCAGGGTCACTGACGCATTGGCCACGACTGACACATTCAGCTCTTCTCCCAGGATGCTAGGGGGCACTGTATGGGTGGGGATAAGGGGCAGGAGATGAGCTAATTCAGGAAGGGGGGCCAGGCAGGCCAAGGACTGTGGCCTGGATCAGACCTGGCCCTCTTTAAGGCTGCTGAGAGTCAGGGGCAAACACGGGGGGCGGGAGTCACCTTCAGGACTGGGGTCTGCCCCCTGAGCTGCTACCTTCTGGCCCGCCTAATCTCCATCTCTAGCTCTCAACTCCCTTCAAAAGGAGGTCCCCAAATCTGAATAAAATGTGTGGATTGCAATAATGCCAATATCCTAAGCATGAAATTGTACTACAGAATTCTGCAAGATGTTACCATTGGAGGAACTGGGTAAAAGGTACCCAGGATTTCTTTATTTCCTTGTAATATTTCTCAAAATTGCATATGAACCTATAATCATCTCAAAATACAATTTAATAATATATCTACATTTTATATATATACATACATATCTATGGTAGTGGTGGTGTACCGTGGAGTCGGTTCCAACTCGTCGTGACCCTGTACAGGGCTTCTGAGGCTGTAAATCTTTACGGGAGCAGAAAGCCTCATCTTTCTCCTGTGGAACAGCTAGTAGTTTCGAACTGCTGACGTTGAGGTTAGCAACCCAACTCGTAACCCCTACATGACCAGAGCTTCATATATATCATATAGTGGTTACTACTTGGGTTGCTAACCTGAAGGTCAGCAGTTCAAAATTACCAGTCGTTCCTCAGGAGAAAGATGAGGCTTTCTGTTTCTGTAAAGATTTACAGCCTTGGAAACTCTATACAGGGTCGCTACGAGTTGGAACCGACTCGATGGCACATAACCACCACATATGTATGTATGACCCCTGCAGCCTAACAGTTAAAGACACAAGTTGTACCCCTGCCTGCTGCTCACTCTCTGGGTGAGGCCCTGGAGATGTTTCCTCAGTTTCTCTGAGCCCTGTTTTCCTCATCTGTAAACTGAGGAGAAGCCGCTGTAAGGGTTAAAAGAGAAGATACCGTACACTTTGTGTGCACAGGATCAGTCACTATTGTTATCACTTCAATCTGGACTTCTCACCCCCCACCCCCCACCAAGGCTCTGCATTTCCCAGAATCCCTTCATGGACCTCAACAGATCGCCACCAAAGTGCAAGTAGGGGGTTAGGGCAATGGCAATCTCAACTGTGTGCCCAATGGGTTTAATGCATCCTCATGACAACCTGTGAGATGGAAGCTCTTCTTTACCCCATGTTATAGTTGAAAAATAAAGGCCCAGAGAAGCAAAGTGGCTAGCCCAAGGTCATGGAGCTAGTAAGTGAAGAAGGCAGGGTTGGAGTCACACTTAGGGCCCACCACACTCAGAGTCTGTTTCTAGCTGCCCTTTCCAGAATGAACTTTCATCATTGGACCCACAAAAGTAGGGATGCTGGGTCTCCTGGTTCTTGGCCTGGTGATACTCCTGCTGCCCAAACTCGGTGCTCCTAGCCATGTAGGCTGCTGCCCACCACCCACCTGCTTATCATGGGGGCAGGGGAGAGTCACATGCAAGGAGAAGCAGGAACCCCACACAGGTTTCTGCCACAGGAAGGCAATCAGTCTCTGGCCCTTAGACTGTAGCCGGGGACACCCCCAGCCCCACCTTCCTGGAGCTGGCCTGGAGCACACAGGCCTCCTGGCCTCAGACTCACTATGGACTTGCAGAACGACGTCTCGGCGGTCCTCGCCCACTGCGCTCACAGCCACGCAGGAGTAACTGCCAGAGTCAGAGGCCCGGGCGCTGGCCAAGGTGAGGACCCGGCCACCAGGGAAGACCTGTGCCCCCAGAAGAAAGACCACCTCGGGTTGAACGTTCATTATCTTACATGTCAAGCTGGCCCTACCGATGAACACACCTGGGCAGCCTGCTCAAGATCCCCCGAGACCCCCAGAATGCAGGGGAAAGGTGAGTTTATACCCAGTCCTCAGGTATAATCTCTGTCAGCTGCCAGGCCACTTCTACAGGCCTTCAAGAGTCCTCTAGAGCTATGCAGCCCACTATGGCAGCACCTGCACCACACGTGACCAGTGAGCCCTCCAGATGTGGCTAGTTTGAATTTGAGATGAGCCCCATGTGCAAAATATACAACCAGTTTCACAGTATGAAAAGAAGAATGTGAAATGTTTCACGTAACCTTTTTCATATTGACCACATGATGAAGCGATCGTATTTTGGATAAATTGGATTAAAAATGTATTATTAAAATTGGTTGTACTTGTGTCTCTTCACTTACTGTTGACAGGTTTGATTCTGACTTATAGTGACCCCAGGTGACAGTAGAAGAGCCCCATAGGATTTTCTTGGGCGTAATCTTTACAGAAGTGCAGAGCCAATCTTCTGTTTAGCAGCCAACCACTTAGCTGTTGCTCCCACCATGGCTCCTTAATACGGCTACAGTTGTTATTGTTGGGTCTGTTGATTCTGACTCATGGTGACCCCATGTGATGGAAAAGAACTATCCCAGTGACTGTAATTTTTAAGGTAGCAAGATGCCAGGTCATTTTCCCAAGGCTATTTGTTGTTGTTAAGTGGCATCAAGTCAGTTCCGACTCACGGAGACCCTGTATAGGGTTTCCAAGGAGTGTATGGTGAGCTTGAACCATCAACCTTGTGGTTCAGATCAACCTTACAGTCCAGTGTATTAACTAACCCACAGCACCACACCAGGATTCCTACTAGAAGATTCTAGATTATACATGTGAGCAGCACTTGTGTCAAGCAATGTATCTTTGAACAGTACAACTCGGGACATCTCTGTGACTCACCTCCCTCCAGGCAACAACTGGGCTGCCACTGCCTGTCCCTCCCTCTAAGCTTCTGTGGCCTGACATTGCATCCAGCATCTACAGAGGCACCAGGGGGGTGAGCCAGGACCTCCAGCCTTACTGACCTGGAGGCCAGCTGTTCCTGAAGTAGACACGGGGTTTCCATCTTTCAGCCATATCAGTGTGGGGCTGGGGACTCCAGTGGCGTTACAGGTCAGCCGAACAGGAGTGCTGAGAAGCACGGGGCCTGGCAATCTGGGCGGCAGCGTGATATGTGGAGGCACTGCAGAGTGGAGACCACACAGAGCCGCCCACTGAGCTGGGTGACGCAGCAGACCCTGAGTGGGTTCCCTTTGAAGAGACAGCCTACCCCTGTCCAAACACCTCCACAGAAGGAGTTGTTGTTGTTATTATGTGCAATAGAGTCAGTTCCAACTCATAGTGACCCTGTATAGGGTTTCCAAGGAGCAGTTGGTAAGCTTGAACCTTGAAGTCCAGTGCATTAGCCCACAATGCCACACCAGGACTCCACAGGAGGGGTGGCACAAATAAAAGCACAGAGACAGCTGCTTGGGACATAGGCCTGTTTCAACACTACTGTAAGCCTTCTACAAATGGTAAACTGAGGCTCCAGCTAGGCTGTAGCAGAGCCAGCATTTGAACTGGGACCTTGTGATCAGCATGAGGTCATTTATTACTAGAGTGGGATGAGATAGCAAGGGGATGAGGCTCCCTGGATGGGTTCTGTTTCCCATCCCAACAATATCAGCCCCTCTTTAACATCAGCTATCAGAAGAAGTAATTATATCTGGGAGGCATGAACCATGATGTCCAGCATCCCAGCCTCCAGCCTAGTCACCCACTGCTTTTAGGATTAAGACCCAAACTCTGCCTGTGACCCTTAAGTTCCAGTGTTTATCTGATCAGCACTGCCCTGGCCCTTCCTCTCCTTGTTTTTAAGCTCCAAGCTCCCTCAGCCCTCTTTTTGCTCCTCAATGTCCCCAGGTTTCTTTAGCTTTAGTCACAAGTTAAGCATCTTGGTCTCCCAGATGCCTCCCAGACTCACCAGCCACTCTGCCCTGGCTACAGGCACTCAAAGCAACCTGCACCTCACCTTTCCATCTTTCACCACAGCTGTCATGAAACAATTATTTGGATAATTATCTAATTACTGTATCCACCACTAGGCTGAAAGCTCCTGGGTCTGTCTCATTTGGGGCTCCAGTCTATCCCTTGGATCTGCCCCAGGGCATAAACTCAATAAATGTGGATGGATGGATAGATTGATGGTTGAATGGATAGAAGGATGGGTGAGTGGACAGATGGAAGTTAGATGGGTGGTTGGAGGGTTGGATGGATGAATAGTCAGATCAATGGACAGATTATTGGATTTCTATATGCATGGATGGATGGATGGAGAGTTGGATTAATGGATGAATTATTGGACGTCTGCATAGATGGATGGATGGACTGATGTTCAAACAAATGGATAGACAATTTTTAAAATAAGGATCTCTTCTACCCAGAGAAGCAATGATGCCTGAGATAGAGGCAGAGATGATGATGTGGAAAGATGGAGCAGCTGGGGACTCTAGACACAGAGAGGAAGAGGGGCTGTGCGCTGACGACCAGGGGGCAGGCTTGTAGTATATACCCTTTGGTTGGTTAATGATGCATGGAGGGGATTGTAACCATGGCAATGAAAAAATATACAATAGGATGAATGTAAAACTAGTGTTCTCCCATGTAAACTATCACATAATTCACAATAAAACATTTAAATAAAATAAGGATCTCTTCAATCCCAAGGCAGCTCACCATTGACCCGCAAGCCATACTGCAGCTCTGTGCTGCCTGCAACATTGGATGCCACACAGCGATAGCTCCCAGCATCAGAAAGCTGGGCTCGTTCAATGCGAAGAACTCTCCCATCAGTTGATACCATCGCTCCTGCCCGAGCAAAGACAGGCTGGTGACCCTTGAACCAAAAGACATCTGGGGAAGAAAAGACAGAAAAATGCCAGGGGTCATGTCAGCCTTTCAAACTCTGCCAGTGCTACAGGCTTCCAGGGTGGACACGTGGTATACCTTATTCCAGACGCTTAAGGAAGCCAGAGTTTTCCAGGAAGTGGGTAGGGTGTGGAATGGCACAGTGCTGCCTGAGACGGGGCCAAGGCAGAAAGGAAGCCCCTACTGGATGGAGGATGGGGCAGCTAGAAGCAGGAAGAGTCAAACCCAGCCTGGTCCCCCTTATCCTCTCCCTCTGCCAGGAGATCATCTCACCATGGTCCACTCCAAAACAGCCGCCACACAAGTCAGAATGGTATTGTTGTTATGTGCCATTGAGTCAGTTCTGACTCATAGCGACCCTGTATAGGGTTTCCAAGGAGCGGCTGGTAGATTTGAACCTTGTGGTTAGTAGTCCAGTGCTTATCCTACAGCATCACACTAGGACTCCCTACCAGAACGCCAACACAGGTCCAAAAAGACCCCTTGAATCTTCAGCTTACTTACCTTCTGCCCAGGATCCATCCCAGAACCTAATAGGGCTCCCACAAGGGAGCAGCAAAGACTCCCTTATCCCAGGCAAAACTGGGTGGGCCAAGTTCAGATGGAGGACAGCAAATAAGTTCTCTTCCTAACCATATGTGGTGCACAAAACACCTAGGCCAGCCCCATGCTCCCAGCCACTCCCTCAACCGCTGTTCTAGAGAAGATGGTAGCTTAGAAGCCATGGTCCTCTGCCCACATCTCTGCAGCAGCCATTTGAAGTTGCAAACTCTGAAAAGCTCCACAGGTTTGCTTCACACACCAGTGAAAAGGCTCTGGGCCCCGGCAGTGACCTGTATATATTGGGCATTGAATACACAGCTGTTGAGAAGGAAGAAGAGAAATAAGAGAACTAGGAGGAAGAGCCTGCTGATCTCTCCTGGTTATATCCACAGTCAGTGTGACGCCTGAGGAACTTGCTGGTCTCATTAGATGGGGAACTGGGGCCAGCTGGAGGGGCTTTCAGCCAAGAGAAAGGGACTTACCAGGAGAGGGTACGCCTGAAGCCAGACACTCCAGGGTCACCGAGGCATTCTCCAGCACTGCCTTGTTCAGTGGACCTGGCTCGATGTTAGGGGGCACTAGGAAGAGATAAGAAGAGACTCTGAGGGAAGCTCAGTCATTCCCAATGCCCTTCCCCATCTTCCAAAGAGTCCTGGGAAACCAGGGTTCTAAACTGGCTCCAGTCTGCTGACTGAGGCAGCACAATCTCCACCACAGTCATAGAAGAAAAACCCCAGTGCCCAGCTCCCTAGGAACACAATGTGCACAATGGGGAGTAGGAATTCTACTCAACCTTGAAAAGTGAATTCAGAAGCAAAATGAACCAAATTTCATTAAAAGAACCAAGGGACCATAAATCTTATCTCTGAGAAAACAACTGGAAGGGGCTGCAGAGCAATGTTCTCCCTTTAATTTTATGACCTTCTACTTCTTGTAAAAGGAGCTCTGGTAGCGTAGTGGTTACGAATCGGGCTACTAATCTCAAGGTCAGCAGTTCAAAACTACCAGCTGTTTCACAGAAGAAAGATGAGGCCTTCCGCTCCCATAAAGATTTACAGCCTGGGAAACTAAGCAGGGTCACTATGAGTCGGAACCGACTCCATGGCACTTAACAGCATCTTCTAAAGTTGTTGTTGTGAAGTGCTGTCAAGTCGGTTCTGACCCATAGCGACCCTGTATAGGGTTTCCAAGGAGAGCTGGTAAGCTTGAACCGCCGACCCTGCAGTTCAAACAGCTTTACAGTCTGGCGCTTAACCCATAGTGCCACACCAGGACTCCTCTTGTAAAATTAAGCGCATGCTAATACTTTAACCCTCCCAGAGTCCTGAGGGCTCTCTGGGGATTGTCCATTCCCCAGTGCCCTGGGTCCTCACCCAAGACCTTTAATGCCAAGTTCCTCGTGCTCTCCCCAGCCAGATTAGTGGCGACACAAGTGTAGACTCCTTCATCCCTCAGATCCACTTTCTCAATCTGGGGGGAAGAAGAGGGAAAGCGTGTGGGCCTTGAGGAGGCGAACCACATGGTACATGGCAAGTGGGCAGACTGCTGCTTGACCCAGGGGTTAAGTTTAGTTCTAGGGGTAGAGTACGAGCCTAGCTTTTAGGGTTCCAGAGGATTCGGCTGTACTCCTGCCCCATCTTCTCCCTGCTGTAGCTGCAGCTCTTGGGACCTGGAGTAGATCCAGGGCCTCTTCCTCTTCAGGTCCAACATCCCCAGGGTCTACTAACCTCCTAGTAGGTAAGGACTAGGCCCATCCTACCCCCTGGACTCCCCTCAAGGTCTCCAGGGTCCCTAAGATGTGGCTTCTCCACCTGTGCCCAGTTGCCCCTGTACATACCTTCAGGTTGCCCCCTGAGGCTGCCAAGGCTAATCCATCCTTCCACCAGCGGAGGCTTGGGGCAGGCACTCCAGACCCTACGCACTGGAGGGTCACAGGGTGCAGGAAAGGAGCTGTGATATTCTCACCCCCGATAATGTCAACCGATGGAAGCTCTGGCCAGGGGAAAGGCAGGGAGGTCCCAGGTCAGGGTTAGGAGGGCTCAGTGGGTACCCAGGGGACTGAGGGGATGGCACATCAGGGTTGGTCAAGGGCTGGCCTCCCCTCCATTCTGCTCCTCAAATACCTGCTTTAGGGGACAGCTCCAGACTGGAAGCCAACCCTTTAGACAGCCTCTCAACCAACCATTTACCCATTTATTTATATGTGCAGACAGCGTCTTGGGGCCCATGTCTGCACAGCAGAGAATGGTGGCTACTGGGCTGCTTTCTCAGAGCTCACAGAGCTGGGCAGCTGAAATGGACAGCTAAACAACAATCCCACTACGATGGGTGGTGGAATGTGGCCACGAGAGACTGGCCAGTGCAGAGTCAACATGGCAAAATTGATGAAGGCACTGCCACGAAAGATAGGAGGGATTAGGCAGACAGAGGAGACAACATGCATAAGACTCGGATGGGAGAAAGAAAATTGATGTGTTGAAGGAAGTGAAAAAAGATCGGTGTGGTAGGCACAAAGAGAGCAAGTGGGGAGAAGGAGGCTGAATGGGGGAGAAAGGGCCTATGGGCTGGACAAGACTGGGGATAAGTGTCAGAAGTGAGGCCCGTCATCCACACTCTACCACTCTTTGGAGAACTGGAAAATCTAGCCCAGCAACACTGTTCAGAGAAGACATCCCCTCTGGATCTGCCCACCCCTTGGCCAGTTCATGGCACCAGAGCCCCAGATGCCTGCTCACCGTGCACAGACACCTCTACCTCTGCCCCAGCAGTGCCCGCTTCATTAGTGGCCTGGCAGGCGAAAAGGCCCGAGTGGGCCAGCTCCACATAGTCGATGTGCAGCGTGTCGCCCTGCGAGGACACCTGCACACCAGCCAGCTCCTCAGTGGGGCGGCCATTCTGCAACCACCTGCAGAATGGTGTGGGGAGGGGGTCAGTCTGTGTTAGGGAGGGCAGGGCCAGGTCAGCCAGCCTTAGCAGCATCCCCCAGGGTACCTCCTCTTTCCTGCCTGTGAGAGGGAAACTTCTCCCTCTCCCACTCACCCGTAAAGCACACTCTCTCTGCCACCCACTTCTAGCCCTGGCCCCCCACCCTTACGCACCGGATAGTAGGCACTGGGGAGCCTGAGGCCCGGCAGGGAAGGTCCAGGGACTGTCCCACGATGGTGGTCACCTGACCCAAGCCTTCAGCTACCAGGAGCTGTGGAGGCACTGTGAGCAGAACCCACAAATGGGTGTTTAGAGCTGAGCTAACACTGCCCTCAACTCAGCCTTCAAGTTTTCCCATAAATGCTCCTCTTCCAGGACCACCCTCAAGGTCAGATGAGAACCCCCTCTGACTCCTCCCCTGCTGACTTGGGCCTGTTCATTTAATACCCATTTCCCCACCAGACTGAGGGCTCTCCAAGAGCAGGAGTCCCATCTGCCTTGTTCCCATTTCTCTCCAACCACACCAGGCAACTTACAGCAAAGACTTGATAAATGCCTGTTAGGGGCAGCAAAGGGCAGGCAAAGGCCCTGCCCACCCCTTGGGACTTCAGTAGGTTCTCAGTGAATGGGTATTCCACACAGGCACCTCCTGGAAGGCAGAAACTGTGCCCTCCGGCCAGCCTGGTGGACCAGCACAGAGTTCTAGACAGGAGCAAGGGTCCTTGATCTGGGACTCTATTCCCAACCCATCCCCCTCCCAGCCCTGTGGAACCCCAAGTGCAGGACTCAGTGACCCCATCTGTTGCACACAATGGGGGGACACTGTCTCTTCTCGTCCACCCTCCATCCCTCTATGAGCCTGTAAGGGACTAGCACACAATTGTTGTTGTTGTTGTTAAGTGCCATTGAAACAAATCTGATTCATAATGACCCTGTATAGGGTTTCCTATGCTGTAAATTTTGGGGTGGGGGGTGGGGACAGCCATCCAATAAATGCTGGAGAAGACCCCAGGTTTCTGTGGATGGGCTCACCCTGCACCTCCACCAAATACTGCAGCACAGCCTCTCCGGCAGGGCTGCTGGCCACACAGCTGTATAGGCCTCCGGACGCCTCTCCCAGGCTCTCCAGCTGCAGAGCACCGCTCGCCTCCAGCCAGGTCAAATTGCTCTCTGCCACAGGTAGCCCCTCATAGTGCCAGGAGAGTGTGGGGTGTGGGCGACCATTAGCCACACACTCCAGTGCCAAAGGTCTCCCAGCCACGGCTTTCACCACATGCGGTCCTTCATCAGCGCCTTCAATGGTGGGCGGGACTAGGGGAGAGGCATAGGGACCGCTCAGGGACGAGAGCCCGATACCAGCCTGCTCTCGGCCCTGGAGCCGATACCCACCCAACCTAATAGGCCTGGGTAAGCCCCTCACCAGCCCCACCCATATGATACGCTTCTGTCCCTCACCTCACTGCCTGAACCCCTCCTCTAGGAAGCCTTCCCCACTCTATGGGATTGGATGCTGCCTCTCCCTTCTCTGCCCCCTGGTGGCTGGCACTCATGGAGCATTGCTTGCTCTCTGTCTGCATCCTTCCCTCCATTCCCCACTGCTGATCCTGCCTGCTCATCATGAGTAGAAAGATGTTTTGTCTATCTGTGTGTTTGCGATGCCTGCATGCAGTAGGTCTCTGTAACTGCTGAACTTGGTGTGATGGGCTTTCCCCGTTCAGGGCCAGAGTCCCTCTCTGGTCTGAGGAAGTGGACGTCTGGTACAGGCCCAAGCCCAGGTGGTTCCTAATGCAGCCAGTAATGGCTCAGGGAGCCAACTGTGCTTGAAATCTACCACAGCCAAGCTGGAGGGGGAATGTCTACGTTCCCCTGGGGAGGGCCCTGTTGCTGAGCTGATGGAGCCATTACTAGAGCATATGGAACAATGATGACAGACTCACCTGCACTTCTAACAGTTTGGACCCCACGGCCCAGCTTCCCTTCAGGTTCTCTGGGATTCCAGAGATGACTCTTCACTTGACTGGGGTCCCTGCTTGAACACTGTCTGTCCATGCCCTACCCCCCTACCCCCATGTTCTTCTCCTTTGTATGTCCTGTGAAGAGGAGCAGTGTGTATGATGGGTGAGTGGGTGGGTGGGAGAAGTATGGGCTGAGTGCATTTCTGTAACTCCAAGTGTGCAACTTGGAGACAGATCCAGGCAGGTACGAGCCCAGTTCCAACACTTCTTGGCAGTGTGACCTGGAAGAGCCACTTCCCCGCTCTGGGCCCACTATGTTCATTGGTAATTGGGGGTACAAACCCATGTCCCTGTATCACATTAAATGAACAATCAAATCAGCCTCTGAGTTGATTCCAAATCATGGCAAGCCCATCTGTGTCAGAGCAGAACTGTGTTCCATAGGGTTTTCAGTGGCTAATTCAGAGGCTAGATCACCAGGTCTTTTCTCTGAGGCACCTCAAGGTGGACTAAAACTGACAACCTTTCCGTTGTTGTTGTTGTTAAGTGCCATTGAGTCGATTCTGACTCATAGCCACCCTGTACAGGGTTTCGGAGGAGCAGCTGTTGAGTTTGAATTGTAGACCTTGTGGTTTGCAGTCCAGTGCTTATCCTACAGCACAGCCATCAAATTAATTATTCACACCACCCTGAGACCTTTACTGTATTAAACCAAAAGACCAAAGCCATTGCTATTGGGTTAATTATGGCTCACAGCAACCCTATATAAATTGGAAGTTCAAATCCACCAGCTGCTCCTCAGAAACCCTATACAGAGTTGACATGAGTCGGAACCAACTCGATTGCACTTAACAACAAATTATTAGTGGTAGTCATGTAGGTTTGTATATGGCTTTGTGAAAAGTCCCAAACCATGCATAAAGGACACTGGATTCTAGACTCTTCTGTGGATTCCTAGACCTGGCCTCAGTTGCCTTGCCTGTATGAGGGGAATTAGATGAGTTGAGGTGATCGTTCTCCCTGGACAACCCAATAGTCCCATTTCCTATTTGCCTCTGGCCACCTCTCACTGACCTGTGGAGGTGGCTGCAGACCACCCTCTGACCATCAACCCTGCCCACGTACCATACACCTGCAGCTTGGTAGCCTTCTCTGCTGTCCCCGCAGCATTGCTGGCCTTGCAGGTGTACATGCCAGCATCTGTGCCCTGGGCCTTCGTCAGCTGCAGCTGCCGGCCACCCCTGCTGTAGACTGCCTTGGCACTGATGGGGAGCGGGACCCCATCCTTAAACCAGGCGATGTCAGGAGTGGGGACTCCCCGGGCTTCACACAGGAACCGTACTGGGTGGTCCTCCATGACAGCCACCTCACTGGTCTCATTGGAGCCCCAGATGGTGGGGAGTGCTGAGAAGGACAATGGGGGGTTGGTCACAAGGAGCCTCAAAGGTAGCTGGCGTCCTCCCCTAGAGTGGCATGCACATGCTAGTGGTCCAAAAGCACCATCCCCCCTTCCCAAAGCATTGACCATGAGGGTGGGTAAGGGATGGGAGGTAGGTACATTGTGTCCTGGGGAGAGAATGGGGGTCATCTCAAGAACATGCTGATATGGGCAGCATAGCTGGTCATCACAAGGCATGCGGAAGGAGATGGGAGGGGCATAGGTGCAGGCTCTGGACCCCACTCTGCCTCTAACTCACTGTATAACCCAAGGTAGGCCACTTCCCCTCTCTGGGCCTCAGTTTCCCCATCTGCAAAGTGAGGGGCTGGGCTAGATCAGGACTTCCCACAGGGCAGACCACACACCACTGGTGGCACTCAAGATGACTTTAGGTGGTACAAGGGCATGGCATGAAATAACACTGAGACTTAAAAGGGTCTACAGTACCCTTTCCAAATCTCGTTCCATTCTGATAGACAAAGGGGGCTCCACTGGGGGCTACGTCCTTAATCTTTCTGGCACTTTCTACTCTCCCCTCTGTAGATCAGAACATGGACAAGGACTTATTATCATCTTTAGGTATTTGCTTTTAGTTTCCTTCCATTAATGCCAAGAGCCCTGACTTTCCACTTATGGTTGAAATATGAAATAGCCTTTGAAATAAATGTGTTCTCATGTAAAGAAAGTGGTTTGCTGTAAAGAAAAAGTTTTAAAAATAATCATAGAGTAAATAGTAAAACGTGTGCAGTGAGGATGGGAACAGGGATTGATTGGCATTCCCTCTAGTCCCAGCACCCTGGCTTTCTTGGACTGGGGGACTCCCATGAGGACCCCCATTTTTACTGTTATTCTTTTTTAAAGCAGCGGCAGCCAGGCTGGAAGCTTTGGGAGCCGCCATGGCGGGATTGGGGGATGGGACAGGGCTCACAATGTACTCTAAGCTGGAAGTCCTTGGCTTGCTGGCCCGCGGGGCTGAAGGCCACGCACTGGTAGCGCCCCTCGTCCCCCAGGTGGCTGCTGGTGATCCTGAGGACCTGGCCATCCTCCCGGAGCTGGACATGAGGGTCTTCCAGAAGGATGGGTCTAGGAAGATGGCCAAAAAAAAACTCTCAGCGAGGTCAGGACCTGACAGGGACAGTGCCTCAGCAGAGCCTTAGCCCACCTGAGCAGGGACCAGAAACTCTGCTGTCTTCCCTGGCCAGGGAGGGAGCGTGGGGCAACAGGAAGTGAGGACCAGCCCCTAGGAAGCCAGCAGTGCCTGCTGCCAGCGAGCCTCAGCAACCCATGTGTGTCAGAGTAGAAATGTGCCCCATCGGGTTTTCAATGGCTGATTTTTCCATGGCAGCTGACTGCACTGATCATTTGCACCACCCAAGGACTCCTGGTCCATTATACAGATGAGAAAACTGAATCACAGAGAGGTTAAGACCCTGCCTCTGTATGACTGGGCTCATATGTGTTCATTCTCTCCTCCCAGTTCTGACCTGTGGGTTTACACTGCTCCACCTTTGACCATGCTGTCCTCCCACCTACAGTGCCCTCTCTTACCTTTATCCTCTCCAAGTCCTACCTGGGTCGTAAGGTCTACTTCATCCTAGTGACTCTCAGCTTGTTAAGGGGAGGAAAGCATGGACTATGGAGCCAGACAGACAGGCTCCAATCCTACCTCTACTGCTGGCCCTGAGTGACCACAGGCAGCGTACCTAACCTTCCCATGCCTGAGTTTCTGCCTTAATATAATGGAGAGGGGAGGAATATCCCATTGCTAGTCCTACCCCAGGAACCCGGGTGGCACAAAAGTTAAGTTCTCAGCCAAGAAAACCCTACGGGGTAGTTTTACCCTGTCACTTGGGGTTACTAGGGTTCAAAATTAACTCAATGGCACTAACAGCAACAGTCCTACCCCAATCCCTGTCATTGTTGTTGTTGATGAGTGCCATCAAGTCAGTTCCGACTCATAGTAACCCTGTATAGTGTTTCCAAGGAGCGGCTGGTGAGTTTGAACCACCAAGTTTGAGGTTCAAACCAACCTTACAGTCTAGTGCATTAGCCCGCAGTGCCACACCAGGATTCCAGTCCCTGTCATAGGACATAGATAGACACACTGAATATGCTTCCTTGAATCTGTCTCTCCCAGGGTCCCAGAGTGTGCAAAGGAGGAACAGAGACAGTTCTGCTCACACTCCTCCCCTTGGCACCCAGTTCTGAGCCTGGCACACAGGAAGGGTTCTCTCAGCATCAAGTCAGCCTGCACTTTCATGTTATGGCATTCTATTCAAATAATAACAAAAATGCTTGTTAAAAGGAAGGCTACATGATTCACAACAGCCAAAAGGTAGAAAACACCCAAATATCCTTCAATGGAGGAATGGGTAAGCAAAATGTGGTAATAACTGCACAGTGGAATATTGTGCAGTCATTAAAAAGGAATGAAGCACAGATACTTGCTCTGTGTGATGCTCAGAGAAATAACTCAGACATAAAGGGCCCCATCCTGTAGGGCTGTGTCTCTCTATGAAATGTCCAGACTAGGTAAACCAGAGACACAGAAAGAGGATTCGTGGTTGCCAGTGACTGAAGCTGGGGTATGGAGTTCCCTTTGGGAGTGATGAAAGAGTTTCAGAACTAGACAGAAGTGATAGATGCACAACATTGTGGATGTCCTAAATGCCACAGCATTGTACACTTTAAAATGGTTAGTTTCATGTTGTGTGAACTGTACCTCAGTAAAAAAGAGGAGAGATTGGAATACCTAAAAAGGGGTTCTACAACTTGCCCAGTGAAATAGGCCT
>NW_006408532.1:9719240-9752514 GCF_000296735.1 Chrysochloris asiatica | reverse complement strand
GATTTGTTGAATGTAAAACTGATGATATGCCCTGTAAACTTTCACTCAACCCACAACAAAAACCTTAAAAAAAAAAGAGGAGAGAGGCAAAGACACAGAAGGAGGAGGAAGGCTGAGCGAAGGAAAAGCCTGCAGAGGTCCGGCCGGGGTCACCTCAGGGCTGGGCATGGAAGGGGTCCGAGGTGTCCTCTAGCTGGCACCAGAGCTCTGCCCAGCACCATTAGTCAGAAGAGAAGTCCAGCCTCCCAGTCTCCCCCACCCACCCTGCCTAGCCTGGGCACCACCTCCACATCACCCGCCAGGGGGCACTCACTGCCCATCCTTGGTCCATTCCACCTGTGGCATGGGGACCCCTGAAGTCCAGCATTCCAGCTCTACCTCTCCATCTTCCAAGCCCAGCACCTCCTGGGCGGGCCCAGCTCCAAGCACAGAAGGTGGTGCTGGGGGACAACAAGGGTAAGGAGTGAGGACTTCTCAAAGCCGCTAAGCCCCCTCCTCCAGCAGGGTCTCTGCATGTGCGGGGCATCTGACCCAGTGAACTTTTCCCATCATCCATTGGTCCTTCGAGGACTGGATTGGGCCCGGAACTATGCTTCCTTGGTAGAATGTACAAAGTAGAATGTGCTCTTTGTAGAGTTAAACGATGACAATTACTTGATTAAGTGCATGATTGTCTAATGTCTTTCCCTCCCCCAGCTCTGTGAGGACAGGACATAGGCCTGTCAGGGTTCCCCTAGGCCCCTCCTCTGGCACACAGTGAGTGGTCAATACAGATGTTTGAACACACACAAGGGCCTCCAGCCATCCCAGCGCTGCTGTCCAACCCCCACAAGGTCTGCCCTCTCTCTGCCCACCCCAGGAACACTCACTGAGCACTAGGAGCTCGAAGTCCCTCTGGACAGTCCCAGCCTGGTTCTCTGCCCAGCAGGAGTAGAGGCCAGAGTCGCCCTCCTGGACCCTGGGGAAGTGGAGGGCCCCATCCAGGAGGTGGTGGCTGCCAGCCTCAGGGATCTGGGTGGGTAAGGCCAGAGGGACCTGGTGAGCCATCAGTTTAGTGACTAGGAAAGTGGGCCCAGGGAAAGCAAGGGACCTACAGCTGCTTGGTGACCAGAACCCTGGTGCTCTACCCTATCCACCATGTAGAGCCCCTGACTTCATAATGAGGCCACAGTCCCCACTAACCTGAGTCCCATCCCCAAAGGTTCCTGTCACAGTCTCAGCAGCACCCTTCCCCTAAAGAGAGCCCCGCCCCCAGGGGTCACCCACCAGCTGTCCATCCTTGAGCCATTTGATCTCGGGGGTGGGGAAGCCATGGGCATCACACTCCAGCGTCAGTGACTGCCCGACCATGCCTGACACATTGGCCTTGCGTGCGTCCTCCTGGATGCTGGGGGGCACTTGGGGAGAAGGAAAAGCAGAGGAGTTATCTCCCCACCCTGAGAGCGAGCCACGTCCACCTGGACTTAGGCTGGGCCATTCTCCATGGCCTGGACGGAAAGCCCCGGCTCCCTCTTCTCCCATCCCCATTCTTTGGGCCTGTCATCCTGGCCCCTGGTCTGACTGTGGCCTTGAGGAGCCCTGAGGACCTGGGGTCACTACATCTCCCAGGATGCCACCCAGGAGGCTGCAGCAGACTTACCGGGCTAGGCCAACAGGGAGTGTGCCACTCACTCAGCTTTGTAAGACCCTATGACCCTGGGGCCCATCTGTTCTCATACCCAGCCCCTTGTCACAGCCCCAGGAAGGCCCCACTCTGATCCCCAGAGGCAAAATCTGAAGCAAGGGTTTGTCTTCATAACAAACTGCCCATGCAATTCATTAGATAGTGAGGTGGGTGTCTGGTCTCCCAGATGATCTAGCCCTTGGGCAAGGAGAGCCTCCACCCACTGTGCCTGTGTTAAAGCAAAGGGGCAAGGCTCCCTGGAGGTGGACTCTAAGGCTCATTTTACAGTCAGCTCATCTATTCCAAACTAACCCCACTGCCCCCAAATAGACTCCGACTCACAGCAACCCTACAGGACAGAGCAGAACTGCTCCCCAGGGTTTCAGAGGCTGTAAAGCTTTACACAGGAGCTCTGGTAGAGTAGTGGTTACGATTCGGCCTGTGAACCTCAAGGTCAGCAGTTTGAAACTACCAGATGTTCTGTGGAAGAAAGATGAGGCTTTCTGCTCCCGTAAAGATTTACAGCCTCGGAAACCCTGTACAGGGTCGCTATGAGTCAGAACCGACTCCACGGCACATAACCACCACCACCAAAGCTTTACACAAAGCTTCAGCTTTCTCCTGAGGAGCGGCTGGGGGTGGGTGCAAACACCAACCTTTCTGTTACCAACCTAACACGTTGCCACCACCGCTTCTTATTCACCTATGAAACCATTTAAAAAGATGTTTATGGAATTCCAGATTTCCCTCCACCTATACGATCTCCTGGTGCGGTGCTGTAGGATAAGCACTGGACTGCTAACTGCAAGTTCAGTGGTTCAAACACACCAGCTATTCCTTGGAAACCCTTTACAGGGTTTCTATGAGTTGAAACCAACTCGACAGCACTTAACAACAGCAACACGACCTCCTTGGATCTCTGGGGAGGTGGGTGGGGGTATCTAGTACAACCTGCCACTCTCTCAACATCTTCAAAGCCTCCCCTCTCCAGGCAAGCAGTGGAGTAGCACTGCCACCCCTGAGCATGCCAGTGTGACCCTAAGCCCTGGCATCCTAGGGGCCTCTGGTCAGTCCAGGCCATAGGAAGTGGGTACAAGCCAATCTCTAGGTCCCTACTTGCCACCACCACCAGACCCCCCGGCTCACCATAGACTATCAGCTTGGCCCTCCTGGACGCAGAGCCTGCCTCATTGGTGGCCTGGCATTCGTAGTCCCCACTGTCACTGGGAGAGACTGAGGCCAGGAACAGAGACCCTTCATCCAGCACCACCACACCAGGCCGGCCACGCAGGGGCTCCGAGGACAGGCCCTTCCGCCACGTCACCTGTGGCTTAGGTGTGCCTAGCAGGGTACACAGATCGTCAGCACCAAACACATCAACTCACAGTGTCCCCCACCTTGGGTCTCTTTCTTTGCATATGTAGAGGCCCTTCCCTATGCAGGTCCCAGCATCTCTCTGGACTCCAGGCCTAACGCTCCACGCCCACACTACTGCCCAGTCTCCCGAGCAGCCCAAGAGTCTCTTCTCTGTGGTCCTTCTTGTGAGGCCTCATCAGGCACTTTATTTAGAACTGTACCCCTACCCGGCACACCCAACCCGCCTGGGGTGGTATTTGTTTTGAGGGGTGTTTCCCAACATCTCCTACTTTCTAACTTGCTCTGAATGCGTTTATTTAGGTCTTTATTTTTATTCTGTCTCTCCCCACAAGAACCAAGATTTTGGTTTAGTTGCCTGCTGTACCCCCAGCCTCAGTGCAGTGCCTGGTACATAGTAAGTGTGGAGTTGAAACCAGCTGCTGTCAAATTTGCTCTGACTCATGACGAATGACCCCACGTGTTCCATCGGGTTTTCTTTCTTTTTTTTTAAATTTAATTTTGTTGCTGTTGTTGAGAATATACATCGCAAAACATCCATCCATTGAACAGTGTCTACATATATAATCTAGAGTTATTTCCCCCCACTAACATAAACTCACTGTCCCCTAAGGGTCCTTATCCAATCTTTCACGTTGCTGTCGTCAATTTGATACTATATTGAGAGTTCTTTAAAAAGCATAACGTTCAGGGCAGATGATTTTACTAGTTAAACTAAACTATTATTTAACTTTAAGGAGACTTCAGAGGATAGTTTTGGTTTATGTTTTAAAGATTATCTCAGGACTATAGTTTCAGGGGTTCATCTAGCCTCTATGGCTCCAGAAAGTCTGAATTCCATGAGACTTGGTCATTCTGTTCTGCAGTTTCCCTCTTTTGATCAGGATTCTTCTATGGTATCTTTGATCAAATGTTCAGCAATGCTAGCCAGGTACCATCCAGTTCTTCTGGTCTCAGGGCAGCTGTTCAGAGTGCTGCACATCCTAGCTCCTCCTATTCCTGACTCTCCTTCTTCCTCTGCTACTCCAGGTGAATGCAGACCAATTGTGATCCATAGGGTGTCCAGTAGCTGATGTTTAAGACGCAGATGGTCAAGCCTGGCTTCTGAAGTATCTGTGCTTAAACCCCCAACATTTTGGGCTACTAGATGAGTAGGGATTCCAGGTTTGCAGTAACCTCTGCTACTTGAATGAACAAATGGAGGTGCGTGGTGTGCTCTGTGCCCTGCATTATGCCACTGGATGGAGGCATGAACAGAGGCCGGTACCTGTTCTGCCCAGCCTGTCCATTTAGCATCATGGGCTGTCACTTTACTGGCCACACCCTAGCCCTTACTTGAGTGGCACAGTCTCCCTCCTTGGACACTCTTCATATCGGACTGCCCACCATCTGGCTGTCTCTGTCCCCAGCCTGTCAGCTCCACAGGGCCTGGCACACAGTGGGTGGGCAACATGTGGTCACCTGATGTGGCTGTGCATGCAACCATCTCTTTGAAAGCCTTGCCCTGGGGGCTCCACAGGGCCTGGCATACACAAAGTCTTCACCCTGGTGTTGAATGAATGTCCCAGCCATCCAAGCAGCACACACAGGAGAGAGGCAGCACTGCCCCGTGGTCACAGCAGGTCAGGATGCACCACCTGTGTGAGTCCCAGTTCCACCCAACCAGCCCAGCCCTCAGGAGAGCCCTCTGGGCTTCAGTCCACACCTGTCTTCTTATCTCCTCCAGCACTGGGAAAAAGGAGTGGCTGTGGAGGTGTTAGGCGTCAGGGCAGCACTCCCAAACTCACAGGTCAGCACCCTCGGCCCCTCCATCACACCACACCCATCATTTCTGCCATCATGCACCATCAGGTCTCCCAATAATTGCTAATACTAATTATCAATAATAACACCCCTCCCTTTATCTGCCATCTCTCTGGCAGCTTGGGGCACACTTTGTAGACAAAATTTCTGTCTCTTTCATCCTCCCCACTGGGATGGGCGGAGCGGAGAGTGAGCCCGTTTTGATAGGCACAAGGGCTGAAGTTGAGATGTGACACCTGAAGGCATCCTAAGCATCATCTCTTTCCTGTGGTTCCCCTGCCCCACTCCACCTGCATTGATGGCTCCCACCTGGAAGTGCTGGACACTTTCTGCTTGTCACTTGCCTCTGGTGTGAAGGAAAGGGCCCAGGACATGGGGAAGGGGGATGCTGTGTTCATGTCCACCCATTCTCTGCGTATCTTTGGACAAGTCACTTAATCTATCTATGCCTGGAATCCTCTGCCATTTTCTGGTGTATCTGCCCAGGATGCACCTTGGGACATACACGTGTGTTCGCACACACATGTATATATAGCCATGTGCATACACACAAGCATCCATATACATATAGCCTACATACATACACATGTATGCACACACACCCCCATCTCCCAGCTCCAACTTCTCCCTGAGATCTCCCCCCTGACCCCCCCACTCGCCCCCATCCCCTTCCCCAGGTAACTAAAGTTTCAAAGCTGTGGGGACTGGAAGGTCTGTATAGACTTGATGCTGGCCTGGAGGGGGCATTGGGTTTTCAACCCCAGAATGCTTTTTTTTTTTTTTTAATGCAAAAACTCTAACCCATAAAATAGCTCGAACTACAGAAGTACTCTGAAGCACTATGATGGAAAGATTCCAGGAGCCATGGAACCGCAGCTAAATGTCATTCAGTCACTGTGCCCTCCTCAAGTTGCACAGGCCAAGAGGGGAACCAGAGGAGCAAGGACTTATCCAAAGCCAGCAAGTAACAAGGCCAGTCACCTGCTTAAAAAGGAAGGGCTCATCATAGTCAGGATGAGGAAGTGTTTGTCTGGAGGGGGGAAGGGTATTGCTGAGGAGACTGAAGTTTGGTCCAGAGGACAGGCTCCTAACTGACTAGGACTGAATGTGGGGACTGTGGGCAACAAATGAAACTGAGAGGGCAGGAGGTACTCTTTAGGTGGCTCCCACTTCTCACCTCAGGAGAGCAGAACATTTGCTTGCTGTTACAAGAATCTGACACAAGGTGGTGCCATAGTCAAGAGCCTAGAACCCTGAAAACGCTCCAGGACGCTGTCAGGGTTTCAGACCCTAGAGTGCCTGCCTCCTGCTCAGGCTGTGGAGGACAGCTGGCCACCACCCATCCCAGAACTGGAACCAGCCTAACTCTTCCCTCTCTCACCAGTCCAGCCCCAGGAACTCCCCCAGAGCCCTCTGCAGGAGGCAGAGCTGAGACTAGAACTAGTTTTCCTGACTCCCACCGGGACGTCTCCTAGCCTCCTGCTTGTTACCCACCCACTCGTGCCCAATCACAGGAGACAGCATGCTCTCAGGCAGCAAGAAGCTCCCAAGTCAGTTGGGAAACAGCCAATCTCCACATATGAGTCTAAAGCCAGAGCCAGGAATAGGTCCAGCTGGGTGGGCAGGGAGACTTTACAGAAAAGTGGCATCCATTGATTCCACACATTTCCTGAGCTCCCTCTACACACCAGCACAATGCCAGGACTTGGGAAACTCACGTTGTCCCACCAACTTGTCCCAGCACTATAGAGATGAGGAAACCGAGGCTCAGAATGATCATGTAAACTGCCCCAAGTTGCACAGGCAGAGTCAAAGAAGGGTTCAGTGCTCAGTAAATGGCAGAGGTGGTCATCAACAATGCTTCAGGTCTCCACAGCAGACACCAAGGGGCAGGGGGCTAATGGGATAGGCAGGGCTGGGGTCATTCCAGACCACTCTTTTACCACCTGGTAGCGTAGTGGTTATGAATCAGGCTGTGAACCGCAAGGTCAGCAGTTCGAAACTACAAGCTGTTCCACAGGAGAAAGATGAGGCTTTCTGCTTCCATAAAGATTTACAGCCTCGGAAACCCTGTACGGGGTCGCTGTGAGTTGGAACCGACTCCACGGCACATAACATTTGACCTCATGCAAATCACTCATCCCCTCTAGGCTTGGTTATCTCTTATAAAAGGGTGCTGCGGGGGAAAGTCCTGGTGTGGTGCTGTGGGTTAATGCACTGAACTGCAAAATCAATCTGAGCCACAAGGTCGGCAGTTCAAGCTTACCAGCTGTCCCTCGGAAATGCTATACAGGAATGCTATGGGTCAGAACTGCTTCAACCCCACTAACAACAAACAATGATGCTAATACCCATTCTATAGGGTGATCGATGGGTTGAACTGCCTGGCATCCCCTGTCAAGTAACGAGAATCCCAAGGCCCTCCATAACTCATGAGTACTACCCACAGCGCATGATCCAAAGGCCCCAGCCTCACCTCTGACTGGGCACAGCAGGCTGGCGTTCTCTCCGGCCACTCTCTCCAGCAGGCCGCTAGTCTCATCGGCCCCCCAGTGTGGTGGCTCTGGTGGAAAGGATATGACCAGGCTCAATCTCCCAGGACCCAAGGGCTGGTACTCCCCAAAGGACTCATGGGTCAAGGGAACCCCAGGAGGGGCACAGGCCCTCAGGACCAGTAGAAATGGCAAGTCCAAAGGGCCACACCACCACAGACCAAGGAGACTGAGCTTAGATTCCCAACTTCAGGGGGGCTGAGCTGTCCTTCCCCTTCAGTCTCTTTGCAGCAGTGGCTGTGCAACTTTCTTTTAAATTAATAAACATCTAAATTCATAACAGTGCTCCAGAACTTTCCAAGTTCCAGGTGCTTCACATACATTCTCTTACTGAGAATTATTATTGGACTCACTTTACAGAAGAGAAAACTAGAGGTCAGAGAGTGGAAGGCGCTTGACATGGACTCACTAGCCTTCTGTCCAACCTCATGTATTCAGAAGCCTCATAGATCACAGGCCTGAGGGAAGAGCAGGGAGCCCCCTGGTGGTGGTTTGGAGGACCTATCCGCCATTACCCCCTGGGCTAGCCAAGGCTCTCAGACTTCAGGCCTGCCAGCCTCTGCATTCGGAGGTGGAGGGGATGGTGCTCAGATAGGGCAAACATTCTGACCCGGGAAGGAAAGTGACAAGCAGGACCAGCGTCCTGAGCAGCAGACAGGTATCACATGAGTCCAAGCTGTGACTGGAGGGAGATGAGGAGAGGTGAGTCCTGGGGTCCGCGGGGGGACTCACCCAGCACTCTGAGTTCCAGCTCCCATGAATCCACTCCGGCGCTGTTGGTGGCCTCACAGCGGTACACCCCGGCGTCAGAGGCCTTGATGGCTGCAAAGTGAACAGAGCCCTTGGGGGCCCGGCCCCGCAAAGCTACCCCGTCCTTGGACCAGCTCAGCCGGGGCTCCGGGTTGCCCTCAGCCACGCAGTTCAGATCCAGGGCTTCTCCGGTAAGGACCTTCAGCATGCGAGGACCCAGCTGCACCTGAGGTGGGGCTGACAGGAAAACAGGAAGGTCAAGGGAGGGGATCCCAGATCCCTGGCCCATGGAGAGGGCCTTGCCTACCATAGGGCTCCCCACTTGCATAGTGCCGACCAGCAAAATCATCACAGTGAGGAGCAATCCAAGGCCGTAGCTCTGGGCTTTGTCAGGAAGACATTTGTTGTTATGAAGTGCCGTTGGGTGGGTTCCAACTCATAGCAACCCTGTACGGGTCTCCGAGGAGCGGCTGGCAGGTTTGAACCACCAACCTTGCTTTAGGGGTTGATAGACTATTTCTGTAAAGGGCCAGATAGTAAATATTTCAGGCTTTGTGGTCCAGACAGTGTTTCAGTTACTCAACTCTGCTGTTGTAGCACAAAAGCAGCCACAGACAACACATAAGCGAATGTGTGGCTGTGTTCCAATACCACTTTATTTATGAACACTGAAATTTGCATTTTGTGTAATTTGCCTTTTTTTCCCCCTTTCAGTCATGGAAAAAGCCACCCTTCACTCAAGAGCCAAACAAAAGCAGGTGGTGGGCCATAATTGGCTGACAGGTCATTGTTTTCGGACAGCTGTCTCGGATGGCCCCTGGGGCTCTTGGAGATGACAGGTCCTTCCCTCCTTGATGGGATGATTCACACTTACTGGCTTCCTCCGAGTAGGTCCTGGACACTTGTGGGACCCCAGGCCTTATGAACCAGAAAGCTGGCCCCAAAGAGGAAGCAACACATGTAGCAAGTGTAGCATGGCGCTTTGCATATAGCTGGTGCTTACTAAGTGACAAGGACACAACTGTTGTTAGAATTCCAAGTGCCTTGGTGGCTGGGTGGAGGTGGAAGACTGGAAAGGTCATCTTTGGGGGCAGCAGGGACTGGAGGGGCTCAGACTAGAGCTTGTGCTCTACCACCTCCACACTCAGGGCTCCTGTGGTGGGCCCACACACTGGGCAGAGATGCTGTCAGGTCACACACACACACACACACCACCACCACCACCCCGACATGCACACTGTTCCTCTTCACAGGACCCTGCCACCAGAGGTCTCCACTATACCCTGCTCTCTATCCATGGGGGTGGGGGGGGGGGGGGGTAACAGCCTCTCCAGGCCCAACCCAAGAGTATGGGGAGATTGAGAGCAAGAGGAGAAGGAGATTTGGGAAGGACAAGCAGAGCTGGAGGTGGAAGTGGAGTCGAGGGAGCTAAGAAGGCCTGAGAAAGAGACAGAGGGAAGAGCAGGGCACTGGGCTCTGGGGAGCAGGGTCTGCAGGAAGGAGACCCAGGCCCTACCTTGCACACTGAGGATGTATCGGCGGGAGGCAGAGCCAGCGGGGTTGCTAGCCGTGCACTGGTACCGGCCGCTGTCACTGACCTGTGCCTGGGTCAGACGTAGGGAACCGGACGGGAGGAGGCCATGCCTGCAGAAGGAGAGGGGCACTGGTGAGACCCTAACCAACCTAGCTCACTGGGAAGGCCTTGAAACCAGATGCCTCCCACGGGAAGCCTTTGAGACAACATCGGCGCTCATGGGGCTGACATCTCATTGGGCTCAGCCCCCAGAACTTAGCATGTCCTCCATTCCTTCCCCTTACCCACATTCACTTCTCTGAACCAAGGATCGGGAGCTGCCAGGCCATGGCCAAACCCCATCTCTATGGGTGTAACAGGTAAAGAGCCTTAGATGAGTTCACTGGTTGAGCTTTGAGTCCAAACTCTGAACCCTTCCTAGTTGTGTGGCCTCAAACAAGTCACTTCACCTCTTGGAGTTTCGTGTCTTCATGTGAAGAATGGGAGCAAGGGCCTGTCCCTGGGTTTGGTGCAGAATCTACTGTGAGCCCAACTAAATTCTGGCACCTGGACACTGTGCCCTTACCTGGTGACTACAGGCAGCAGGCCTACACAGTGGAATGAGGCCCCAGTGAGGAGAACACTATTGCTTCGAGAAGATGTCGTCAACCCCAGGCTGTCCGCTCTAAGTGCTGGGCTGCCTGACTCCTAAACCAGTACCTTCTGTTGTTCCGTTGCCTGGATCTGTGTTGAGGACCCTCCAGGAGGAAGTTGCTGAGCCCTCACCCTAGCAACTCCCCCTCAACCCAGACCATCTTATTGAAGTCACCTGGTCCCCATCCCACAGGAATCCAGGACCCCCAGCCAGAATCCAGCAGCTGGGCCAGGCCCCAAGGGGCCCCTGCAGACATGATATCATCAGCCCATATGTACTATTTTCCTGCAGTCCTGGCCCCTATAAAATAGGGGGCAGCGATGGCCACTGGCCTTAGTTGCCCCCAAGAACAAGCAACCAGTATGTAGGTAGGAGACCCCAAGGCCAGTCTTCTAGTATCTTGTCTGTCAGAGATTACCAGCTGGGCACTGGAGTTAGACAGACCTGAGTTCCAGTCCTGGTCCCCACACTCCTTTCTGTTGAGCCTCAGTGACCCCCCACCTCCCAGACACAGCTGCAAGGATCACATGAGATGCTAAAAGCAAAACTCAGAGGACACAGTTATCAAGCAGGTCCATTCACTCGCTGTGTAACCTCAAGCTACTCTCTTTGCACTGATGGGCCTCAGTCTCTCCATCTGTAAAATGGGGTAAGAATCCCCCTGCCCAGTGACCGCCTCTATCAGTTTGTCCCTGGCATCCAGTAGGTACACAGGACACCTTCTCTGAGGATTGCTGTGAAAGGCAAACTGGGCCGTGGTATCTAGACCCCAACTCTGAGCCAGACCACCAGCCTACGCTGCCATATGTTTGCTGGGTGAGGCTGGACAAGTCACTTTTGGTATCTCAGCTGTCCCATTTTGGAAAATACAGACAACAATACAATTTATCCCATACAATGTTGTCGAGAGGGTTAAACGAAGATTTACAGAGCGGTGCTGGGACAGAGATTCCTCAACGAAGGTCAGTCGTTCCCATCATGCATATGCACATGACACATGACACTATGAAAGTGTGTGGGGCCAGCTCACTTCTCTCACTGCCCTACAGCAGTCCCGCATGTGACTGCTCCACACTTATGAAGGTAGCTTCCTTCAGGTTGACATTGGATGTTTTCTCTCTTGTTTCTTTTACTTTCTTCCTTCCTTTCCTTTCTCTTTCACTGATTCTTTCTTTCTCTCTCTCTTCTCCCTCTCCTCTTGCTTTCTCTCTGCCTCTCTCTCTCTCTTTCCTTCCTTTACGGCCCTCTCCTACCACCAGAGTGCTCTGCCTGCTGTCATCTGCTAATCCACAGGAGTAGCACAACCAGACCAGGCCCACAGGCCCACACACCATCAGCTCTGACCTGCCGACTGCAGTGTTCACTCCTCGCAGGACAGTTGCTGCCAGCCGAATTTCCCAGGAGTGTGTGAAACAAGCAGATTCCCAGGTCCTCCCCAGAGACTCTGACTCACTGTGTATGTGTGTATGTGGTGACTGGCCTCAGGCAGCTCTGATACAGGTGGTTAGGGGGCCACCCTTTGGGAAGAAACACTGTCCAGGGACACTAGGAAGTACCTTAGCCCCAAGAAGCAGGGTGACAGAGCAGTTGGGAGCAGTGCTTTGACAGTAAGTGGACCCAAAGTGTAACACCATCCTGGCCATTTACCGGCTGACCTTGTACCAAGGATTCCATCTCCCTGTGCCTCAGTTTGCTTATCAGGAAAATGGGACTGCTATGCATAGCCATTCACAGATGTGGTGTAAACTGACATGATATGTGTAAAGCTCCAGTTTCATGGATATAACATAGTAAGTGCTCAGTGAATGGCCCTACTATTAACATGACTCCAACCCCCTTCAAGTATCTGAGGTCTAGTCTCCCAGTCTCTAACCAGCTGACGACCCTGAGTAGGTGAGTTCATCTTTAAAGTCTGGAGGAAGAAGGACAATCACCATACGTTGGTTTGTTCCAGGAGGGGGGAATGTTCCTGCTGCCTAGCTACACTTCCCCTGCCTGGACTTTCTCACCCACGGTGGTTTTTTTAAGTTAAATCCTATTGATGTGCCAACACTCATCAAGCAAGGGTCAAGTTCAGGTGGGACTGAAATAAATACATCCACTCACTCTCAGGCTGGAGCGCAATTCCCAGCTCAGACCTTTCTGCAATACCTCGGCTGGTACAATGGGGTCAGTAGAAAGAGGTCTGGACCAGGAATCCAGAGTTCTGGGCTCCAGGTCCAATTCTACTACAGACATGCTGGGCAAATTACATCTCTGAGCCTCATTTTCTTCATATTTAGATTCAGTTATCTGAGAGGCCGCCTTGCAGTTCTTCTGACAACTTAAGAGCCATAAAGCCCTTCCCTCCTTCCCTCATCAAGCCCTTAAAAGGATCAAACCAAAAAACCCAAACCCAAGGTTACAGAGTCAATTCTGACTCATAGTGACACTGAAGGACAGACAAGGACTGCTCCCTGGGTTTGCTCCTTGGAGCAAACTGCTTCAAGGCTGTCAGTCTCCTTTGTCCTACGGATAGGAGATGGGAACTCAATTGTGGGAGCTCCCTGGGAAAAAATCTAAGCAACTTCCAAAAGTGGAAAGCATTCTCAACCAGGTTGTCTTTCTCATAATCAGCATTCCCAGGTCAGTTTTCCAAAAGGAGGCACTGGATCACAGATGGAGAAATGGAAGAAGGGAGAATTCATTTCACAAATGGACAAGCGGCAGCCTCCAAAGGCCAAAGAACTCAGTGCCCACACTGCAGAGCCTGTGTCTGCTCTCAGTTCTAATCCAGCCATATCACTGTCCTGCTCCCTCCATGACTGCCCAAGACGAAACTCAAGCTCAGTAGCATGGCCTGTTGGCGTATGTGTGATCCAGTCCCATCTGCCCCCTAAACTTACCACACACATCTCCTGCCCTGGATGACTTATTCTTTCTTAGAGAGGGAGGTACATCTAACTTTCACACACACACACCCCATGGTCTCACTCCCTGGAACACTCCTCTACCTCCTGCTTACCTGGGTAACCCTACTTATCCTTCAATAATTAGACACGCCTTCTCCAGGAAGGCTGCTCTGGTGTACCAGGCTGGGAGACACCTGCAGCTCCCCCATCACACCCTTCCTACACTGGCTTATGATTGCCTGTCAGTCTCCCCTTTACACGGTGGGCTCCAAGAGGGCATACCCCCATCAGGCTTTGTATCTCAAAACCTTGCCTAGATCTGACTAGAACAATGCCCTTTATCATGCCCCCTGCTCAAGCTCCAATAAGTCTTGTTATTGAGTGCCAATTCATAGGGACCCTGTATAGAATTTCTAAGGAGCGGCTAGTGGATTTGAACTTCTGACTTGCAGTCAGCAGACCAGTGCCACAGTGCTTATCCCACAGAGTCATGGAGGAAAGGATAAATTGGACCTGGCTGGACAGGAGGTGCCCTGAGGGGGTTGGGGGAGGAGACTTCCAGGGAAGCCCACTGCCTCCTCCCTCTGCCCCTTCTCCTGGTTCTGGAAGCTCAGTGGGAGGGCTTGGGGGCTGCCTAGAAGGGCAAGGAGAGGTGGGAGGAAATGGGAGGGGTCCCATCTCTCTGAGGAATAGGCTGTTGTGGAGTGTGTGTCGTAATGAGCGGGAGCAGACTTCACCATTCGTGTGTAGCCAGATGGCTCTGAGTGGCGCCCAGATGAGAACACAGAGAAGTTGGTGGGGAATTTCCTGTTTATGAGCTTTCCCTGTTGGCAAGGCAACCAAGCTCACAAAGTCAGCCCCACACATTCAGATGCAGGAAGTAAGGGACCACGGGGACCTCACAGGTAGAGCACTGCCCTGGAGCTCCATGGGGGACCTACCTGTCAGAGAGACCAAAGGGCATTTGATAGAAAGTGATCAAATAATGCAAATCCCCAGGTCATACCTGCCTAGCTTATTCCTCACCCAACTCCGTTAATCTCTCCAACTCCTGCTCATCCTCAGTGACTCAGTGCAGCCTCCCTGATGCCCGGGATGAGGCAGGCTCTCCCAATGTTTGTCTTGCTGCCTTATGAGCACTCCAACCTGTGGTGTGAGCACCATCAACAGCCATCCAAGCAAAAGCACTCTCTCCACAGTTTACCCATTCCACAAGGGCTGACCCTCACCCACAGGGCACTCAGTCAGATGCCCATTGCATGCCAAATTACACTCTCCTGAAGACTTCACACCGGTGATTTATCAAACCAGTGACTGCCTGTCTGGAAGGAGGAGCCTGGTCTGCTTTGGTCCCAGCTTGTCTCTGGCTCTTGGCACAGGTCCTGGCCCATCGTAGCTATTCAATAAAAATTTGATAGCAAATTCCATCTGCCGTCTGTCCATGCCTCCCTCCCCATACATTTCCCTGCCCCTTCACATGCACTGTCCCCCTCCCCCCATGTCAGTGCCTCTGGTGCCCTCCAGCCCTTTCCAAATTGCACAGGCTGCAGCTCTCACATGAAGCCTCCCCTGATGACTAAGTCAAGTTCAACTTTCCTGCTCTAAGCTGCGTCAAGCCCAGTTTCGTCAACTGCTCACTCATTCATTCATCAAGCAAAGAGTCGTTGGGTTCTAGGTGCTGCTGAGGACAAAGAACTGACTGTGTCCTTGGAGAGCTTAGAGTCGGGTTCTTTGTCTGTGCCCCAGTCCCTGCTTCTATCTCTCCTGATGCTCATCTTGCTGTCTCCATTTACAAAGAACCCAGCTTCATGATGTGAGCACCATCAACGACCATCCAAGCAACAACACTCTCCACAGTTACCCATTCCACTGAGGGCTGACCCTTACCCACTGGGCATTTAATCAGATGCCCATTGCATGCCACCTCCATGCCAGATTCTGCGTCTGTCTTCTGGGGCTGGGCAGGATCTGAGGCTAGGCAGGACAAGGGCCCCATCCACTAGGACCCATCAGCCTAGGGAACCCCACCCCCCACCTCCCCCATCCACAGATGGCAGCTCTGGCTCTCATCTGCGTACCATTACCACACCAACACTGGCCCTGGTAAAGAGCCACAAATGGAAAAGCTAAGCTGGAGAAATGTAGGAAGAGGGGCCTATTGTAGACCCTTGGAAACAAACAGCCAAGAACAATGTGAGAGAGGGAGAATGTGATACCTTGAAAGCCCAGATAATGTAGATCCTCCAGCAATGGTCAGATGCCAACAGTAGCTGTGCTGCCGCTAAGCACCTTTCATGCAAACTCTCACTTGACACTCCCAATAGCCAAACCTGTAAGTCAGACAGACCCCACCATCTTCAGCCCCTTTTACAGATGAGAAGACTGAGGCTCAGGGAGATGAAGTACTGCTATCCGTGACTGTGCAGCTGCTCAGCACAGAAGTGGGGCTCAACCTCAGATGCAGACACTCTCATCATCACTGTGGTAAGCTAAACATTTGACTCTGAGGTCTAGTTAATGTGAACGTTCTCTGGAAGAGAACCACCATATGTTAACAAGACCTGTCTTCAGAGCTGCCAGGCCAGGAACCAGCATGAGCAACCCCGGGCCCATCCAGGACAAGCCACTGGCTTATGGGGAACAAACAGCTTTTCTCCTGGGTTACCAGCACCCCAGCTGCTACCCTCACCTCTTGCTTCTGGGTTAACTGGGGCCCAGGCCCTGTTGCAGGGGAGGTAATGGGTGGTCGGATTAGTCTAGAGCATCCTCTGGAGCAGGGGAGGGTAAAAATAAGAAAACCAGGAGCAGCAAGACAGAAGCAGCTCCATCCTCTCACTGCCCGTTACTCCCCACCACCACCCCCTATCCTCCCCCGGATGTGGCTGAACTTGGCCCCGTGTGGGACCCTGGCCGACTGTCCCCAGGATATAGAGCCAGGAGTGCTCACAGCTGTCCCGGCCCCACATCAGAATCCCAAACAAACACTGTTGCCTAGAAACACTGCCTCACCCTCACATCCCCAAGCTGAATCATGGGACCAGAGCTGCTAGACCATCATTGTCCAACCCTCAGACAGGAAGACTGAGACCCAGAGCAGGGAAGGTTTTAGTGAAGTTCACATTGTAAGCTGGGACAAAGCTGGGATCAGACAGACCCCAGGCCTCTTGCCACCTTAGCTCACCTGCCCAGTGAGTTTTCTCCCAGATACTATTTCAACACAGTTCTTTCTGAGCACATGATATTGCTCAATAAATGCTGTTGAATTCACAACCCAGATGCTTCAAAAGCAACAGCTCCTCAGGAAAACAAGCATCTGATGATTATTCCCACTCTCAGACTTAGCCATCACTTTTAGAACTATACCCCAAGGAAATAACTCAGAAGATAAAGAGGAGAAAAGATGTTCCAGCACCGCGTCTAGAACTGTCTAAAATTGGCAATTAATCACATACCCCAAACAGAGGAACAGCTTAGCAACGATGAGAGCTGAACGCCCTGGAATGTTATTTTGCCCTTTAAAATGAAAAGCAAGTGATATGGGTTAGGATGAACCCAGAAAAGAGGTTTGAAGAGGGTGGAGAATCAATAAGGGCAGAATATAAAAGGCACTAAGATGAGGCTTTCTGCTTCCGTAAAAATTTACAGTCTCGGAAACCCTGTACTGGGTCGCTATGAGTCGGAACCGACTCCGCGGTACATAGCCACCACCACCAAGTTAAGTTCTAAGGAGCTCTGGTAGCATAGTGGTTATGAGTCGGGCTACTAACCTCAAGGTAAGCAGTTCAAAACTACCAGCTCTTCTGCGGGAGAAAGATGAGGCTTTCTGCTCCCGTAAAGATTTACAGCCTCGGAAACCCTATGTAGGGTCGCTGTGAGTCAGAACCAACTCCATGGCACAAAACCACCACCACATTTAAATATAAGGAGCTCTGGTAGTGCATTGGTTTACGAGTTGGACTGCTAATCTCACACTCAGCAGTTCAAAACTACCAGGGGTTCCATGGGAGAAAGGAAGGTGTTCTGCTCCCATAAAGATTTACAGCCTCGGAAACCCTGTGCAGGGTCGCCGTGAGTCGGAACCAACTCCACCTTATACAACCAACCGACCAACCAAATTAAGTTCTATAAAATCCTCTTCATGTGCATCAAAAATTTCCGGTTGTGGACATAAGTGGATGATTTAGAGTTTAATGGATGCTCAAGACCCCCATATGTTTTCTGTTAATAGCATTTTCTGACTCTGAGAGTCTAGAATACCTAAGAGTTCAGAATATTCTTCAGAATCTCCTGAGAAACAGTTGTCTGCCTGATCAGGCCCCAGAGCCTGGAGTGTGTGTGCACACGTTTATGTGTGTGTATGTGCATCGGTGTGTGCTCCTGTCTGTAGGCACAGCTGTATGCGTGCCAGTGTGCATGTCTTTGTGCACATCTGTGGATTTGTGTGTCTGTGTGGTTATGTGTGTCTCTCTGCTTGCTTATGTGCTCACATCTTGTGCATGTCTGTGCCTGTGTGTATCTAAGTGTAGGTCTCTATGTGTTCTTATGTTTGAGTACATGCTAAAGTCCAGGCCTAGGAGGCAGAAAGCGGGGTTCCCAGTTTCTCCAGAACCATATGTATTTGTTTCCCCCTCTGTGGAGTGTGAATGATGTCGCTCATCCTACCCACAGCCCTGAAAGCTGGCAGGACAAGAGGACCACCCCTGACCTAACAAGGGGTGGAGGGGGCCTGAGAGGGATGGCCACATCTGGTTTCTCAATGCTGACTTCGCCACAGAACTACTGTGAAGTATTTAAGAAACCGCATCTTAGGTTTCTGCTGGTGACTAGCTGCAGCGAGCACAGAACCTAGGAAAGGCAGACTCTTCAGGGCAGCCACAGAGCAGGCGCGGGTCTTCCAGGTACAGAGGAAGGGACCCCTCCAAACTGTGGCCCTTGACACAGCAGATGTGGAGGCAGTTTGACAAGCATGCTGGGCCCAAGCCCCAGCCCAGGAGGGACAGGAGGGGTGTGTAATGGGGCCTCCTCCTTCCAGCAGGAGCGCACCTGCCTCTAGCTTCCAAAACAGCAACTTTGAGGCTGAGCCTTCATCTGCTCAGAGAAGCAGCAGACTGACAAACCCACCACCACTCCCCACCCCACCCCTCACCTCACCCCACCTCCACCACTTGGTGTGACCTTTTCCAGGGTGTCTTCTTTAACTCCATTTTCTGACTGAATCGCTAACTACAGGTAACTGATGTTTGTTCTGTATGAGAAGTTGTTAGTGGGACATTAGGAAGCCTGAGAACTGCAGGGATCCCAGACTTGGCAAATGAATTTTAAAATGCAGTCGAATGTCAGTGAGGCTGGTACATGGTAGCCCCAAAGTGGAAACTACCCAAGTAGCCATCAACAGATGAATGGATAAATTGATTTACGGTATCCAAACAATGGGATAATATTATTCATAGAAAGTTAATGATGTTCTGATACATTCTACAACATGAATGAACCCTGAAGACATGAGGCTAAGTGAAAGCAGTCAGACTGTATGCAGATACTGTATGATTCCATGGATATAAAATGTCCAAAATAGGCAAATCCATAGCAACAGAAAGCAGACCAGAGGCTGGGGGTGCGGAGGAAATGGGGAGTGACTGTTGAAGACATGGATTCTGAGAGGGGCGTGATGAAAATGTTCTAAAGTTGATGCGGTGATGGTTGCACGACTCTGTGAATCTACCCAAAACTATACATTTCTATACTTCAAGTGGGTGAGTTACATGGTCAGTTAAATCTCAATAAAGCTGTTAAATGAAAAAAAGAGTCGGCGTGGATTAAATGAGATAACCGATAAGATAAGCTGATGCTGATGATTTTTCCGTCGTTGTGAGAATATACACAGGAAAGCACAAGACACCAATTTAACAGTTTCTATGAATTTAGCGACAGTGACTACATTCTTGGAGTTGTGTAACCTTTCTCACACCCCTTTTCTGAGTTGTTCCTTCCCATTAGCATAAACTCACAACCCTCTAAGGTTTTATCTAATCTTTTCAGTTGGTCTTGTCAATTTGATCCCATATAGTTATTAAGGAGCCCTGATGGCACTGGGCTGTTAACTGGAAGGTTCAAACTCACTAGCCATTCTGAAGAATAAAGATGAGACTATCTGTTCACACAAAGATTCACAGTCTCAGAAAACATATACAGGACCAAGATGAGTTGGAATCAGCTTGATGGCAGTGGAGTTTAGATAGTTCTTAAGAGAGCATAATGCTCAAGGCAGATATATTCACTAGTTAAACTAAACTATTATTTGGTTTTAAGAAGACTTCAAGGGATACTTTTGACTTAAGGGTGAAGTTTTATCTCAGGGCAATAGTTCCAGGGATTCGCCTACCTTCTAGGTCTCTAGAAAGTTTAGAGTCTTTGATCCTTTAAAATTCTATTCTGCATTTTCTCCCATTTTGATCAGGATTCTTCTATAGAATCTTTGATCAGAGTATTCAGTAGTGGTAGCGGGGAATCATCTACTTCTTTTGGTCTCATGGCAAAGGAAACAGTTGTTTATAGAGGCAATTACACACACATTCCATATCCTCTTCTTAGTCCTGACTCTCCTCCCTCTGTTATTCCAGGTGACTTGAGACCAATTGTGACTTGAATGGTCAATTGCAAGCTTTTTAAGACCCCAGTCACTACACAGTATACTAGGAGGTAGAACAGAAGCACTAAACATGTTATTAGGCCGATTAACCAGATGTCCCATGAAACCAGGACCCTAAACCTCTAAACCAATGAACCAGCATCAGCTCTGTGTGTATATGTGGTTGTAAATATATCACCCAACTTTTGCCAAATCAACTTTTTATAGATGTTAATGCATTGACTGCAATTGCAGTAATTAGCTGTACAAACTTACTCTTAATCAATGCAATTTTCCCATCACCATTAACTCCCTTTTCCATCTCTCTCCTGCCCCTGGTAACCACTAACAAACTTTGGTCTCTATGTATTTGCTTTTTCTTGTCCTTTTATGTAAGCGAGAGCATACACTATTGGACCTTTTGTGATTAACTTATTTCACTCAGCATAATGTCTTCAAGCTCCAGCCATACTGTAGCATGTATAAAGACTTCATTTCTCCTGCTGAGTAGTAGTCCATTATATATATGGACCACGTTTTGTGTATTCATTCATCTGTTGATGGGCATTTCAGTTGCTTCCACCTTTTGGCTATTGTTGGTGTACAAGTCCCTTTCTGAGTCTCTGCTTTCAAGTCGTTTTAGAATCTACTTAGGAGTGGACTTGCTGGGTCATATGGAAGTTCTATTTTGTTGTTTTCCACATTGACAGAACCATTTTGCATTCCCACCAGCAATGGATAAGGGTTCCAATTGCCCCACATCCTTCCCAGCATTTGTTATTTTCTGTTTTTTGCTTGTTTGTTGTGGATTTTTTTTTTTTTTTTAAATTTTAGTGGAGTCCTGGTATGGCACTGTAGGATAAGTATTGGGCCACAAGGTCAGTTTGAACTGCAGTCAGTGGTTCAAACTCACCAGCAGCTCCTCAAAAACCCCATACAGGGTGGCTATGAGTCAGAACCGACTTGACAACAACAACAAGCCATCCTAGTAAGATGATGATGATTTTTTTAGGTGGAAATGATGTCTTCGTTTGTGAATGTCAAGAAATTAGCATCAAAGGGAGCATTTTTGAGCACTTACGATGCCCATCTGTCACATTGAATCCCCACGTAGTGCAAGAGCAATATTTAAACAATGTTCACTTTACAGACAGAGAAACAGGCCCAGAGGACTAGTAGCTGCCTGAGGCTACACAAAACCAATAAGGAACCAGTGTGAATTCATACTGTGGTCTGATGAATTCCAAGGTCTCAGCTCTTAACCCACGGCCTCCTTCTCCTTGATTCAAGGCATATTTTCCTTCCTTATTTAGATAAACTCCCGGAATCTCATAAATCTCAAGAGAAAAATGTAAGCCAGTGAGAAGTGGAGAGGGCAAGGGAGACAGAACAGAACAAAATTCTAGGATTGCAAAAGTGGTTCTCACTAATTTATGACTCCCAGTTGATCCATCAACGCATCACAATAAGGAGGGGTGAACAAATAGGAATGTGGCTCCCCATTTCAGTAACAAGCCATAAATAAACAAGCACCCGGCATTCAGGACCAGGCCTTCTGGGGAAAGATGTAGGCGCTTCTGGATCCAACTTAGAGCAGCAAGCCCCATCCACACTTCCCCCATCACCCCCGAAACCAGATTCAGCATCGACACCAATGTGGGAGGGAGACGGTGGGAGAGAGATGGTGGGAGAACACTGCAGACCCAGCCCAGGGTCCTCATAGCTCTCTGACCCCCAGTTGGCACAGCCCTCTAGGCACACTTGGAGATGCACAGGTATTAGCTCAAGGTTTGGAAAGGCCCCACCAAACAGATGTTTGAAAACAGATGTTCGACACATGTGTGGGTGTCAGCAAGGGAAATGGGACTGCTTCGAGACTTGCTTGATCTGAAACTTCTCAAAGAGCTTGCCAGGGCTGATGTCACTGGCTGGAGCTGCCATTGCTTCTCAAGGTCAAGGGCTTCCCTTCCATTGACCAGAACCACCATCCCACACACCTGCCTGGGGGGTAAGGCTTGGCTTTGAAAGGTGCCCAAAGCCAGCCTCCTCACTCACCACCCACTCCAGGATCCCAAGGCAGTGAAGGGGCCTGAAGGGGTGAGGGAGCTCTGAGTCAGAACGCCTGGGCACCAGACACCTAGGTCCGTAGCAGTAGGCACAAAAGGTCAGGATTCCGTCCCAACCCTGGCTTTCTCTTCTCTGTGGGACCACAAGCCACTCACCTCACCTCTATGTGCCTTGGTCTCTCCAGGTGAGTTCAGATCACCAGGGCTGATGAGCAGAGTAAATGAGATTCTGCACTAGGAATCCACAGGAGCCCTTAACGGGCCACTGAGAACTTTAAGGGACATAAGCAGCCTGTCTGTGTAAGCCAATGATCACTTCACTAGGAGGGCCCATAGGGTCCAACAACACACGTGCTTAGTCACTGGTTGCCCTGAGGCCTGTTATCCCCCAAATCCTAACGTTCAGTTAGTTACCTGTCTGGGATGAGCAACATGGGGTGAGAGTTCTTCATCCAGGTGACCAGTGGGGATGGGGAGCCTTGGGCCTTGCAGTCCAGGGTCACCTCTTCACCAGCTTTAGCCGTGACTCTCAGGGGCCTGTCTATACCTTGAGACCCGTTCACATGAATCTTGGGTTTGGCTGTGAGTGGAAGCAAGCAGGAGTTGTGAGCAGGGCAAGATGCAGAGCTGGAGGAGACCCAAATAGCTTTCCAAGGAAACAGAAGTGTTGCTGTAACCCTCAGGAGGCCCAGACTGCCATTGTAGCCCCATTACAGTAGGGAGGGTGCAGGCTACACGTGGGGCTCAGATCCAATGGTTCTCACTTAATCCCCTCCTTTCCACCTCCCCAGCACCACTCTCCCTAGGAAACACATCTTTCTTTGATGACCCTGGCATGGTCTCTTTTGCTGCAAAGTCTTCCTCTGGCTTCTCTTCATTCTAGTGCACCTTCCCCAGAGACCTGGCAGAAGATTCCATTTTCCTCTCTCTCCTTCCTCCCTCTTGACCATGTCATTTACTCCCATGCCATCATCCAAACCATTTCTAGTTCTCTCAAACCCCGCTGTTGTTGTCAAGTGGTGTTGAGTCGATTCTGACCCATAGCGACCCTGTATAGGGTTTCCAAGGAGCAGCTGGTGAGCTTGAACCACCGACCTTACAGTTCAAACGACTTTGCAGTCTGGCGCACTAACCCACAGCGCCACACCAGGACTCCCAAACCCCGCTAGAGGGTTTATAAATACCCGTGGATGCATCTCTTTGGTATTAAGCTGAAAATTGCTGTTGACAACAGATGCTACTACTCCCCTTTCCTTAGACCCCTCTAACTTCTACTCGGCACACTGAAGTCTGACAACAATAATTGAACAAACCAGCCAAGTGGGGCTATTAAACCCATCCAATGTCACCTGTCCCCATATATTCATGAGTCTTTTATTCAGAGAGGGAGTCTCTCCCTTAAAAAAAAAAATATTCTGAACACCTGTGATTTTAGATGTTTTCTGTATCACGTCTACTGGCTTTCTCTGTATTATATTGCTTAATCATTTCTAGAACTCTTTCCCTGGCATATTGCACTGGATGAACACAAGAGAAGTTAGTGTGTGATTAAGTGCCAGGAGAATGGTGAGAAGAATGAGGTGCATAAGTGCTGAAGGCAGTCCGAAAAGGAGGCCCTGGGGAGGGGTAGGCTATGTGTGCTGTGGCCAGTGGATGGCAAATATGCAGGCAGCCCTGACTGGATGCAGCACAGCTGGAGAACTGTAGAGTTGAGTATGGGTTTGTGGAAAGATCAAACTGGCCAGAGCCAAAACCCTGTGTGTAGCGGGGGGAGGGAGTTGCAAGATAGAAATGCTGGCTCTAAGAGAGTAGGATGGAAAAGATTGACTTGTGTATTTGCTCACTCATCCCTGACATAGCTACTGAGTACCCAGTCCTCAGAGGGAACACTGGCACCAACCAGCTTTTGATGCAATTATTATTTACTCACAGCTGGGGTAAGGGCTATGAAGGGGAACTTTCAGATTTTTTACAGCAAGGTGACTTGACCACACACCAGCAGGGAGATCAGGGAAAGCTATGATCTGTTGGATTAAAGAGCTAGCTGGACATTCCAACAAGAAGGAACTGAATGTACAAAGGTAGTAAAGCAGAAAGGAACAGTCAAGAAAATGAAAGGAGACCGGAGAGTCCACGGAATAGAGAGTGGAGAAAGAGGCGAGAGAGGGGGCTGCCAGGAGAGAAGGGACATTGGTGGGGTCTAGTGCAGGGCCTTGTAACAAACGGCTGATTGGAACTGCTGTTAAAAGTTCGCCCATGGCACTTAGGACAGTGCTCTGAAGCAGAGATCCTTGGTCTATGTGCTTTCAGAGGAAAAGAATTTGAAACAGGGTTGGCTAGAAGTCATAAATACTCAGGGTGCAAGGAAGACACAGGTAAAGTTGAGCTGTCCATCCCTCCTCCTTCACACCCACTGAGCCACCATCACTCACTGTTCACAGACAGCCACATCTCCTGGCTGGAGAAGCCCACAGTATTGGTAGCTGTGCAGACATAGGCCCCTGTATCCTGGGCAGACGGCCGGGTGATGACCAGAGTGCCGTCCTTACTCACATTGTAGTGTGGATCCCTGGAGGTCAGGGCATTGGTTTCCTAGGGCAGAACCACAGATGCCATCAGTACAGCAGCTACACCCACAGCAACTTGCACCACTCCCTTCCCATGATGCACTGGGGACCACCTATCTGGTTATTATACCTAACTGGTATCAGATTCCACCTACCTTGGTCCAGGTAATGGTTGGGGTGGGAACTCCCAAGGCCACGCAGGGAAGAGCAGCTGGAACGCCTTCATTGGTGATGTGATGGGTGGCAGTGGGCTGGATTCTAGGTGGCACTTTTTAAAACAAACCAATTTCAAAAGGAGAATCAATACGGTATCGCATCTACAGCTACCAGTGCCTGACCATGGTTAAACTCATTGCCCCAAATAGGAGAGCCGCCTGCTATCGGGAATCAGCTGGGTCACTTCTTTGCTCTGGGACTCCGCATAAACTATTTAATCTTTTTGTATCCATATTTCATGATCAGTGAAAAAGCTAAATTATCTCCCAATTCTCTCCCCACTCTGTTGGGGATGTACAGATGAGAAATGACAGAAAAGAGGGCTCATGGAACACAGTGAAATTAAAAAGTGTCGAATCTAATCTATGCAACATCCAGATGCACAGGCCTGAGTCCATCCCAGCCATGTCATTTGCTGGTATGTGGTCTTGGTGAGTTATCTCATCTCTCAATTTCCTTGACTTCAAAACGTGATGTCTGTAAAAAGTCTACCTCTTATAGTAATTATGAAACTTAAGTGAAAACACCATACGGTGGTGTTTTTATTAATCAGCGAGAAAAAGAAATTTGTTTAGAATCATGAAACTATTGCACATGATACTGCACTGGTGGATACATGACATTATGCATATGTCAAAACTCATAAAATTGTACACCACAAAGAGTGTGAGCGGTGGACATCAGTTAACAATAATGTATCAATACAGGGTCATTAATTATATCAAATGATCTGTGCAGGGGGAGAAAGGGCTGATGGGAACTCTGTACTTTTGTTCAATTGTTTTTGTAAACCTAAAACTGCTCTCAAAATCAAAGTCTATTAAAACTTTTTAAAGATTTAAGTCAGAAGTCATGCAGGACCTAACAGAGGGCTGGCACATGGGAAGTGCTCAACCTTCTATTGTGATTGTTAATGGGGATTCTGAGAAGAAAGGATGTCCAGGTTCTAGACCCAGCCGCTCTCTAACCTCTGGCTCTTCTTCTGAAAAATGAGGATGGATACAGTCTTCCTGTTCACCCCTTGGGATTTTATGAAATCAACGAATGGGGAAAAAAAGATATTATCATAGTTGATAAAATATAAAACATAAACAAACTTAATTTTAAACTTCTCATCTTACATTAGAAGTTATCATCAAATTACTTTTTATCTGACAATAAAAAGTAACACCAGGCTGGGAGAGTGCAGGAGAGCAGGGACCCTCAAATATTATGGGTAGAAGAACTACTAGACCAAATATCCTAAAAATGTGCACTCTCCATGATTCAAAAATCAATCCACACCAAATAGTCATCCTAAGAATGGCACAGGACCAGGCATCATGCCATTCTGTTGTACGCAGGGTTGTTATGATGGGTGTAATCTTTGCGGAAGCAGGTGGCCAGACCTTTCTTCTGCAGTATTCCTGGGTGGGTTTGAATCACCAACCTTTAGATTAGCAGTTAAGTACAAACCTATTTATATATTGCCATCAAGTTGATTCTGACTCATAATGACCCTGTATAGGGTTTCTGAGACTATAAACCTTTACAAGAGCAGACAGCCTCATCTTTCTCCTAAGGCATAGCTGGTGGGTTTGAACCACTGACCTTGTGGTTAGCAGCCCAACACTTACCCCACAGTGCCATTTGTTGTTGTTGTTGTGTGCCGTGGAGTCGGTTCCGACTCATAGCGACCCTGACCAGGGTTTCTGAGGCTGTAAATTTTTACAGGAGCCATTAGGGCTCCTTTTAAACACACAGATATACAAATATATTGTTGTTGTTGCTAAATGCCTTCCAGTTGGTTCCAACTCATAGAACCCTGTATAGGGTCTTCAAGGAGCAGCTGGTGAGTTTGAACCACCGACCTTGATGTTAACAATCTAGTGCTTACCCTAGAGTGCCACACCAGGAAGTTTAGGTATGTGTGTGTATATATATGTATATGTATATATTATTGTTAAATGCTGTCAAGTAGGTTTCAACCTATAGGGACCCTGCATAGAGTTTCTAAGGAGCGGCTGATGAGCTTGAACTGCTTGTGGTTCAAACCAACTTTGCAGTCCAGTGCATTAAACTACAGCACCACACCAGGACTCCATATATATATTACATGTGCATAAAATGTAAAAGAAACCCATTAAAATAGAAAATCTAGTTATTCTTACTAAGCAGTATTATGAGTTATTTTTCAGTTTTTTAAGCTCAAATCTCTAATTTTTCTATGGTGAATATGTATTATTTGTGTAATTTTTTAATATAAAGTTTTTTAAAACCAAGTTCCCTGCTACACTTTCTCCCATCCCATCTCACCCCCATCCTGGGGCTGGGACTCACCCTGGACCACCAGTTCCATGTCCCGCTGCTGAGAGCCAGCCGTGTTGGTGAGTACACAGCGGTACCTCCCTGCATCCTCCTGCAGCACCCGGTCAAGGTGGAGGCTACCGTCTGCTCGGACAGATTGCCGGCTGCCAGATGGGAGCTGATGAAGGTAGGAAGCACAGTTTGGACTGCAGGCCCCTGGGAGCCAACTAAGAGAGACAAACCCTCAGAAAACCAAACTGCCTTCCAGATTAGCAGGGAGCAGGCAAGGCCAAGAAGCCAGGAGTCAGAGAAGGCTGAGGGATTGGGGATGTGACCCTCCTCATCTTAGACTCGTCCACACCTTACAGACCCTGCAGGGCTGGTGGGCCTCGGACCTGTACACCCCTAGCCCCACCTCTCGCATGGTTGGCTGGACCAGGCCTGACTGGACACCTGGCCCAGCTAGGCCAACTAGAGTCTCTCCTGGAAATATGGACTTGAGACCAAAGCCTTTAGTCAGTCAGGGCTAGAGCCCAGGGCTCTGAGGCCACTGAGAAGAAGAACAGAGAAGGGAACAGTGTGGAGCAGAGCAAAGCAGGACCACAGGAGATAGAATCCCAGAGAGAAAAGAAAACAGTGGCTCTGGGCAGCTCCCTAGCTTGTCCACATCAGGAGTAGAGTGAAGTGGGGGAACACCAGCCCAGACAGGCCCTGGGGCAAACCCTGTAAAGGATTTCCAGCCAGTCCATCCTGGGGGAGAAAGCCAAAGAGCCTTCCCACCCAGGCTGAGGCTGGATGTAGCCCTTGGGCAGGGGTATACGGATTCCTGCTTTGGGTTTTAAAGTGTGTGCTATGGAGTCAGCAGACCTGGGTTCCAGTCCTAGCTTGGGCACTAACTAGCCATGTGATCTTGAGCATGTCACTTAACCTTGCTAAGCTTCAGTGTACACATCTGTGAAATGGGGAGAAAAAACAGACCCCTCTTCCCACGTAAGCTGTAAGGACTGAAGGCTAGAAAACCACACAGGCATGTGCCCAGCACTGGCTTCTGTGTCCTCACTATCCAGTGCTCTACTTCCATTGCTGCTGTTGTTGTAGGACAGGCAGAAATAACCGGGAAAGGTGTTCATGATTGGCAGGAACAGCATGTGCTAAAGCACAGCTGTGGGAAAGCTCATCTGGGGCCCAGTCAATTGTCTGGTCAGACAGGCATGTGAGACAGATGTAGGGAATTCCAAAAAGGAGGACCAGCAAAGCAGAGGCTGAGGTGTGAATGTGAACAGCCTCTCCATCCTCAGGAGCACTGTCCACTATCCCTCAGGGGCCCAGCACTCACAGGCTGGCCAGCTTTCAGCCAGCGCCTCTCTGGAAGGGGCCTCCCTGCAAGGATGATACATGGCAGAGACACGGGCTGCCCCTCTAGGACTCGGACCTTGGAGGCACTGCTGGCAATCTGCGGGGCAGCTGTGGAGAGAGATGGTGTCAGCCATACTGGATGCCGTGTGTAGTATCTTCAGGGGGCAGAGCCACCCGCCCCCTGTGCCAATCTTGTGGGCACATCAGGATTGAGATCCTAAAGGGTCAAAGGGCCCCCAGACACTTTGCAGGAGATGGGATACAGGGTTCCACTTGAAGAGCTTGGCATGAACCCATCTGTTCCAAAGGATAAGATCCCTAGGGATCTTGTAACCAGGCTGCTCCTAGGAAGCACCCACTCTGCACCCCACCCCACCCCCTGCTTCCCCTGCCTCTCCCATTCCACCAGCGAACCATGTCCGGTGACAATGAGCTGGGCCTCTGCCTGCACCTTCCCAAAAACATTTCGAGCTTCACAGATATATGAGGTCTGGTCTTCAGAGGCTACTTCTGAAAGAGAGGAAAGAGGCATGCCCTGGCTCCAGCCCTCACCAACCTCCAGCTCTCCAGGATGTGGGGAAGGCCCTTAGCACAACCTCTGGGAGTCCCTTAGGCTGCACCCTAGGGCAAAGATCACACCTGAGGTTAGCTGACAGTCTAAATAGCCTGGCCCTGCAGAGTCCAGGTAGACAGTCTGGGATGGCAGAGAGAAGAAGGACCAGGGGATAGGGTTGGGCCATGGAAATATGAGAAGGACTCAGCTTGTTCATCTGTAGAATGGGAATCATTTACCTGACCTGGACTGGATAAAGCACCCATCACCGGGCAAGCAGTAGGATGAAATAGTGGTATAAGTAGAGCAGTGGTCATCATAGAAGAAGAAAGCGCCAGTGGTAGATGCACTCATTGGGAGAAATAGTAGCAGCAGTAATCATTGAAGAAGTAGACGCAGCAGCAGCAGTTGTAGTTGGGGGGTGTTCGTAGTAATAGTAGTGTAGGTGCTCGTAAGAGCAGTGGTGGAAGGACTGGCATTGGTGGCAGTAGAAACAGTAGCTGCAGTAGTAGTAGTGTGGCAGTGGGAGCAGTAATCATAGCAGGAGTGGTCGTAATACTCGTAGTAGGAGAAGACGTGTAGTAATACTCGTAGTAGGAGAAGACGTGTAGTAATACTCGTAGTAGGAGAAGACGCAGCAGTAGAACTAGTGGCCGATGAATAGCTCCAGCAGCCGTAGCAGCAACAGCAGCAGAAACAGAATGAGTGGCAGAAGCAGTGGTAACGGGAGAAGTGCTACGGTCGGAGAAGCAGCGGCAGCAGTTGCTCAGTGGTAGGAGCAGCAGCTAACATGGAGTATTCGTCGGGACTGTGCTGTCTGCCTACTGCATGTTACCTCATGTAGCCCCACACAGCCACCTAGAATTGGGACTGTTGGGAATGCCAGGTGATAGGTAGCATTATCAGCAGGTTCCGAGCATAGGAAGAACTTGGCCAGGCTAACACAGTCAATACATGATGGCATGGCAGCCTGACCCTGGTCAGTGCTGGAGGTCAGCATCCCGCTCCAGGCCCGGGTGAAAGGGTCAGAAGCAGTAGCGTCTCCCTGTCAACCCTCCCATAGTCCAGATCTCTTACTTTCAAAGAATAGCACTCCTGGATCTGACTGCCCAGTCCGGCTGCCACGCCCTAGCGGCTGACCATCTCTTCTGTGCCAGGTGACTGTTGGGGGTGGGCGGCCTGTGGCCCGGCACACCAGGAGGGCGCTTCTCCCCAGCTCCACGGTAACATCCCGTGGCAGCTCCATCAGCCGGGGTGCATCTGCAGATAAGTGACTGGTCACCTGGGAACTGTTCCAGATGCCCGCTTACCCTCTGCTCCCCTTCCAACCATGGAGGCTCTCCTCTTTCAGCATCACACTTGTGAGCCTGAGGGGTTGACCCCTGTCCAGGACTCCAGGTCCAATCAGAGCTTGGCTGGCTCCATGCGCTAGAGAGCTCTGATAGATGAGGGCACAGCTGGGTGGTGGACGCCACCAGGTGGACGCTGTGTACCCCTAACTGTAGGGGAGGGGTCTTCCCTAACTGCAAGCCCACTCTTGGCTGCAACACCTCCTGCCCAAGAAGCCCACCTCATGGGGCTATTTGACACGCAGCAGCCATAAGCATATGCATGTTGCTGCCTTTGATCCTGACCTTGGCTGGACAGATTGGGACCCACATGGAGGCTGGAGGTGAGCCCCACTGCCCCTGACTCTCCTCCCCTGCCTACCTCACCACCTCCACCTCCCTGCTCACAGGGAACTTCCTCTCAAATGGAGAACAAGGCACAGGGCTTAAGCAACTCTAACAGAAAGACTAAACTTGTGGGGAGGTTATAGGTCATCTGTACTCTTCTCTAAGGCACTGGGCTGCTAACTGCAAGGTTGGTGGTTCAAACCCACCAGCTGCTCCATGGGCAAAAGATGAAGCTTCTGTTCCTATGAAGATTTACAGTCTTGGAAACCCTACGTCAGGTCAAGATGAGTTGGAATTAACTTGGTGGCCATGGGTTTTGTACTCTCTCTACACTCACTTGCTGTAAAACATGCTTATTTACCAATAATGTGATCTTATAATTTAGGGTCCCAACAGACACGCTCATGAGTAGGTGTTGTCATGGAGCTGATTCCAACTCACGGTGCCCTCATATGTGTCAGAGTAAACTGTGCTCCACAGGGCTTTCAATGGCAGAGTTTTTAGAAGCAAATCAGACATTTCTTCCGATACACTTCTCATGGGGACTCAAACCTCTAACCTTTTGGTTAACTGCTGAACATTTCAATGGTTTGCACCACTCAGTGATTCTCCACGAGTTAAAAGGAGGCATATTAATAACTGCATCATAACAGGACCACCCTGGTCACCTGAGTTATAAAAATTTCCAACAATACACAAAACCAGACTCCACTGCTGCTGAGTCCATTACAATTACTAGTGACCCTACAGGACAGAGGAGACATGCCTCACAGGGTTCCCAGGACTATAAATCTTTACTGAAGCAGACTGCCACATCGTTCTCCCCGAGTAGCTAGTGAGTTCAAAAAGATGACTTTTCATTAAGAAGCACAATGCTTAACCCACTGTACCATCAGGGCTCCTAACAGCACACAAGAGGTGGAAATTTCCCTACTTACCCCACACGTTCCAAATCTCACACCCTTTACCAAAAATAATTCCTGTTAACAAAATGTGCTGTTTCTTCCAAACCTATTTACTAAATGTCTTGTTATTTGCATAACATAGGTAGGTCCACCCCAAGACAGGCCCATACCACAGCTCCTGGCACTGTCCACAGGTCCCTGTCCCCAGACCCACTCACCAGGGAGGTCCCCAACCTGTATTTAACACTTGTAATCCAGCAACGTGGAAAAACACCCTCCGTCTCTTTGTTCTTTCCATCTTTCTCCAAAAATCTCCCTGGCCCATCCAAATCATGACATCATAATCCCCTCTTGGTTTTAGGGATTAGGGAAGTTCCAGGGAGATATAAACACAACTTGGAAAATTACTGCAAGAAGGAAGACAGTCTTGGACCGAACCTCAGACACCACCCGCACGCCTCTTCCTTTCTCATAAATCTGGCAGAATCTCAGGAAGCTTTATCTCCAGGCTTGCCCCAGACAGGGTCATGGGTCCTGCTGAGAGAGCTCTGCCCCCAGAAGGACAGCTTTGCCCCCCCCTTGTCTCCTTTCCTGAGCAGTGCTGAGAATGAGCCCCAGGGCCAGGTACCAAGACAGTCTGCCTCACCCAGCTTCACCCTGTACCTCCTCTCCTTCACCCAGCCGCAGACTGCTACTTGTCCCCTTTCCTCATCTCAGACCCCAGACAACCCATCTTTGTCTCCTAAGTCTGGGATCCTTTGAAGTCCACTTCCGTTCTTGAACCTACCCCCTGAAAAGGAACAGTGAAATAGAGGCATGAAGGGCAGCATTTGGGATACCTACTAAGTAAAAGGAGTCCTGGTGTGGTGCCGTGGGTTAATGAGTTGGACTACAAAGTTGGTTTGAACCACAGGGTCCACAGTTCAAGCTCACCAGCCAATCCTCGGAAACCCTTACAGGGTTGCTATGGGTCGGAACCAATTCAACAGCACTTAACAACAACTAAGTTAAAGGCATGGGGACAAGTGTTTTAAGAAACGATTTCATTCAGCATTTGAAATGTAATCCCTAAAGTGGATATTCTCACAATCCCCATTTCACAGATGAGGAAAATGAAGAGCAGAGAGACTAAGGAGTCGGCCCAAGTCCACAGTAGAGCAGGGCCAGTCTGGCTGATGCTAAGATCCAGGTGCTCAGTCACCAGATACAGGCCTGCCTCCTCCAGGTGTACTCCAGCCATCCCCCTCTCCCTATCTCTTGCCTGGGTAAGCCCCAAAGCAACCCAAATGCTGGACTCAGCTTCCTTGCTCAGAAAAGACCCTCTGATCTACCCAACCCTCTCATTGTACAGATAAGAAACTGAGGCCCAGGAGAACAAACAAGATGGCAGATCGGGTGGAAGTGCGGTGAGGAGCTCCATCAACAACACAGAATACTGGAACAAGCAGGCTCAGGGGATTGTCTCAGAACTCTGAACTACACATAAAGGAATATTTAAAAGGTTGGAAGACTTGCAGCTAGGGGAATTTGTAGCAGAAGCAAGAAATCCACTGCTTTCTAATTTAAGATGCTCACCTGTTCACGGAGCTGCCATCTTGGGTGAGATCGAGCAGGAGAAGAATCAGAGCAACCAAGGATGCCTCACAGAACCGCAGAGATAAAGGTGTGGACATTCTTTTCTTTTTGGTATCTGTTCATTGGTCTCTCGCTGTACACCTCCATTCTGGTGACTAGAGGAGGTGCTTGAGTGAGTGGACACCCCCCCCCCAACCCCTGGAGGGTTCTACTATGCATGCACACAGATCTCCTCAAAATTTAAA
>NW_006408532.1:9689235-9718065 GCF_000296735.1 Chrysochloris asiatica | reverse complement strand
GCCCAGGATCGAACATTGTTTCGTTCTGCTGTGCATGGAGTCGCTATGAGTCGGTTCCGACTCGATGGCACCTGACAACAACAACAACAAGATGGGTCTGGTGAAAAGAGATGAGGAAAAAAAAAGAGATGAGGATAAGATTCAATAGTAAATAATTGTTATCATGACTATTTGCGACTGTCACAATTGTAAAGGTAGAAGTTTTGTAACAAAAACAGTGGATTAGTTAATCTTACCGTCCAGAAACAGAGGACCCTAGGACCATCAAGGGAGAAGAGCACAAGGAGAATGCAGAACCTTATCCAGAGAAGCAGTGATGCCAGAGATGGAGGCAGAGAGAGGGACATGGAGAGAGGGAGCGGCTGATTTATAGGAAGAGAGGGACTAAGAGCTAGTGGCCAGGAGGCAGACTTGCAGAATGTGCCCTTTGGAGATGTAAATTATTATATATGCCTGAGTGGTTTTTGTTTTTTTAATAAAGCTAAAGTGAATAGAGAGAAATACTATTAACTGATGGTACATGGAGGGAATTATAATCATTGTAATGAAACAAGGTGTAGGATTTGTTGAATGTAAAATTGATGATATGCCCTGTAAACTTTCACTCAATCCACAATAAAAACCTTAAAAAAAAAAAAAAGTATTTGACTTAGATCAGAACCAATTTACAATGGAGTAGTTCAAACAGAATCCTGTTTTATGTCATGGACTACCTGTATTTCCCTCTGTTGCTGTGCCCACCTACCACTCAGCCCCCTAAATCATTTCTTGGAAATAAAAGATTATGGACATAAAAAAATTAAAAAAGAAACTGAGGCCCAGAAGAGAAAAGAACTGGCCCCATGTCCTGCAGCAGCACATCAGTAGGGCAGGGCTGGGAGAGGTGAACTCCCAACCCAGTGCTCTTCCTGGAGCATCACCCACAAGGCTCAACCATCTCTACTCCTAAGCTCTGAGTCCCCTCCTCACACAGACCCTGCAGTCAAACTCAGGGAAGGAGGGCTAAGCCGTGCCCACTGCCATCTGATTTCCCAGACATGAGCTTCCTGCCCAGAGACAGCTGAACAGTGCTTCAGTGAGGCCCAAGTTGAGTGCAGCTGATGATTGAGTCCGCCTGTTTGTGGGGAACCTGGAAAAAAAGGCACCTTGAATATACCAGCTACCAGGTCACAGAGGGAGGCAGGCCAGGCCAGAAGGGCTTGGTCACCTCAGGGGATGCCTTGGTCCCCCTATTGAGCTATCTAGGGTTGTCTCAGCCCTTTTTCCTTTCCTGCTCATACACCTCAGATCTTGGCTATGCCCAAAGTAACACTCCACCCAAATTTTTCTCCAATCCAGGCCTTAAGCTGAGTTCCAAAGCCTGAGTCCAACTTCCTCATGGATGCCCGTCAATCCTTCACTCACAATAAATCCAAAGCTGAGCCCACACTCAGCACTGCCCACAGTGTGAGTCAGGCCCCTGCCCTCTTTGTCACTTCCCAGTCATGTGGGGTCCTACCTTCTACCATCCCTGCCATTGTTCTGTCTTTCTTGTCCCGATGACTCCCAGCACCTACTCCATCATCATGAGTGTTTCCCACATGGACCCCGAGCCACGCTCACTTCAGGAGCAGGAGTGGCCTTTGCATGACACTGGTCCAACTCTGGATGCCCTGCCCATAGTGATAACTGGGTGGGTGCTGGAAGCCTGAACTCAATGGCTCCCAAGGAAGTCAGGGCCAAATCTAGCCTCACCCCCAACCTCACCTTCTCTCCAGTGACCAGTTGCTGACAAGCATATACTGAAAGTCCTGCTTACAAACCAGCCCCGGGGACACAGGAGGATTTTGCCAGCTGCAGTGTGCCCTCCTGGTGCTCATAGCCCTACATCAAGTAAATAAGATAGTTGCCACCCCCCAGTGTCCAGCACAGCACCCCGCACACTGCGTTGCTCTGGAAATATACAGAGAAGGAGGGAAGGGTGCACCCTCGGGAAGCACGGAACCCACTGGCAACCGGGTTGCTAATTAATTGTGGGAAGGTGGCACTCTTCAGAGGAACCTAGAATACCAGCCACACCACCCTCCAGGGTTTTCCAGGGGGAAAATGACAGAGCTGATATCTTCCTTCCTTCCTCGGAGCTTGGCATCGCAGCCTGAAGGCCCAAGGTGTGGGTAGGCCCCCATGCTGCCTTTGCCTCTGCCTCACTGGGCACACATGAATGAATCCCCTCACCACTCTGGACTTCAGTTTCACTCTCCAGAAAGAGGCAACTTGATTTTTACCCTTAAAATACTTTCAACTTCCAATGCCTTACAATTCCAGGGCTCTTTCCTTATCATTAAGGGGCTCTTGTGGTGCTGTGGGATAAATGAATGGATGCTAACCTGAAGGTCTGAGGTTCAAACCCACCATCCACTCCTTGGGAGAAAGATGAAGCTCCCATAAAGATTTACAGTCTTGTAAATGCTATCTATACAGGATCACTGTGAGTTGTAATCTACTTGATGGCAGTAGGTTTGGTTTTGGTTTTTAGATTTCTTATCATTGTCTTGAGACCCCAGGTCTTACAGCCCAGAGTCTCCCTAGCTTAGAGTCCTTAAGGCAGGGCTGCTTGGGATAGAACCAGCTTCTGAAAAGCCTGACTGAGGAGCAGAATTCTGTGGTCAAAGAGTGTGCAGACGGACAAGGTGAGCTGTGTTGGGAGATGCTCGACCTGAGGCCTGCCCCACCTTAAACAGGACACCTTCAGAGTCACTGAAGTGTCTATGACTAAGCCAGGAGCCTTGGGGAGGATGGCCTCCACAGCCCCTCCCCTGAGGGCTCTAAGATCCTGCAATTGGGCCTGGAGCCTCAGCCACACTGGCCAGATCCACAGAATGACGGTTGTGGAATCCTTCCTTCATAAAGAAAAAATGCCAATGTTATTTTAAGACTGCCATGGCATCAAGACAAACACAACTCAAGCTGAATTCATTTTAATCTACTCATTATTATTATTATTATACTCCTTTTTCTTTCTTCTGACTTTTAAAAGAAATTGAAATTAGAACATTTTCTCAGGCCTCTAAAAAAGATTGAGGGTCTCCCTGCCCACCTGTTGCACCTGCTGGAGAAGGAGGCCCCGAGCTTGGCCACACCTGTCACCCAACTTAGTCCTGCTTCTCACTGCTCCCCCAGGCCAGGGGGTCATAAGCATTCTCAAAAGTGTGCACTCTGCTCCCCTGCTTGTCCACTCAGCAACCAGGGGTTTCTGGGATACAAGGATAAGGAGGTAATGAAATGGAAGAACAGAAAGAGAGTGGAGTGAAAGCTCATTTATAAAGCACAAATACCTTAGCTCAAGGCAGTTTTTAAATAATAACTCAGGTTGGGTACTAACTCAGGTTGCAGAAACCTGATCACTTGCCATGGGCTAGTCACCCACTTCAGCCCCGCCCAGTCATAGTATAGGTGGTAGGGTTAGGGGAGAGGGTGCTTAAATATATTGATTATTTGTTACATGCAAATCTTGAGTTAAGCCATATTGTCTCAAGAATCCTGTTGTTTTTGTAGTCCTGGTGTGGTGCTGTGGGTTAATGCTGTGGACTGCAAAGTCAATTTGAACCGCAAGGTCAGTGGTTCAAGCTCACCAGCCGCTCAAGGCTTTATTATTATCTTCATTTCATAGATGAGGAAAATGAGGCTCAGAGAAGTAAATAACTTGGCCAAATTAGCAGCAGGAACCACCAGATACTGACCCAGGACTCTCAATTGCCAAAAGGCTGGCCCAGAGATGCTGTAAAGTGCTCTGTGGGCTGGTCCACAGACCCAGTTCAGTACCAGTGCCTTCCTTCCTGTGCCCCAAATGCTGCTAGGAAGCCAGTTCCCAGCTCAACAGCAGGAAGTAGGCATGGCTCCTACTTGTTTCCTGTCTTGGAAGGCTCTGCCAGCCTGGTCAGAAAGACTTGACCACAGCTGCCACCCAAATTGGCAGGAAATTCAATTTCCCACCACCACTGCCAGGCCAGCTCGCCCTAGCTTGTCCCAGTCCACAGGTGCTGGGCCCCTCTCCAGCCCTTCCTTGACCTAAGGCCAGAGGCTCCCATTGGCTGCCAGTGGCCCAGTGCCCCAGAAGTTCTGCATTCCGATGCCAGCCACCTAGTCCCTCTGACTTGGGGAAATGACTCCAAGACCAAGAGCAGAGGAGACAGAACAGGACCAGACAGACATACCAGTCTGGGACCCAAAGACATTAGATTTTCTGAGAAGAAATCAGACAAGGAGCAAGAAGGGATGCCTACTCATAGCACTGCAAGGTGAAGCTCCCCTAGCCCCGACCACCGCTCCATCCCCCATCACCATTACCCAGGAGCACCCTCACCTCTCGTTTAACCAGAACCTGCTGGCTTATAACAGCCACAGCAGCATTTATCAGAGCCCCCTGTGTCCCAGGCATTTCTTATCACTTACTCCCACAGCATCTTCAAGGCCATTTTACAGATGAGGAGCCTGAGGCTCAGAGAAGGAAAGTGACCAAGCTCACCTACCAGTGGGCAGCAGGATCAAGTGCAGCTCCACCCACGAAAGTGGCAACGTGCAGAGAATAATGGCACAGACTCTGGAATTCAGATTCAAGCTCTGCCACTTGCCAGTTGTGTGACTTTGAGCAAGTCAGTTAACCTCTCTGTGCTTTGTTCTCCTCATTTATAAAGAGGTTAAATGATGGCATGCACCTCAAAGCATCGTTAGGAGGATTAACTGAGTTCAGACATGATGAAACGTGCTTAGAGCTGGCCTGGGGACACAGTAAGTAGCGCAGAAGCGTTGGCTAATCGTTTTATTATTGTTAGTATCAGGCTTTCAAGCCCACAGCTTTCCACACCCAGCCTGTCACATCACAGAGTCCAGCCACATGGTGCTCGCTATGGTGAAAGGTTGAGCTCACCCCCTTCCTAAACCTCTAAACACCACCTGAAGGACAAAGCCCAAATTCACCCAGCCTGTCACATCACAGAGTCCAGCCACATGGTGCTCGCTATGGTGAAAGGTTGAGCTCACCCCCTTCCTAAACCTCTAAACACCACCTGAAGGACAAAGCCCAAATGCCTACAAGGGGGCTTCAAAAATTTCATGGAAAAACTCTGTTATACTTTTACCTGATTTTCCCATGAACTTTCTGAAGCTCCCTCATTTATCTCACTCCCTGCCTTGCTGAGCCTTTGGGAGATTTGCACACATTGTTTCCTCTGTCTGGAACACTGTTACCAAGCTCTTCACCAGACTGATTCCTCTGGCCTCAGTTGAGATACCTTCTCCAAGAAATCTTTCCGGCTGCCATTGTAAGGTTAGCCCCCTCCTCTGGGTTCCTACAGCCCCCTGAGAATGCGTGCCATTTCCAAATGCTTGGTAGCCAAACAAAACCCACTGCCCTCGACTCACAGTGACCCTATAGGACAGACTCGAAGTGCTCCATAGGGTTTCCGAGGTTGTAAATCTTTATGGGAGCAGACATCTTTCTCCTGTGGAGAACTTGGTGGGTTCCAACCGATGACCTTTCTGTTAACAGTCAAATATATAGCCCATGGTGCCACCAGGGCTCCTTAACTCTAGATACATTGGATTCTAATTGCCTGCTTGCAACTCCAACATGAACCGGCAGGCAAAAGAGTGACTTGACCACCACTGCATTCCCAATACAGGGTCTGGCACACAACCATCTAGAGGCCACATATTGGAGGAGTGGGCGATGGAATGGGTGAAGGGAACCCAAACCCAGAGATGGTACCAGGGGGACAACTGAAGACCCTGGTTGAATGCTTTGGAGACAGGTCCAGACCCTGCCTTCCTTGGGGAGCCCTTGGACATCCCCCAACCCTGGCTCTGCTGAGTCACCTGGTCCAGAAGCACATTCTCAATTCTCTGTGCTTCTCCAGCTCCCAGCTCCTGTCTCTCTTACCATGGCCACAGCAAACCCTCTGAGCCCAATCCGTCCCAACTCAGAGTGCCAAGGAGCTGTGCTCACGGCTCCCAAGCAATCGCCAGTGCCTGGGATCTAGCCTAGTGCTTGGACATCACAGGAATCACAGACAAGGTCACACATCAGCCTTGGAAAAATCCAAGCTCCAGAGTGGCAAAAAGGAGACAACAACCCTCTGGTTCATCCAGCCCACACTATGGTCAGACCCTGTGCTAAGCATTTTCTGCCCCATGTCATTTACCCCTCACAGCAACCCGGTGAGGGAGGACAAATGGTCAGCTCCATTTTACAGATGGAGAAACTGAGGCTCACTGACTTGAACAAAGCAGGCAGATGGTAAGTGATAGAGTCAAGACTAGAACTCACCCTTGGGTTTTCCCTCCCACATTGTACCAGGGTTGTTGTACGAACTTGGAGGAAAGGGATGGTATATTACTTCCAAGATTGACTGTTTACAAAAAATGGTGGTTTCAATCCCGAGTTATCTCTCTCTCTCTCGTAACTAGCTCTGAGAGAAGCCATGTCATGAGTAGCCTTATGGAGAAGCCCACGTGGCAAGGAACTGAAGCCGTCTGCCAACAACCATGTGAGTGAGCTTGGAGTGGCTCCTCCAGCCCACGTCCAGCCTTCCGATGGCTGCAGTCCCTGCCAGCATACTGATGCAGTCTTGTGAGAGACTCTGAGCCAACACCATCCCTCCAAGCCGCACCCTGGTTCTTGACCCTCAGAACCTGTGAGATAACAAGTATGTATTATTCAGTCACAGTGTTTTGTGACCATTTGTTACAAGAGCAAACTCGTACATGGCTGCTTCTCCAATCACCTTTTGTAGCTACATGCTTTGGAGCCGCATGATGCAGACTCCATTTTGGCAGTATATGCAGTGGAATTCTCTTCCTTCTCAGAGGCAGGGCTCAGAGCTGAAGGGGGTGCAAGGGTGGGAAAGGTGGGAGCAAGGGGAACACTCACATCCAACCTCCAGACGGATCTGTGCAGAGGCATCTCCCAACTCATTGACAGCTCGGCAGGTATAGACACCAGCATCCCTCTCCTGAGTTGCCCGGATCCGCAGCATCCCGGAGCTGAGGTCCTCCGGGGCCAGAATCATTTCATGACGCCCTGAACCAAAGATAAGAAAGCACTGGGACAGGTTGGAGGTCACTGTAGGAGGCCAGGGTGTCAGGCTACTTGAGACCTGACGCCCCCAGCTCCTGTGGGTCCATGAGACCAGGCTCCTCTGTGTCAACACTGGAACTGTCCAGCCTCACAATGACCTTTCTGGGGAGCTGATTCCCAGAGCCCCAGCAGACAATTCCCCAGGCCTCCTCCCACTTAGCGTACCTCGGTACCAGATGACCCGGGGCAGAGGCGTCCCCGATGCCTCACACTCCAGCACAGCCTCCTCCCCAACGGCAGCGAGCACCACAGCACTGACAGCAGAGACTGATGGTGGGTCTGTGTGTATATGGGGGGGGCGGGGGGGGGCGGGAGTGTTGTATGGGGAATTTAGGACCAGACCTGAGGTGAGAGAGGAAGAGCCTCTTCCCCACCCCCACCCATCAGGGACAAACACAGCCAGGTTTTTAGACCTTAAATGAGTCACTCTCCTGACCAGCCCCTCTCAATAACTCCCTGTTGATACTCACTGAACCTGGAATACCCTAGAAGGTGCCCAAACACCCACCCCTCATCCCATCTCCACTCACTTCACCTCAGCCTCCTTGAAACCACTGGAGCACACCAGATCCATTCCCACCTCAAGACCTGTGCCTGCCTGTCCCTCTGTCTGGAATACTGTTTTGTCCATAGCTCACCTCCTCAGAGCCACTTCCCACTCACCCCCACCCTCACATCACCCTGTTCTATTCTCTTCAGAGGGTCTTTGCCATCAGAAAGGATCTCAGAAACCTTAGAAAAGAAGGAGAAGGAGGAATGGAAACAAAACACAGGAAGTAGGAGACTTGATGTCCCATTGAGAGGACTGCAATCAATGAGATGAAACAAAATGAGTATGAATTGTCGAATGGAAAACTGATGATCTGCTCTGCAGTCCTTCACTCAGTTCACAATAAAATAAAGATAAAATAATGATGTGCGTCATAGAATAAGCATTTAGCCTCAAGGTCAGTTTGAACTGCAAGCTCTGTCGTTCAAACTCACCAGTTGCTCCTCAGAAACCCTATGCAGGGTCGCTGTGAGTCAGAATCGACTCCATAGCACTTAACAACAATAACGATTGGAAGGGGGAAAAATAAAGCATCTTATTAAATTAAGGTGCCCTAAGGAGCTCTGGTAGCGTAGTGGTTACGAATCGAGCTGCGAACCTTAAGGTCAGCAGTTCCAAACTACCAGCTGTTCCACAGGAGAAAGATGAGGTTTTCTGCTCCCATAAAAATTCACAGCCTTGGAAGCCCTGTACAGGGTCGGAATCAACTCTACAGCACTTAACAACAACAACAACAGTGGTGCTGTGGGTTAATGCACCAGACTGCAAAGCCGTTTGAATTGCAAGGCCGGCGGTTCAAGCTCACCAGCTGCTCTTCGGAAACCCTATACAGGGTCACTATGAGTCAAAATCAACTCGACGGCAATTAACAACAACAACAACAAGTGGTGCTATGGGTTAGGCACTGGGCTGCTAACCACAGATTGGTGGTCGAAACCCACTAGCCACTCCTCTGTAAAGATTTACAGTCTCAGAAACTCAGGGTCACTATGAGCCAGAGCCAGGTCACTGTGGCCTTGGGTTTGGTATCTCACAGAGTTATCGATTTGCCTGTTTGTTTTCTGCCTCCCCTGTTAAGCACAGGCTCCATCTGAACCGAGTCTGTGTGTTCATTGCTGTACCTCAGTGTCTGGCATATAGACTTGTAGTAGTAGTTGCTCAATAAAGATTTGTGGAGAGCAGGAGGGACAGAGGAAGAGACGGGGAGGAACGGAGGGGAAGGTCCCGAGTACCTGTGTAGTACAGAGTGACAGTCTTCTTGTCTGTGCCAACTTCATTAGCAGCCTGGCAGCTGTAATTCCCAGCATCTTCAGGAGCCACTCCCTGAATGATCAGTGTTCCCTGGGCATCCACAAGGACTCTGGAGTCATGCCATAAAAAAACAAGTCCCACAGCAGGTCACACAAGAGGGTGTTCTACAACCATCACTAATAACAAATGCACTCACATCCCCAGTAACCAAATTCTCCACTGACTGTTATTCTGCTCTCGGCTGGGCCCTTTCCATACATTGCCTTAGCTCATTCACAAGGCTCAGGGAGGTGACAGGATTTGTCCAAGGTCACCAGCCTGCATGGATCCATCAGTCTCAGGAGCCATTGTTGTCTCTTGATGTTCCTGAGACTCAAATAATCCCATGGGGAAGGCGAGGCAAATGTAACTCTCCCATCCAACTCCCACAGAGGTAACATGGCCCAGGTACCCTGGGATCCTTGTGTCCTGGGCCCTCACCTGCTGTCCTCTGTCAGGGCATGGCCTTCTCGGCTCCAGGAGATGTGGGGTGTGGGGTACCCAGAGGCTGAGCAGCTGACCCTCACCTCCACACCCTGAGAGAAACGCTGGGACCTGGTGTGGATGCTGACCTGTGGGGCCTCTGCGGTCCAAAGAGTAGACAGGCAGGGAAGAGCTCGTCAGAGCAGCTGGCCCATCATCCCAGGAACCCAGACCCAGCCCCTTCCCCTTTTCCTGTGTCCACAGATGGGTTAGACAGAAAAAGCAAATGCCCACAGGGCCTGATCCCTCCAGCAGTGGCTTCCCTGGAAATGGGTGGTTCAGGCAGTCAGTCACAGAAAGCATCTCCTCTCAAGTCATAGGGGCAGCAGTTTTTCCAATGCCCCTCAGCCTGAAGTCCTTCTCAGAGAGATTCAAGATGTCAGGGTTGAGATGGCTCTGTCTGGTCCCCAGGGACCTTTCTGTGGTTCCCAAGGCCTGCCCCAGAATTGGACCCAGATGTATGTTCTATAAGGGCTCTCTGGAGCTCACAGTACAACAGATGTGTCTGGTTCAAACAGGAGTCTTAGCCATCTCATCTAGAACTGGCAGGTGCACCCTCTCCCACACCTGTGACCGACATCGCTAGCCGATCTCCTTCCTGCAGAGCCTGACTATGGCCTCAATGCCTTCTCAACATACTTCAGGTAGCCACAGCCAAGTAAGAATCACTGCCATAGGAGAGGAAACTTGTTCCAACACTCTTATTTTCACACTTGGAGAAAGAGAGTCCTAAGATCCTAAAATGGAGAATCTGTCTAAATCCCGGATAGATTTGAGGCCATGACCTGAATCTCCCAACTCCCTGAGCAGTGTTTTTTCCACTGTTTCCTCCACTCCATCTGGTTGCTGTGGTTTAACCCCTGCTTGGGCTTTCACAAGTTTCCAATATCATAATACCTGCCCTACACTGAGAAAATGAGCAACAGAGGCACTCAATGGCAGGAGAAAAGGACAAGGCAAGATGAAATTGGCCTGGCCTGTAACAATAAATTGCTATAAATTGGTTTGGTTTTTGGTTTCATAGTAGAAACTCAGGTTAGATATTAGGATGAACTTCTAGACAGTGAGAACCACTAGACTTTGGCACAGGTGGTCACAGGAGGCTACAGAATCCTCTCTCCCTACAAATTCAGAAAACACAGGAAAGGCTGACGTTGTCTGCCAGAGATGAGTCTGGGGCAGAGGAATGAGGTTGATGTCTTCTATGGTAAATGCTAGGTAATGTGTGGAATTATAGGAACAGCAGTAACAAGAAGAGCCTCACCTCTCACCAGAAGCCAGACGGATGCCCTTGTGACCCCATTGGCATTGCTGGCCACACACTGGTACCTTCCGCCATCACTAGGAACGATGTCACTGATCTCCAGGGATAGGTCAGCCAGTTGGGTGACTCGGCCCACAGAGGCTGGCAGAACCCGCCAGTCCCGAATCCAAGTCAAGTTGTAGGGTGCCTCACCGAGGACTTGGCAGGACAGGGTGGCAGTCTCCCCTGGTGACACAGTCACGTTGGGGGTAGGGACCAGCTGTGGTGGGGGATCTGCAGAAATATGAGCAAAGGAGGGTCTGAGGCATTGGCAAGAGTGGGCAACCATCTTGCAGGCCCTGGTGGGGTCCAAGCTCTGGAAGCTGCAACATACACCATGTCCCTGAGGACACGTCGCTGACAAAGCAGTTACCCAGCATCTGTTCTCCATCCCAAGGACGGCGCCACCCTGGGGAGGGCTCCTTCTACCCCTGCCATCACACCCTCCCAGGGCTGCGTGGCATGTGCGTGCCTTCCATGCCAACACCAGCCGCAATATTAAACAAGTGCTCCACCACTCTTCACATCCTCTGAGCCGATAATCCCACCCTGGGGAATAAAGCCTTGGAACTAACCCAAAAGGGCGAACATGTAATGTGTACAAAGCTACTCTGTGCAAACCGCAGAATAACAGCCAAAGTTTAGAATCTGGTCACTGTCTCAAATGAGGGAGAGCTAAGCAAACTGCTATCTTGATAGGAAAAAAGCCTTAAGAGTGATTGTTCAACACAGGAATAACCTGGACCCAAACAACATTTCAGGAGGTAATCACCAGATCTTTTTTCCTAGTCTGTCTTAGTCCTGTTGAAACCTATTTGATATCATAACAACACACAAAACTCCACTGAAGCACGGATGGTGGCTGAACATAAGGTACATTGATCGGGAATCAAACTCAGGTCTCTCGCTTGATGGTGAGAATTCTACTGCTGAATTACTAATGACATTGTTAAGATATTAATAATTGTTAAATCTAAGTAATGGATGTATACATTTTATAGTATTCTCTTCTGCTTTTCTGTGCTCATAATTTATTTTTTTAAGGTAAAATTTTGTTAATTCATGCACATTTTACTTATTGACATTCTATATTGTTGGGTAAGGAGCTCTGGTAGCGTAAGGTAGTGTAGTGGTTACAAGTCGGGCTGCTAATCTCGCGGTCAGCAGTTCGAAACTATCAGCAGTTTCATGGGAGAAAGATGAGGCTTTTTGCTCCCGTAAAGATTTACAGTCTCGGAAACCCTATACAGGGTGGCTGTGAGTCAGAACCGACTCCACAGCACATAACCATTACCACCATATTGTTGTGTGATGAGCAGGCTGTTGGTCAGTATAACATCATCCTATCTTTGTTAAAAGTACACACAGGGACTACATGGAGATGCTTTTGAGGATATCGCTATAGAGTGGAAGGGGTACAAATTATTTTGATCTTCTTTTTGCTTGTTTATATTTTTCCAACCTTTCTATAAGGAACATGTGTCTTTTTTATAACTAAGGAATGTGGAGTAGCTCATCTTTCCAAGTTTGTTAGGTTCCTTTTCTTCTCTTCAAGACTTACGAGATTACAATAAAACACCAACTTCATTGGTCAGTTTGAACTCCAAAGTTGGCAGTTCAAACTCAACAGTCACTCCTCAGAAAGGCCAGACAGGGTTGTGAAGAGTCGGAACTGACTTGAAGGCACTTAACAACAACATAGGAGTCTTCCAATTTCCCAGAGCTTAATGCCACCATCCTGAGTGAGAATCTGGAGGGGATGAGGGGCATGGGACAGCAAGATCCCTGAAAGTACCTGGGGTCAGCCACACCCCAAAGTCCAAATCAAGAAGTCAGGGGTGGGTGGGGTTAAGGCTGGTGGGGTGGGCATGACCAGAACCAGAGTTCTAAACCTTACTTGAACTGAGACCCACAGGCCATTCCTAGGGTAGACAGACCCCAATGGGGGGCCTGCAGGCAGGCAGAGCCAGACTCTGGATGGTGGATAGTCCCAGCAGTTGGTTGGCTGGCACACTGTCACATGGATGGGGCCATCCCAGGAGTAAATCCGAGAGAGAAGAATCTAGCTAGAGGTGGGAAGGAGGACTTGGAGGAACTCAAAAGACAGACCTGTGATGACAACCTGGGCCTTTGCTCGTCCAGTCCCAGCCCTGCTGACTGCCGTGCATTCATATGTCCCCTCCTCACCCTTGGAGGCCCGTGGGATCTCCCAGCTGCTGTTTCCTGATGCCCTGTGAACAGGGAACAACAGAAGACACACAATCACACTGATCCCCCCAAGTCTCATATACCCCTCAAGGACAAGAGAGACCCCAAATTCTCTGTAAGGCTAGCTAAAAAGAGATGGCAATCAAGACCTTGCAAATTTCATGATCAGCAAGCATGACTTTGGGTAAGCTCCTTCCCCTCTCTGAGCTGTGGACTTCTCTCCAAAGGGGAGGGTCTTAGAGGGTCCTTCCTGCCCTGACCCCCATGGAGTCCTGTCATAAGCCAGGCCCTGTGTGGACTGCATTTTCCAGAGGCAGAGGAAGGCCTATGGCTTTCCTAAGATCCCTCTCCCATCACTCACTCCCCTCAGATCCCTCCAGGCCAGGATGTCAGGGTCCAGATACTGGCCACTCACTGGAAGTGCCGCTCCTCGCCAAGCTTGGTTCCATCTCGCAGTAGCTGCAACTTGAAGGGGAGGGCGCTATGCACAGAGCAGGAAACAAGCAGGGGCTGCTGTAGGTAGCCGTGGATCCTGGGGGGCATGCTGACCAATGGGGTGCCTGCAGGCAAGGACTAAGACTCAGGGTTCCTCACAGAGATTTGTATGGAGGAACCAGAGCCAGAAAACCACAGGACTCAAGCGCTGACTCCACCACTTAGTGGCCATCTTGAACAGATTGCTTCACCTGGCTAAGCCTCAGTTTCTACCTCTGTGAAACAGGAGTAATCACAGTACTAACCTCATTCTGTTCTGGGAACGAGTGAGAAAGGATGCATGGAAGGACTTGGCATGATGCATGACACATGGGAAGCGCCATCAACTGAAGCTGGTATTACTTTCTAGTTTATGAGACTGGCCAGATGGACAAGTCTATTCGTGACTCTGGGTCACCAGTTATTCAAGTGTGTTTAACACAGAAGTTAGACCTATTCAGAAAGCTGATGAAATACTACCCAGGCTGTGATCCAGCTCGCCAGGGGTGCAGGCGGGGCTGTGCAACTGCTTGGCAGCCTGGAGGGTCCCCTTTTTAAATTTTTGACAATAAACATCATTGAGGCATGACTGCGAAGGCAAAATTCACACACATTTTTAAGATAAAATGAAAGACTTCAGTTAAATCTCACAGCATAATAAGCCCCTTGGGGCCCCCATCAGACACTGCTGCCTCCCTCCTCGATACTTGGACTTGGGATGACACATTTGCTTTCGTTGGCTGTTGGAATTACTTCAGTGGAAAGGTCTGAGAAACTCCACCACGGGGTCAACTGCAGCCTGAGAGTGTCTCACTGGGTAACCCCTCAGGCCTGAAGTCAACTTCTTATGTTGTCCTCTCCCCTCTCCAGTGCAGAGATGCTCCAAGGCTGAGACAATGCGCCAGACCTCTTCAAAGCACTAAGCTGGGAGTGGGGAGGAAGGCAGTGACATCATGCTATAGGCTCCCTGCCACATCCCCTGGGAGACGGGTGTCAAACCATTTAGCCACATCCTCAATGTAGTACAAAGCTGTCACCACTCACCCACACACAGCATAGCCAGTTTGGGTTCCCTGCTTTCCATGAGCCGAAAGGGCTCAGAGACCACAGGCCCATATCTTCAAACTCAGGACCTACGCCTCCAAACCAAGCTTCCAGCCTCCCAGACATAGAGGGTTAGGAAAGAGCAAAGGCCTAAACCACATCCCTCCTCTTTTATCTAGAGCTGAAGTGGAGACTAAAAGCCAGAGTTGAAAGGATGGGGGAGAGAAAGTAAAGACTATTATTTCTCTTCTGAAACTCCTTCCTGAAAATTCTTCCCCAAAGTTGCAAAGACCAAAGGAAAAGAGGCCCAAGCATCTCAGCAGGAGGATGTAAAAAAATGGATCCCAACTTCCCCACTCAGACCTGCCCTACCCCACCCAGGTCCTCAAAACCCCCTCAAGAGCTACCCAGAAGAGGGGCGTCTTCCCTCCCTCTATCCCTTTCTGAGGTGGACAGAGGAGACCTCATGGAGACCTCTGACAAAGAAAATGTCAGTAACATCCACCTGTGTGAGCTCCTCCCAGGTCACCTCCAGAAGAAGAGAGGGGAGTGGGTGGAAAGATGGCAAATTACGGCTGCCATGTGTAAAGTGCCCTAGTCCAAACTCCCACAGTCTGAGTGAGTCTCTGAGCATCTGTGTGCTGTCTTATGATGTGTGTTAGCTTGAGGAAACCTCAGAGTAGCCCTGCAAGGTGAGTGGTGTCCGTTTGCTGGTCTATAAAATGAGATTTGCAAGCATTCAGTGAGTTAGCGCATGGCAAAGACTGACCTATGGGCAGTTCTCAAAAATGGTTGCTAGAATAAATATTCCCCTGATAATAAGAATAATGATGATGATGTCTTCTGTGTCTCCAATGCCTAACACCACGGCTGGTATATATTTGTTGCTGCTGCTGCTGTTGTTGTTGTTGTTGCTAAGTACCGTCGAGTCGGTTCCGACCCATAGCAATCCTGTATAGGGTTTCCAAGGAGCAGCTGGTGAGTTTGAACCACGGACCTTGCAGTTCAAATAGCTTTGCAGTCTGGCACATTAACTCACAGCGCCACACCAGGACACACAGTATATAGTAGATACTAAAAATGAATGTTGGATAGGTGAATGGATGGATGACTAAGTCCTTGAAATGAGGACCACATCTGAAGTATCTCCAGTATTTAGCATAATGACTTGCAAGGAATATGTAACTTAACAAACAAACATTTGCTGATATAAATATAATCAAGGAAGCATTCCACGAAGAGGTGGGCTTCCAAGGGAGCCCGCTGGGCTGGAAAATAAAAAAGTCAACCACTTACCTGGAGCCACCCCACTGTACGCAACTCCAGAGACACGAAGGAGTGGGTTTCCCTCATGGTCCTCGCCCTTCACCTTGAGGTAGAAACGTTCCTGGGGGGCTTGGAAGGATGGCCCACCCCACAACTGATGGGTAGATTCATTGGAGAGGAGCTTTGTGGGAAAAGTCAGGAGGGACCGTCCTGAGCTGTGGGCGAGCTCTACCGAGTCTAGACGGCCTGGTGCCTGCAGGCCCGTGGAGTTTATCACCAGGGAGATGGGCACTCCTGCAGAGGAAAGGTGAGGGAAGAGGTACTGGCATCTGTGGTGGTCTCCATAGTCCTCCCCAAGCAGGGGCCTAAGGGCCACAACTGAAGGACCCAGCCTTCTTGGCCCTCTTTCACCCACTCCCTTGCCTTCTCTGCCCTGTTCCAGATAATGCCAGGGGTACAATAAGTATAGAGGGGCCCTTGTTACTGTCCATGGTCCTGACACACCACTGCCATCAGGCCATGCTTTGCAAATGGTTGCATTTCCTCCATCTCCACAGACTCTATCTCTCATGGAGCAGAACTGAAAGGGACGTTTCTCTCCACCACCATTTGTTTGGGGGTTGGCCACCACCAGGAAAACTTCTGGGAACAGCCTCTGATAAGATACACACCCTAGTTTGAGGCTCTGACTTCTGCCCATCCTCAAGGCTCCACTTCTCTTTGATTTTCCTATCTGGATGTAAATGTGATACTTTTCACACTATCCTATGATAAATGGAACTGGACTCCAGTTTCATAATTTCCTTAGTTGGTTTTGGAACTTTTGTCAAGTCTCTATCTTTTCAGACAGTTATTCTTCTCTCTCTCAGAGATCACAAACCTGAGACCTGTGGATACGGTTGGTTAGGTCCACAAAATGCCTTAAATTTTTTGAAGATACATTGTACAAACTGGAAAGTACACATAAAAATCTAGATGCCCAAATTCTTTTGAACATTGAAATGTGTCCATCTTAGGCCTCCAGGACCACATTGTGACAACCCACTCCCTGTGGTCAATTCACTGTCAAATTAGCATAGCCGCCTCCATTCCCTCAGCCCTGGTGTCAAATATCAGTCACTGTTCATCACTGCTGTCACCCTGTTGGCTCTCTTTATAAAATTGTCTTGGACCCACCATCTCCATGAAAAAGCAGAATTGCAAAGGAGGGTCACTTGGCTCCCAGCACCCACTTCCACAGGGGACTGGTCATGGGTGCATTTCAGTTTTCTATCCCCACTCTAGTACTGCATTTAAAGATTTCTTTTTCTCTGCAAGGCTGATTTTAGAAAAGGGCCTACATTTCTCTGCTTCTCTTATAGTTGCTATTGACTAAACAACCTTAGCCCCCTTTTAACTTTAAGGAAAACCAACTAGGGCTGACAAGAATAGCAGACATTACAGATTACAAGTTCAAAAGAATGATCTAAGAGTTTGATACACTTCACCCTTGGTCACTAGTGGTCCAAGGGCAGGTTCCTTCCAGCCCTTTTCTGAACTACTGTTCCAGCAAATTCTGCCAAGTGGCCCCATGATGGAGAACTGTGTTTTTCCAAACCCCAAGTTGGGACCCCTGATCTGCCCATCAGATGGTATTTTCTGGTGTGGAGCAGGAACAGGGCACTCAGGCATCCTCAGATCCAGCCGGGCAGTTTCAGTCAGGAAACGCAAGACACTGTGCCTCCAACTCCAGCATCCACCCAGGCTACCTTAACCCTCATCAGTTCCTGGGGAATCTAAGTGCCCACCAGGAGATGCATTCCTTTGTATAAGGCAGGGGACCCCATGCTTATTAGTATTCTTATTAATATTATTTTGTTCAACTAACATAGCATTTATTAGAAAACTTGGGACTTCTGACATACAAGTTTTGACAAAAAGAAAGGGGAAGTACAGTTCAGAGTTTGTTAATGATCACCAAGGGCAGGTAGGAGTTATGACTTAGGGGCAGTGATATTCTATTTGTTGTTGTTGTTGGTAAGTGCCGTCAAGTGGGTTCGACTCATAGCCACCTTGTATAGGGTTTCTGAGAAGCGGCTGGTGAGTTTGAACCACCAACCTTGCAGTTCAAACCAACATTTCAGTCCAGTGCTTCATCGTACAGTGCCACATCAGGATTCTGGTTTTCTGTTTAGGAGGATGGAAATATGGTGATGGATAGTGTTGGTGGTTGCACAGCATGGGAAACATAATGTCACTGAATTATATGCAATAATAGCTGAAATAGCAAATGTTTTGTTATATATATCCACAATAAACAAAGAAGGAAGAAATGAAAGAATAGAGAGGAAGGTGTAAACTCAGTAATAAGGGGGACAGTGCAGAGGTTCTGGAGACCTTTGGTTGCAGAGAAGATGTGTTAAGGACAAATTGTGTGGGCTGGGGCTGATGGAGGTGATGCTGATAAAACTCAGTTGACATGATTGATGTGGGAGAAATGGTCTGGCTTTAGCCTCTGCTGTGCCCATAGTCACACACAGACAGCCCAAGCCAGACCCTGAGCTCCCATCACTTCCCAAAGTCAAGTCCTATCTCTTCAGAAGGTAACTCAGCACACCTCCAGGGCCAGGACCTCAGTACCTTGTAAGGGCCACTCAATGGTGTGATTGAGGTCCAAAGAGGGTTGAGTAGAGAAACCGGCTCGGAAGTCGATGTTGCTGATGCCTGTGATCCTCACAGAGTGACGGCCGCTGCTGTAGACCTAGAACAGGTGTTCGTCATCACCAGAGGATCCAGCCCCAGCACCCCAGCCCTATGAGAGGAGGTGGTCAACCTGATCAAACTCTGGGCTGTGAGAGGTTGCTACACTCAAGGAACAGCCTTTACAGACAAGTGGACAACTTACCTGCACCTTGGGGTCCAGTATGACACTCCCTAGCTCACAACACTATCCTGAGTAAGGATCTTGAATCTGCCTACCTTTCCAGCTCTCTCCTGTTTCTGCAGGCCCTGCCTGTCCCTCTGCATATCTAACCCTCTGTTTTGCCTGCCCACTGGCTTGTATAGCTCATAGGTAAAAGAAGTTGAGGGTTTGAAAGGAAGGCAGATGGTTAATGCTGATACCTTATCTGCAGGCCCTAGCACAGTGCCTGGTCCCCAGGAGGTGCTCAGTAAACGTTTTCCAATCAGCAGTTGCTCACCTCCTTCCAAAGTAGCCACATGCCCCATACTGGGATGCTTCGCCCTAGAGGCCTTCCTCGCCAGGAGCCAAGCCTGTCCCCAGTGCTTGGCTTCCAGCACCTTGCAGATTAGAGTAGGCCCTGCTTCCTCTGTCATCCCTGTCCCTCTGAATCATTCTTCCAAAGCCACCCTGGTTTCTTTTGTGCATTCTTCACAGGATGGTTCTAAGCCATAAACCAGCTTGGTCACTTACCTCTGGACACTCAAGTTCCTCCAAGTCCTTAACAGTTACCACATAGGTCCTGCTCACTGGTACAAACAGAATGCCCCTCCTTTTGTTCTTGGCCCTTTACTTTGACAGGTAAACTTTAGACATCACCACCCCATAGCTCAGCTTCCCTGGGCCCCAGAGACCCCAGAGCAAGAAGGAGGGAGAAGGCGCCACAGTTCAGTCAAGTGTCTCCCCCAACCCAGTAATGCCTACCTTGATGGACCACAGCCCAGGATGCTCAGGCTTAAAGGCCACCACTTTGGCCGAGTCGGGGATATTGAGGAGCATGTTGAGACCCTCATCCTTCTGTAGGATCCTCCCTGCAGAAGCCCCAAGGACTGCTCAGTCCCCAACCCTTTTTTATGGGTGATAAGGGCCCCCACCCTACCCCCAAAAGCCCTTGGTCAACCATACATCAGCCTCAGGCTTCTTGGAGGAAGACATGAGGGCCTTTGACCCTTGGTGGTCCTCACATTCCACCCCCTTCTGTGCTCCACTATCACCCCTCCCCAGGTGCTAGCTGTACAGCTGACTTTGAGATCTGTATATTCATGATATTTTCAGAGCTTTGTGGAGTCAGGTGACTGGGTCCAAATCACATTGACCATGCCTGGCTGAGTGATCCTAACAAGTCACCTCCCTTTCTCAGAAACCCAGCTTCCCACCTAAAATTGTGCTGCTCATTCTTGTTCTGATCAGCCCACAGGTAATGTGTGAGACACCCCAGGGACTCCAGGGACTGACATTATTTTCGTTGCTGTTGCTTGGTTGTTACTTGTCTATCTGCCTTCTGACCCACCAAGGGTGCCCTGGCCCTCTTGACCCTCCCCTAGGAGTCCCTCCAACCTGCCTTGTTCCTGGAGCTTGTGTCTGAACTCCTGCTATACTGGATGTCTTTCTTGTTCTAATGAAGCTCTTAAATCAGTCTCAGAGTCAAAGAGGAGGCCCACCAAGGGGCAACACATACCCAGCGGATCACGGACTTCGATCTCAGGCCCTGGCCCACTCAAGGAGACAGTGACCTCCTTCAGACTAGAGTCAAAGGGGATCCTCCACATGTGCTCGCCCTCCTTCTCATGGTCTGTGGACAGCAGGTGCACCTTAGAGGCCTGGATCGCTGACTCCACCCACTTCAGCACCTGGGAGACAGGTACAATTAGCTGATGCCAGCAGGTGCCCATAACCTCTTGCTTGTGTCTGGTCCATCCAAGGTGGGGTCCTTAACTGGCTGCCAGCTGCTGGTAGAATCCAGTTTCCCATGGGTTTTAAGGTTGTGTTTAAGATTCTGATCAATGAAGGCCACACCAATCCCCATTGCCTACACCAGGCCCCACTCATATGTTCTTACCCTTCTGGTTTTGTAGGCTCTGAGTTGTGATATTAGATTCAAAGCATTGAGAGGCCTCAGCTCAGGGAAGAAACAAGAGGGTGCTTCTTGGCTGAGTAGCCTCTTCCCACCTTCTTCATCTGGCCAACTTCTACTTTACCCATCACTTCCTCCAAGAAAGTTTTGTGATGCCTTCAGGGCATGTAGTTCATGCTTACCAACCAAGGGGTCTCAGACTATGCCTCTCCCCCATCCCTGCCCAGGCACCTTGCTTTTGAAGCTGAGCCTTGAGAATCTACTACAAAGTCATTCAGGATCTCTTCCCAAATTCACAAAAGATGAGGAGAGGAATTAGTGGCCTGGTTTTCAAAATGCTGAGAAATCTTAAAACCTGGATTTATATTATTGCTTGCTCAATCTAAAATCTTGTTTCCTCTTGAGAATCAAATAAAAGCTAAGGGTCCTCTCCCTAGGTGTGATTTTAAGGGGCTCTTAAACTCTCAAAAGCACCTCATGACTCCAAGACCATGTGAGCCCATGACCCCATGTTAACAACCCTTGAAACAATCTAAGATAGTATCTGATTGAGCACAAAATTTTGTTTCTCCAAATCCTTATCATGGACTTCAATATGCATATATGTACACACCTAGAAGCAATGACACGCCAATATGCCAATATTAATGACCACTCCTAGTATTCACATCCTAGTTTTATAATACCATTCCTCACTAAAATAAACTTAGGTTCCTTAGAGAAATGGCTGATTTCCAGTATGGGACAGGAAAATTTCAAGGTAAACCTGAGAAAATTAAATTTTCCATAAAGCAAGGAAGTACTCAAAGATAGCATAGTGGTTACAAATCAGGCTGTGAACCTCAAGGTCAGCAGTTCAAAACTACCAGCTGTTCTGCAGGAGAAAGATGAGGCTTTCTGCTCCTGTAAAGATTTACAGCCTCGGAAACTCTGTACAGGGTCGCTGAGTCGGAACTGACTCCATGGCACATAACAAATCAAAAAGACTTAGAAAGTAAAAGGAGCGCCTGCTGGCTACACTGGGACAACATGAGTCCCCCTGATCCCTTGCCCCCTACAAAAAGAAGAATGACTGCAATTATATACTCCATGTGTCCATAGGATACTCAAAAAGAGAACTCAAAATCCAAAACAAATCATAACCAAAAACAAAAAAAACCTCTTTGTGATGACTTCTGAATTAAAGAGAAAGAACTGAATACTCCCTGCCTTTTCAAGAGGGCTTGTCCTTCGGAGAAACCAAAGCATCCCTTTTGTTGAGCCAAAGCTCTTCATCATGGAAGAATGCCAGCTAATAAATGTGGAAAGAATGATGAAATTAGGAAATCATCATTTTGCAATTCCTAATGAAATAATTGTTTCAGCCAAGGTTCCACACTGGCTGCTAAAGCCATTAGAGGAAAGGTGGATGGGGTCCTGGGTGTCTGCAGGGAGCCAGTGCATTACTCCACAGACCAGTTGAGTAATAAAGGGAGACACATAGCTTTACAATTTACAGAGCTGCCTGTCACCACCTTAACCTAGTCATCAAACTTATCATCATTAATAGCATGATGATCGGGCATTATTTGCCTCCTGTGTGATGCAAAAGAAAATGCACACAGCACCTACTATAAAGTATTCCTGACAAAAATGTTAGCCTCTTCCCAGTAAGTCCTTTTATATAAGTCCTAGGTTAGGGGAGACATAGGAAACAAAAAAAGAGGACAAAAACAACTTAATGACTCCATAAGGAAAAAATGAGATAAATCTGGAACACAGGACATTATATAAATCAATGTCTCTTCAACAAGGTGATGTCATTGAGGAATAAAAAAAAAAAAGGAAAGATGAACTGCATTCGATTTGAGAGGCTTTTATAGACATAACAGCCCAATGAAATGTACAATCCTTGATTAAACCCGGTTTAGTAAAAAGACATTTTGAGGACAATTAGGGAATTTGAATGTGGGCTGAGAATTAGATGGTATTAGGAAACAATTCTTCATTTTACTAGATGACACTGTAGTTGTATCTGAGTTTTGTTTTTTTAAGATTCAGGCTGAACTATTTATGAATAAAGTGTTATGAATTGAACTGTGTTTCCCAAAATATATATATTAAAATCCTAGCTCCTATATCTGTAAATATGGCCCTGCATAGAAATAGGGGTTTTGTTTCATTATGTTAATGAAGTCATACCAGACTAGTTGTTGTTGTTGTTAAGTACCATGGAGTCAGTTCCTACTCATAGTGACCCTGCACAGGGTTTCCGAGGCTGTAAATCTTTACGGGAGCAGAAAGCCTCATCTTTCTCCCGTGGAATGGCTGGTAGTTTCGATCTGCCGACCTTGAGGTTACCAGCCCAATTTGTAACCACTACGCCACCAGACTAGAGAGGGTCATAAATGTAATCATGTCTGAATTATAAAAAGCACAGAATAGATTTTTAAAAAGACACACACAGGGGAAGAGGAAGACAGACAATGGAGAAAAATGTATCTTCAAGCCCAGGAACTTTAAGGATTGCCAGCTACTAGAAGTTAAAATAAGGAGCCCTGGTGGTGCTATACATTCATCATTGGACCACAAAGTTGGTGGTTCAAACCCACTAGTTGCTCTGTAGAAGAAAGATGAGGCTATCTGCTCTGTAAAGATTTACAGTCTTGGAAACCCTGAGGAGCCATTCTACTTTCTTCTATAAGGTTGCTATGAGTTGGAAATGACTTGATAACAGTAGGCTGTATGTGTGTGTGTGTGTGTGTGTGTGTGAGTTCTGTTGTTGCTAGAAGTGGAAATAAACAAACAAGGACTTCTCTCTCTGGAGCCACACCCTGAATATGGGCTCCTAGTCTTCTGATTGTGAAAAAAATTAATTTCTGTTCTTGAAAGTCACCCACTTGTAGCATTTCTATTACAGCAGCCTAGATAACAAAAACAGGTGTCATGATTCAGCAAAATGTACACAGAGAAGTAGATGAAGCAAGCAGAGCAAAAATGTGAATGATAGCTGACTCCAGCGGGTAGCAGGGCTGCAGACTGATTCATTCCAGTTTGATGACCTGGTGAAAATTTGAAGAATTTGCATTTCACCCCAAATCTATTGAGTCAGAATCTACATTTTAACAAGTATCCCTTTCAAGACCAGAAATTTATTTTTTCATAGTCAAGAGACTAGGAGTACAAATTCAGGATGTGACCCTAGAGGGACGTCCTTCTTTGTTTATTAGAGCTCCTGTCATTAGAGTTCCTGTGCTTGGAGATCCATCTGTCTCCATTGTCTGTCTTCCTCTTCCCCCTGTGTGTGTCTCTGTGTCTATTTTATATACGTAAGAATCAACTGGGGCTCTATAAAAATTACCTGGAGATCTTGATAAAATGTAGACTCTGATTCAGTATCTCTGGCACGCAAGTACAAATGTTCAGCAGGGAGTCAAACTAGAGTGAACTGGTTTGAAGCTCTTGGTAGGCATATTCTTTTTTCACTTTTTTTATCTTTGAAATTTTTCATAGTATCTTTAAGTAACAGTCATTTTTAAAGAACAAGTATGCCACGATTTTCAAATACATCTAAGCAAACATAATGGATTCCTAATGTTTGTCAACTCTAATCAAGTGAGAATGGCTTCCTGAAGTACTATACTATTCTTAGAAGAAATGCAAGGCTTTCAGCATCAATCAGAAAGAGCTCTGTGACTGATTAGTGATGTCTGTCATGAGTGTGGGATTAGAAAATCATGTCTCGTATGCTACATCTTTGCATTCTTGTTCTAAATTAAAGTTCTTTGGCTCTACCTGCCATGTGATCTTCCTTAGAAGAGAAGGTGAAAAGAAATGAATTAGAGATTTCTTAAGATTTAGGGGGATTTTTTTTTTTTTTTAATTCAGACTGAGCTGGAAATTTGTGGTTAAACTTCAGCTATCACAGGATAAGAATGCTGTGTTCTCAAAGCTCATCTGTTGCTTAACTTGGAACTACTTCCTTCTTTTGTGTTTCCTAACTTTCTATATAATGTTTCTTCTGAAAAGATCCCACCTGCAATTGTTGAGGATTGGGGAGAAGGTACTTCATCCACGCGGGGGTGGATTGGAAGGACGCAGCCGCCAAGGAATCCCAGCTGGAAAGTCGGGCAGAAACTAGCCAACTAAGCAAGACAACTCCCCCAACAGCAAAGTAGCAGCTATGACTACTGCCCTCTTTCCCCAGGGCTGGGTCTTGTCAGGGACCAGGAAGAAACTGTAACTGAGCAAAGTTACCAAAAGTGGTGGCAGTACAAGTCAACAATTAGCTTGACAAGTCACACCCGCTTCTGTGTTGCAACTGTAGCTACAAGCTTGTTCTAGGATGTTCTGCTGCAGGGAAGATGCCCAGGAAGGAGTTCAAGCTACTGAACCAAGAAGAGGACTGAGACACAGGACAGAATACCAGTGATCCCACTAAAAGGTGGGCTTACCCTACGTGCACAGCACCATTCAAAAGTTGAGGGCCTACCCTCTTGCCCACAGCAAAGCTACTTGCCCTGTAGGTCCAGGCCTGGAGGCAAGACCCTCTAGACCTTATGATGCCCCCAGGGCTCTAGAGCAGAATCTAGGGAACCTTCTGAGCAGAGAGACTTCATTAGGCAAGCTTAATGTTTACTTGGCGATGGCAATGACTTCCAGATGTCAGCGGGACAAGGGGGGTCTGGAATCAGCGATGCATTAGGGCTCATCTCTGTCGTTGATGGGGAAGGAATGAAAGAATCTGGCACTGCTGCCCTGGCCAGATGGCTGCTGCTCGCCGTTCTACAGATAAATCATCGCCTAGGGCTCCTCCCAGAGCACTTGACAGCCAAGGTTGCTGAGGAAGTAAAGAAGAGAGCTTGTAAGTCCAACCTGTGAACCGGGTGGAGACCTGATTGGCCAGCAGTATGGCAAGACCTGGGGACTCCTGGGCCCAGAGACAGTGACATAGCCACAGAGGACTACAGTGGAGAGTGAAGCATCCAGCTGATAAGAAGTGAGGGCATATGCATAAGAATACCCACACTTGCAGATAATACCCACTTGACCTGGCTTTAATGGCTGGATGATCAGAATTCAACTAGAAGAAAGAAGAGGGGAAAAAAGAATAATCTGATACAATTTGATGAACTTGGCCTACACCTATTGATGCCGTAGCTCAAAAGAGGGAACAAATCTTTACAGTGAGGATCATTTCCACCACCTCAGTACACAGGGTAGACAGAGATGGGCAACTTGGACATTGGCTACCCAAAATGGCGGGGGGTGGGGGGGAGAGGCTACTAAGGCAAGAAGTAACTGGCTTACAAGCTTTCAAGAGGGAGCCTAGATCCAGAGGATGCAGAGGAAGGCAGAATCTCCACTGAGTAGTATTCAATCTGTCTGGGTAGGGCTGATGAAAGGAGATGGGAATAGGACTCTTGTAGTACAATAGTGAATAATTGTTATCAGGACTGACTGTGAGGGTTGGAAATGTAACAGTGAAAAGGAGAGGAGTGATTGACTATGCAGTCCAGGAGCAGAGGTCCCTTGGACCATCAAGGGAGAAGAGCGGAGCGCGGGACCCTACCCAGAGAAATAGTGACACCAGAGATGGAGGCAGAAACAATGACGTGGAGAGATGGAGCAGCTGGGGACTCTAGACCCAGAGAGGGAAAGGCCCTGTGTGCTGTCAACTGGGGGGCAGGCTTGTGGGATATACCCTTTGGTTGGTTGATGATGCATGGAGGGGATGGTAATCATGGCAATGAAACGCTATACGATAGGATGAATGTAAAGCTAACATTCTCCCATGTAAATGATCACATTAGTCACAATAAAAACTTTAAAAAAAAAAAAGAGGGGAGCTCGAAGGCCAAATGGACCTAAGAGCTGCAGAGCAGAAACCTGAGGGGTCAAGATCTTGGGTCCCTGTGTCAGGAAGCTTGACATGACGAGTCAGAGGAAGAACACAATCCTGAGACTCTGTCCCTCACCAGCTCAGACCCCTAGATACTCATCCAGACCTCCTGTTCAGAGAACCTTATCTAGAGAACTCCTACTCATCAGGGGGCTTCTATGGAACTGGGGGGATATTCCAAGCCCACACAGAGCATGGGGAGATGGAGTTATGGCAAATACTAACTCTCACTAGGGCGTCTGATTCCATAATTTCATCCTCATCACCATCTACCAAGGCAGCAGCTCTCATCCATCAAGTGTGCACACAAAAAACCAGAGCCAGAGAAGTAAAGCACTGTGTTCACGGTCACACAGCAAGTAGGTGGCAGAGCTGGGATTTGAAGCCAGTCACCTTTCCCTAAGTCCAAGCCTTAACCACTCCACCTCACAGCTTCCCTTTGGGGCAGGTCCAGAAAGAAATCATTCTTGTGTCTGCATTCCCTTATCAGTTCATTGGAAACACCTGGTCAGAAGTTCCCCTGCCCCCTTTACTGTCTTAGAAGGTGTTCACCTTTTCCACAGTTGATTTGGGGAATATCTGTACCTGCTGGTGCTAGACATGGGAGGGTTCCCAAGTCCCAGAATTGTCTGGGCTGGTGTGGTGCAGAATGAGAAGTGCCCTCCTAACAATAAGACAGAGAGGACTTCTCCAGACCCAGAAAATGCTACAGGCTTTCCAACAATTCTGGCCCAGTCCCCACTTTCACTGCTGGGATGGTGCCCACACTGTGAGCTGCCTGTGAGCTGGGAAGAGCCTGTGGGATGCTACACTGGGACAAGAGGGTTCATGGACCTATCTAAATCTTGATCAGAACTGCGCACCTTTGGAATAGTCTCAAGGATCACACTGCCTACCTCCATCAGGGACCCATCTGTTTAAAGATGATTGTTGTTGTTAAGTGCTGTCAAGTCGGTTCTGACTCATAGTGACCCTGTATAAGGTTTCCAAGGAGCCACTGCTGAGTTTGAACCACCAACCTTGCAGTTCAAGCCAAACTTACAGTTGAGTGCTTACCCTACAGCACCAAACCAGGACTCTAATTTTTCGCTAGTGGGAAAGAGGAGGGTCTTCACCTTCCTTTAGATAACCTGACACTCTGAAGGGGGCTCCTGGCACTAGTGATGCACCAACTGGAAAAATCTAAATTTACAAAGTCACTGGAAACTAAGCTTCAGTGACTACCTCCTCCACGCAAATCACCTACAGCTGTACCTGGCACACAGTAGGTGTGCAGAAGAGAGCATACAATGTGTGCAGCTTCACACAAGAACAAAAACTGTAGGATTCCCATGTATACGAAATTATCTAGAATAAGCAAATAAACATTGAGACAACAGCTTGTTGTTGGGACTCGGGGAGGTGACAGGGTTAGGTGGGAGGTACTGTTGAAGAGGCCTTGAGGTTCTGTTTGGAGTTATGTAAAACTTCTGAAAATAGTGGAGAGGGTAGCACATGATGAACGTAGTTAATGTCACTGAATTGTGTGCAGAAAAATGGTTAAAATGGCAAACTGTTTTGTTTTATTTGTGTGTGTGTGTGTGTGTGTGTATGTTATTGTTGTTTTTCAGTGCCATTGAGTTGGTTCTGACCCATTGTGACCCTGTATAGGATTTCCAAGAAGCAGCTGGTGAGTTTGAACTGCCGACCTCGTGGTTCAAACCGACTTTGCAGTCCAATGCATTAATCCACAGTGCCACACCAGGACTCCTATATCTGTATGTTGTTGTTGTTGTTAAGAGCTGCTGAATCGGTTCCAACCCATAGCAACCCTGTATAGGGTTTCTAAGAAGCAGCTGGTGAGTTTGAACCACCAACATTGCAGTTCAAACGACTTTGCAGTCCAGCATATTAACCCACAGTACCATACCAGGAATCATATATATATGGAGCTCTGGTAGTGTAGTGGTTACGAATAGGGCTGTGAACCTCAAGGTCAGCAGTTTGAAACTACCAGCTGTTCCGAGGGAGAAAGATGAGGCTTTCTGCTCCCGTATAGATTTACAGCCTCGGAAACCCTGTTCAGGGTCGCTATGGGTCAGAACTGACTCGATGGCACTTAACAACAACTATATATATAAAAAGAGAGAGAGAGTTGTTGTTGTTGTTATTAAGTGCCACTGAGTTGGTTCTGACCCATAGTGACCCTGTATAGGGTTTCTGAGATGCAGCTGGTGAGCTTGAACCACCTGCCCGTGGTTCAAACTGACTTTGCATTCCAGCACATTAACCAGCAGCGCCACACCAGGACTCCATAGAGAGAGAGAGAGACAGAGACAGAAAGAGAGAAAGAGAGAGAGAGACAGAGACAGAAAGAGAGAGAGAGAGAGCCCTAATGTAAGGCTGTAGGATAAAGAACTGCATATGCCTGATCTGGAGACTTGT
>NW_006408532.1:9684617-9685463 GCF_000296735.1 Chrysochloris asiatica | reverse complement strand
GAGTTCATAAGTGGCCATCTAAGGTGCAACTATTGGTCTCTCCCTGTCTGGAGGAAAGAAAAGTGATGAAAATTGAAGTCACTTGGAAACAATGAGTCCAATGGACTAATAGACCAAGTCTCCAAAAGAACTAGTTGATACCTGGCTACCACTACCAGGTGCTCTGAAAAGGATCACATTAGAAATTCCTGGAAAGAATGGGTGGAAATGTAGAAAAAAACCCTCAAAATTATTTTTAAAAAAATAGAAACTAATGGAACCTCCAAAATAGGGCCCTTGATCATCCTTCAGATCTGGAACTGAACTCACCCTGTGGCTTAATTTTCAGTCAAACAATAAATATTGGGGACAACAAAATTAGTGAGGTATGCACACAATAGAATGGTCAACCATTCAAGATCAAAAGGGCAGTGCTTACATGTAAAGACAAAATTCAGAAGGAGAATGGAAACAAGAAACACAGGAGGAAGTGGAATAAGTGATGTTACATTGAATCAAGATGAACCTAAGTGTATAATTTGTTGAAGATAAAACATATGATCTGCTCTGTAAACCTTCACTCAATTCACAACAAGTGAAAAAAGAGAAAGAGTGGCAAGCAATTATAATCACAAAGATTGGCAATGTTAAATGTTGATGAGGCCGTGGAGCAACTGGAACTCTCACACACTGCTGAAGGAAATACAAAGTGGTTAAATCACTTTGGAAGACAGTTGGAAGTCTTAAAAAATCAATATACACCTACATGCTGAAAGTGAAGAGGACTTAAAATGTTTACTGATGAAGATCAAAGAGCACAACCTTTGATATGGATTGCATCTCAATGTAAAGAAAACAAAAATCTTC
>NW_006408532.1:9674924-9684517 GCF_000296735.1 Chrysochloris asiatica | reverse complement strand
CGCTAGTGGGAAAGAGGAGGGTCTTCACCTTCCTTTAGATAACCTGACACTCTGAAGGGGGCTCCTGGCACTAGTGATGCACCAACTGGAAAAATCTAAATTTACAAAGTCACTGGAAACTAAGCTTCAGTGACTACCTCCTCCACGCAAATCACCTACAGCTGTACCTGGCACACAGTAGGTGTGCAGAAGAGAGCATACAATGTGTGCAGCTTCACACAAGAACAAAAACTGTAGGATTCCCATGTATACGAAATTATCTAGAATAAGCAAATAAACATTGAGACAACAGCTTGTTGTTGGGACTCGGGGAGGTGACAGGGTTAGGTGGGAGGTACTGTTGAAGAGGCCTTGAGGTTCTGTTTGGAGTGATGTAAAACTTCTGAAAATAGTGGAGAGGGTAGCACATGATGAACGTAGTTAATGTCACTGAATTGTGTGCAGAAAAATGGTTAAAATGGCAAACTGTTTTGTTTTATTTGTGTGTGTGTGTGTGTTATTGTTGTTTTTCAGTGCCATTGAGTTGGTTCTGACCCATTGTGACCCTGTATAGGATTTCCAAGAAGCAGCTGGTGAGTTTGAACTGCCGACCTCGTGGTTCAAACCGACTTTGCAGTCCAATGCATTAATCCACAGTGCCACACCAGGACTCCTATATCTGTATGTTGTTGTTGTTGTTAAGAGCTGCTGAATCGGTTCCAACCCATAGCAACCCTGTATAGGGTTTCTAAGAAGCAGCTGGTGAGTTTGAACCACCAACATTGCAGTTCAAACGACTTTGCAGTCCAGCATATTAACCCACAGTACCATACCAGGAATCATATATATATGGAGCTCTGGTAGTGTAGTGGTTACGAATAGGGCTGTGAACCTCAAGGTCAGCAGTTTGAAACTACCAGCTGTTCCGAGGGAGAAAGATGAGGCTTTCTGCTCCCGTATAGATTTACAGCCTCGGAAACCCTGTTCAGGGTCGCTATGGGTCAGAACTGACTCGATGGCACTTAACAACAACTATATATATAAAAAGAGAGAGAGAGTTGTTGTTGTTGTTATTAAGTGCCACTGAGTTGGTTCTGACCCATAGTGACCCTGTATAGGGTTTCTGAGATGCAGCTGGTGAGCTTGAACCACCTGCCCGTGGTTCAAACTGACTTTGCATTCCAGCACATTAACCAGCAGCGCCACACCAGGACTCCATAGAGAGAGAGAGAGACAGAGACAGAAAGAGAGAAAGAGAGAGAGAGACAGAGACAGAAAGAGAGAGAGAGAGAGCCCTAATGTAAGGCTGTAGGATAAAGAACTGCATATGCCTGATCTGGAGACTTGTGTAACTTCTGAAGAGTCTTTCTCCCAGCTGGAACTCCCTGGACTCTGGTCAAAGCACTATTTGCCTCTCCTGGAGGGATGACCACAACCCTGGCTGCTCCGGCCTCTTTCCCAGACTTGCTGAACGTCTGGGAACATCTGGAAGGGGCTAGGTCCAAGGCATTAAGCTAGTGAAGGACAGAGCTCCTTGTCCAGGAAGGAGAAGGATCCAGACCCCTACCAGAAACCGCTAATTCTAGTCATCGGCAGCCTCACAGAGTCAGGCATGGGCAGCCTAGCCAGGATCTCAGAGCAAACAGGTCAGGCACCACAGTCAGGAGCTGGTGGACTCGGCTCAAACTCCCTGTATCCAGGAAGGGGCCAGGAGATCCAAGCCCCACACTTCAGCAAGCTTTCCTCCAGTGCCCTGCCTGTCTGCTCTGCCATTTCTTTAGCTCCTGGCAGGAGCTAAGTTCCTATGCAAGTTCCCCTGCTAAGTCTACCCCAAAAGCAAGGACCAAGTTGTCCCTTTGCTAAGCAAGTCTTCCACCCTCGCTTAGTGGCTCAATGCCAGAGTAGGCTGACATGCCAAAAACAAAGCCTAATGTGTCGCAGAGAACCATAAACGCCATCTGTCAACAGGGAACTAAGGCATGCTAATCTAAACACAGCCCTGGAGACTGTTCTCAGCAGTTCATAAATATACAACACTCAGAACCCTCGCCTGGAGGCGACAACAGAGCTAGCTCAAGGCTGGAGCTGGTCTCAGAGCTGCTGCTTCTTACCTTCCTCTTCCCAGGGACCCTCACTCAAGGGACCCACATCCATCCAGGCATCACTACTGCTGGGCACACAGTGGTCAGTGGGACTCACAATGGCCCTGCCCTTGAGGAGCTCTAACCTAGTGACACAAAATCATTGTATAATTGTAAAATTACAATGATATAAAACAGGACAAGGAGTTGGAGAAGAAATGAGACTTAATTTTGAGAGAAATTCAAGGAAGTTCTCCCTGAGAAAGTGACATTTCAGTTAAGATTGAGAAGGTGCCAGAGAAAGAGGATCAGAAAAAAAACACGAGTTGTGAGCAAAGGTCCTTAGGTGGGGAAGAGAAATGGACATTGAAGAAAGAAACAGCAGAGGCCAATAGTGGACAAGGGGGAGAACACAGATGATGAAATCAGAGAGAAGAAGGGGAGGGGTCAGATCAAGGCCTGGGCATTCTCCAGGGGCCAGCAGGGAGGGATTTAGTTGGATTTCCTTCAAAAGAAGGCCAACTCACACCAGCTCATGGAAGTTAGTTGTCAGCATCACCCCCAACTCCTCATCCAGTGACTTCATGATGGCAGCTTGCAATTGGCCAAGGTGGGAGTATTTACACTATGGAAATGGGCATCTTTGTTCTTTTCCAAGAAACCATTGCTAAATATTTACCAAGATGTCACTGGAAGAATTTCCCTGGCTGTTGGAAAGGAAAGGAAGTGTGAGGGAAAGAAAATGAAGGGAGAGTGCTAAGCAGGTGGGGGGAGCAGGAAGGGAGAAAGAGCAGACACATGCTTCAGCAGAGAGACTAGAATGAAGACACCTGGCTAGCACAGGACTATGAGTGAGTCCAGACCTTAAGTGGCCCTGCACCTCAGACCACAATGCTGAGCCAGTGCCAAGTCACCAAATCCCCAGGCAGGATTTTCTGTCCCAGCAACACAGCCAGAATCCAGCCCCGACTCCTCTTCCCACTCTGAGTTCCTCAACTCTGGAGGAAAATCAGAAGACACCCCAGGTCCACAATTCTGCCAGACTTTGCTAGGTTCATCCATCCCTCTCACCTGGACCAGTGGTAGGATTGAGGCCAAAACCCAGGTTGCTTTTTTGACTCCCTCTTTGTCTGCAAAACCCAAAAAGCCTATAGTATGGATGGAAGGGTTTGGTGAGAGACTTGAGACAAGCTGACAGGTAGGCACCATCAGCTCTGATCACTTTTCAGCCATCGGGTAAAGATCCCCAGAGACACATGATGTTCAGTGTTTTCACTGTCCCTAGGGAACAGGCTCACGAGGTTAGGGGAAGGTGTGCCCTCCCTGGCTTACCTCAGTCACTTGCTGCTTATCCAGGTGGAACACCTGTCCAGAGCTGGTGACAGCAATATCCTCAAAGACCAGGTAGCCCGGATGAGTGCGGTCTCCACAATCTCCAGTCAGCACAAAAACCACCTAGAAGACAGACATGCAACCTGACTCACAGCTTCCCAGCCACCGACTTAAGGAGTGAGAGGCAGGGACAGAGCCAGGGAAAAGTGACCCACACAAGTCCTTCTCTCTCTCCGGGCTCGGTGACCCATCTATAAAATGGGAATATACAGAACAGTCCTCTCATAGGGATCAGGAGTTAATGCAGGTCAAGCACTTAGCACAAAGCCAGAAATACAGTAGGGACTGAATAAATGGGAGTTGTTATTCAATCCAAGACAAAGAAGGGAATGGAAACCCATTTGTTTCTGAATGACCCCAAGAGACTGCAGAGTTAGAAGAACCCTGGAGTCCAGTTTATTCTCTATGCACATGTAGAGAAGCTGCCCCAGCCCATGAGGTCTTTACCCTAGGAAGTTATAATGGCCAGTCCTGGTCACAACAGTTACATCCCTTCCCCCAGCCCTTGTTGGAAAACCAGAAAGCCCCGACACATCTTCTAAACCCTGAGACCATGGGAACTGGGCAATGTGAGCTGCAGAGACAAGGAGCAGAGGCCACGCCAGGAGGAAGATGGATTGTACCAGCTCTGACAGGGTGTAAAAGGAGTAGGGTGGTGTGGTCTTTATCAAGAGCATGCCTCACTAAACAGCCCGGCAGGCCGGCAGGCAGGGGGCCCAGATGATGAGAACACACTTGGAATTCACCAAACCTTGATTCATTCGTATCGCTATAGCTGTCGAAGAAAAGCACCTGGCCTCCTGCCTTCAGGTGGGAGCTCAGGGCTTCTGGAGTAGGACCCTCTCATGGCCCCCCAAGACCAGATGGCTCACCTGCGACTGTTTAAGCTGCAGGAGATGCAACACTTCCTCCTTCTTGTGATAGTCCTTGGCTCGGGCATCAGAGAAGACGAAGATGAAGGAGCCTGGGTTGGCGACCTCCACAGCAGCCTTGATGGCTCCTACACTCATCTCTGGACAATCACCACCTCCCTGAAGGACAAGGGCATGTCAGCAGCTGTTGTTCACCTCCTCCAGGTAGGGCAACTAGGGGTATATCCTAAATCATCAAGAGTTAGGAGGCCCCCAGCTAGGGGCCAGACCATAGCCTCAGTCACTCCTTCCCTGAGGCATAACATAGCATCCAGTTGACTGTAACTAAGGATAAGCAGCAACATTCGTTCATCCATCCTCACAAGAGTAACATAGTCCCGCCCGTCTGGAGTCTAGTACAAGAGACAGGCATGACACCAATAAACACACAATTATTTCATTACCATTGTGATGAGTGTCACAGTAAGGGAAGAGAGGTAGTGTGAAGCAATGAGAATCTAAAAAAGTGCCAAAGAAGTCACATGAGTTTGTAAGGAAAGGCTTAAAGAATCAGAAGATTCAGGAAAGAGAAGAGGTGGGCTTTGGGAGAGAGGAAAGTGCAAATCTTCTTTGTATCCTGACCTGGTATTAATTCCACATAAAAACACACTCTCACCTCCCTGCCAACCAAATGGGAGCTCTCTTTGTCTTGCCCAGGGTTGGACACCCAGCAGCAGGATCTGACAAGGCAACTTCTTGGCAAACTTCTCAGCTCTCTCCTTGATTTACTCTTTCACCCCCACCATGACTTACTGAACCCCCTGTATGTCTCCAGTTCTGTTCTAGGCCCTGGGGGATCCAGCAGTTAATAGACTGAGATGTGTGGTCCCTGCCTCCAGGAAGTTTGTGGTCTCAATGGACATCATGGTGGGGCATTCCAACAATGAGCCAGGACCCTCAGTTTGGCAAAGTAGCACAGGTGGTCACAGGCAGCTGATTCAGTCTTGGGTCTGGTCATGGGGGCTAAATAAAATGACTCATCTCTGATTCCCCCAGCCACATATACACTCAACTGGACATCAGCCCCATCCCCTTCCACCTTCTTCATTCATTTGCTACAATGAAAAGCACCTACTATGTGCCAAGGAGAGAGGACTACAGTAGGTGCCTGGTTCCCTGAATAAAGGGATGAATCCCAGCAAGCTGGGCAGAGCTGGGAAGCAGGTAGAAGAAGCCATTATCTTGGCCTCGGGACTGGGAAGGACAGCACAGAGGATACACAACCTTGGAAAACAGCATAGCTAGGAGAGGGGTTAGCCCACCTGTACATAAAGTTCCCTCAGCTCTCTCTGAAACACTGCTGGGTCCGCCGTGAGGGTCACTGGGCCAATATCTGCACAAAAAAGACAGGGAAGCCAGGTTGCGTTGGGGTTTCCAGAGGCACGGCTCCAGTGTTATTTGCAATCAGAGGAGATAGGAGCTGAGTCCTGGGCCTCAGAGACTCCTACATAAGAAGAAGAAATAAAGGAGCAGCTTCCAGGACTATCTTTCCATGGACTTGGCCTGGAAAGAAAATGCAGACCACACAGCTCCCCATCCTACTCCAAATCAGGACCTCAAGTTCAAGTGGGGCACAGACCTTGGATCAAGGAGTAAATTCCCAGTACCTCCCTTAGAACAGCAGTTTCAATCTGTTGTAACCAAAATTCCCTTAGGAACCTCCCTTTACCATCTCAGCCACCTTTACTTTCAGTGAAAAAAGAATTTTAGGAAGACAAAGAAATGAACAAATAATCAAAATGGACCACAGAGCAAATAGCCAATACCTGGCTGATCAATAAGAGCAAAACCTTCTGGAAATGCAATGCATATATTAGCTTACTTTAAAAGAGCTGCAATTAACTTGCAGCAAGATGGCAGACTAGGCAGACATGCTACAGAGAGCCTCTACAACAAAAACATGAGAAAACAAATGAAGCAGATACAGATGATAATCCTAGAACCCTGAACATCAGAGGAAAAGATAGAAAAGTGGATTAAATACTGCCTAGGAGAAGAAACTGAACAGGGATAGGAGTCAGACAAGTGAAGTATCAGCTGGCTTGACTTGGCTCGGCCACCTTGAACTTTTGCAAGCAGCATTGGATCCAAATGGCAACCTGATGGCATAGCCAGCGATGGGAAGGTAGCCATGCCCATACAGCCCACCACAACTGTGCCCTCTGCAGTCCCACCCACTGAACAAGAGCCACTATCAGCTCCTCTACCATCCAATCAACAAAAGACAGCAGCCAACACCAAACAAACCTACCCCAAACCTTGCTTGGTATGAGTGAAGAGGACTTAAAATACTTACTGATGAAGATAAAAGACCACAGCCTTCAGTAGGGGTTGCATTTCAATATAAAGAAAACAAAAAATCCTCACAAGTGGACCAGTAAGTAACATCATGATAAATGGAGAAAAGATTGAAGTTATCAAAGACTTTCGTTTGCTTGGATCCACTATCACAGAAGCAGCAGTCAAGAAATCAGACGACATACTGCATTAGGCAAATATGCTGCACAAGACCTCTTTAAAGTACTTAAGAACAAAGATGTCAGTTTGAGGACTAAGGTGTACTTGACTAAGTCACGATATTTTCAGTAGCCTCATATGCATGGATAATGAATAAAGAAGACCTTAGAAGAATTGATGAATTTATGTTATGATGTTGGAGAATAATATTAAAAGTACCATGGACTGCCAGAAGAACAAACAAATCTGTATTGGAAGAAGTCCAGCCAAAATGCTTCTTAGAAGCCAGGATGGTGAAACTTGGTCTCTGATAATTTTGGACATATTGTCAGGAGGAACTAGTCCCTGGAGAAGGACATCATGTTTGGTAAAGTGGAAGATTAGTGAAAAAGAGGACGACTCCAAGGAGATGGATTGACACTGGCAGCAGCAATGGACTCAAACACTGCCACAACTGTGATGATGGCCCAGGGCTAGGCAGAGTTTCATTCTGTGTACACAGGATCACTGTGAATCAGAACTGACTCAATGAAACCTAACAACAATAGTCAATATTGGGCTGGAATTCCTAGCCAGAGAAATAAGAAAGGAAAAATAAAAGTATTCAAATTGGCAAAGAAATAAAACTCTCTCCATCTGCAGATAATAATATTCTACACATAGAAAATCCTAAAAGCTGGGTGAGAAAAATACTGTACCTCATTAAAAGGTTCAGCAAAGTGGCAGGGTATAAGACCAACATACAAAAATCAGTTCGCTTCCTTTACACTAATAAAGAGAACTCTGAAAATAATATCAGGAAAATCATACTAGTTACAACAGCTACTCAAAAGATGAAATATTGAAGAATAAGTCTAACCAGAGAAACAAAAAACTTATACAAAGAAAACCACAAAACACTACTACAAGAAACCAAAAGAGGTCTACATAAAAGGAAAAGCATACCAAGCTCATAGACAGGAAGGTTTAATATAGTGAAAATGTCAACACTATCGAAAGCATCTACAGATATAATGTAAGCCCAATCCAACATCATCCTTTAAAGAGATGGAAAAACTCATGACTAACTTTATATGGAAAGAAAGGAGAACCAGATAAGCAAAACATTACTAAAGAAAATCAAAGTAGGTGGTTTCTCACTTTCCAATCTCAAAACAACAGACACAGTAGTCAAATAGCCTGATACTGGTGCCACAATAGACACAAAGATCAATGGAACAGAACTGAGAGCTCAGTAGTAAATCATCCACCTATGGTCAGTTGATCTTTGACCAAGAGCCAAAATACAGTAAATGGGGAAAAAATAGTCTCCTTGACAAATGATGCTGGCAAAACTGAAAATTCATTTGCAGAAGAATGAGCATGACCCATATCTGACACCAGATACAAAAACAAACTCAAGAGAGACCAAAGACCTAAATGTAAAACCTAAAACTACAAGGGACAAACTTAGGGGCTCTGATACATAGTATAAACACACTATCTAATAACAACTTAAAACACAAACAGCAGACGATAAAATTGATGACTGAGACCTCCTAAAAATTAGATACTTATGTACATCAAAAGATTTCATCAAAAGAGTGAAAAGATATGTACAGACACTTCACCGAAGTGGACATTCAGGCGACCACCAAGTATATGAAGAAATGTTCATGATCATTAGCTGTTAGAGAGATGAAAATCAAAATGAGATGTTGTCTCATCCAGCTTTAATAGCAAAGTTCAGAAAACAATGAATAGTGACAAAGGTGTGGAGAAACTGGATTCCTCCTATACTGCTGGTGGGTCTGTAAAATGGTACAACCACTGTGGGAAATGGTATGGTACTTCCTCAAAAAGTACCACAGAATACCATATGGCCCAGCAATCACTCTACTTGATATAAAGTCTAGAGAAATAAGAGCTGTAACTTAAATGGATACATGTCTACCCACATTCATCACAGCACTATTCACAATAGCAAAAAGATGGAGACAAACTAAATGCCCATCAATGCAAGGATGGATTAACAAACTTTGGTCCATACATACAATGGTACTACAGAGAAATGAAGAATCTGTGAAACACCTCATAATATGGATGAACTTGGAGGATATTATATTGAGTGAAATTGCTGTTGTTGTTTTGTGCCATCAAGTTGATTCAACTGATAGTGACCTTCTATAGTCAATCACAAAAGGACAAATATTGTATGAGACCACTACTGTAAAAGTCAAGAAAATACTTTTATGCTAAAAGAAACATTCTTTGATTGTTACCAGGAGTGAGAGGGAAAGGGAAGTAATTCATTGGCTAGAGGGTAGACACGTGTTAACTTAGGTGATGGGGAGGCAATATTACAAGAGGGAGACTGGTAGAAGAATGATGAGGGCAGGGGAAGAGTGCAAGAGTTAAAGGGGAAAGCGGTAAATACTGTTATACACATAATTTTGCAATAACAGTGGTCTACGGATATATACATAGATAGATACACAGGATGAACAGTGTGAGAGGGACAGCAGGAATATGCCCCCAAGTACATGAAGGTTTGAGAGAGGATATTTGTACATGGGATTTACCTTTGCTGCAAATATATCCAGGAATGGAATGGAGTGTGTTGTTGTTGGTAAGGACCATCAAGTCAGTTCTGATGTATAGAGACCCTGAATAGTGTTTTCCAAGGAGCAATGTTTGAATCACCAACATTGTGGTTCAATGCTTATCCTACAGAGCCACACCAGACATGGTGGTGGTGGTGGTTATGTGCTGCGGAGTTGGTTCCGACTCATAG
>NW_006408532.1:9665571-9672354 GCF_000296735.1 Chrysochloris asiatica | reverse complement strand
AGCTTGAGGACTAAGGTCCACCTGACCCAAGTCATGGTATTTTCAATAGCCTCATATGCATATGAAAGCTAGACAATGAATAAGGAAGACCATAGAAGAATTGATGCTTTTGAGTTATGGTGTTGGAGGAGAATACTAAAAGTGCCATAGACTGCCAAAAGAACAAACAGATCTGTATTGGAGGAAGTGCAGCCAGAGTGCTCCTTGGAGGCCAAGATGGACAAACTTCGTCTCTCATACTTCGGACATGTTGTCAGGAGGGATCAGTTGCTGGAGAAGGATATCATGTTTGGTAAGGTGGAGGGTCAGAGAAAAAGAGGAAGACCCCCAGTGAGATGAATTGGCAAAGTGACAGCATCAATGGGCTCAAGCGTGGCAACAATTGTGAGGTTGGCCCAGGATCAAGCAGTGTTTCGTTCTGTTGTGCATAGGGTCACTATGAGTTAGTACCAACTCGATGGCACCTAACAACAACAACAAACATATGATCCAGTCATTCTACTTCAAAGTATATATCAAGAGCAATGAAATCATATATCCACACAAAAACTTGCACAAGAATACTTATTTCTAAGAGCCAAATATTAAAACCGTCTAAATGCCCATTAAAAGGTGATGGATAAACAAACTGTGGTATACTCATATAATCAAATGCTACCCAGCAATAAAACAAAACAAACTATTGATATAGACAATAGCATGCATGAAATTCATAGATGTAATGCTACACAAAATAAACCAGACACAAAGAATACATACTATAGGATTCCATTTATAGGAGATCCTGGAAAAGTCAAAATGAATCTAAGGTGAAAAAAATCAGAACAGAGGTTGCCTGGGGATTGGAGGAGACTGATTTAGAAGAGGAACTCTTTGAGAAGACAAATGTTCTATATTGTGATAGGCATCCATTTGTCAAAATTAAACAGTTTAAATGTGTGCATTTCAATTAATGCAAATTTTATGAAAAATAACTATAAAAATTATAATTGAGTTGCGGTAGGAAGTGGGTAGAGGTATAGATGAAACAAGAAGGGTAGGATTTTTTTAAACATGTAATTTTTATGTTGGATGATGGATACATGGTGATTCTGCTTACTTTGCATATATTTGAAATTTTACATAATAAAAAGAAAGTCTTTAAGACTACTAGTAATTGAAGAAAGAGCTCTGGTTGCGTAGTGGTTACGAATCAGGCTGCTAACCTCAAGGTCAGCAGTTCAAACCTACCAGCCATTTGGTGGGAGAAAGATGAGGCTTTCTGCTCCCATAAAGATTCACAGCCTCGGAAACCCTATGCTTACTCCACGACACATCACCACCACCAGTAATTGAAGGGCAAGATAAGACAAGACCATATTGTCAGTGCACTGAAAACAGTTTGAATTCCAACTATCTCTGTGCATATGTCTATGATGGGGATTTTGCATGGTTGTGTGGACATGAGATTTCTTAGGGAAATATCTGAGTCCTTGGTGAAGTCTGGTAATGGGCTATCTTTAGTGTATGAATTCTAAATTGTCATTACCCTAAAAAATACTTCTATACTCAGTAGTTAGTCAGCAGGCTCCTGTCCTTCTTAGAAAGGGAAGCCCAGGAAATTATATAGAATTTACTCACAATTATCAAGGACAAATCACTGCTCTAGAAACCCGTGTCCCTCTGCTCTGTATTCATCCATCACATCCTCCATCCTCGCCTCACCTGCTCTGATCTTTACCAAGAGTTTTCCACTATATCCTTTGCTCTGATCCCTACAGCACTAATTCAGCCATGGACAACAACTAAGTCCTTGGCCTTTGTCTACAGACAGATGTGAGTGGTATCCTGGCTCCATCTTTCACCAGCTACGGAGTCCCCCAGAACTCACTTTACTGTCTTAAGCCTCAGTTTCTCCATCTGTAAAATGGGACACATAACACCACCATCATCCTACAATGAGTCATTACTGTGAGAATTCAGTGAAGCTAGGTAGGTAATCATTTAGCATAGAACTTGGCAAACAAAAAAGTCTCCAGAAATGAGAGCTGTGGGTATCAGCACCAATTGTCCATGTTGTTGTGGGCAGCCTTACATGCTACAGACAGTCAGAGAAGGTTTTTCCTTCTTAAATATGAGGCTCTCAAATTCTAGTCTGGCTCACCACGGTCAATTGGCATAACACAGTCCACAAAGCCATTGCTCTGCATCGTACTTTTGTGAGTAGCAACTGGGATCTTAAGAGCTCATAAGTGGCCATCTAAAGTGCAACTATTGGTCTCTCCCTCTCTGGAGGAAAGAAGAGTTATGAAAATTGAAGTTGTTTGGGAACAATTAGTCCAATGGACTAATGGATCATGTGAACATCTGTCACCATGACCCTGAAACCAAAAAAACTAGATAATACCTGGCTACCACTAACAACTGCTCTGAACAGGATCACAGTAGAAGGTCCTAGATCGAGTGGGAGAAAATGTGGAACAAAACTCAAAATCATAAAAAAAAAGACCAAGCATGCTGGTCAGATAGAGACTAGTAGAACCCCAAGACTATGGCTCGTGGTCACCCTTCAGGTCTGGAACTGAACTCACTCCTGTGGCCCAATTTTCAGCCGAGTAATAGATAGGTATATGGGGCACGGGGACAACAATACTAGTGAGATATGTACACTACAGCATGGTCAACCATTCACAATCAAAAGGGCATCAGTTATCTAAGGACAAAATTCAGAAGGCTGGAGAAAGAAGAAGGAATGGAAACAAGAAATACAAGGAGGAAGTAGGATAAGTGATGTTACATTGGAGGGGTTGCAACTGAGATGAAATAAACTATAGTATCATGGAATGGAAAACTGATGATCTCCTCTATAAACCTTCACTCAATTCACAACAAAAAGGTGGGTTTTTAAAATTTATTCTGAAAGCAATAATTTTACTCTATTACTGTTAAGTGCTGTCGAATCGGTTCCAACCCATAGTGACTCTGTATAGGGCTTCCTAGGAGCAGCTGGTGAGCTTGGACTACAGACCTTTGCAATTCAGCGCATAACCCCACAATGCCACACCAGGACCCCAGTTTTTTTTTAAATACATTCGCCATCAAGTTTATTCCAACTCATGTAGATTCCACGTGTGTCAGAGGAGAACTGAACTCCATAGGACTTTCAATGGCTAATTTTTCAGAAGCAGATTTCCAGGCCATTCTTCAGCGGTACCTCTGGTGAACTTGAATCTCCAACCTTTTGATTAGCAACCAGTGAGTTAACCACTCATACAACCCAATGACTCCAAATAATACATATTCATTGAAAAAAAATTAGCATTACATTAATTATACTGACATCATTCATTAATCACTTAGCACTAGTTTGCATGTTAATATACTTTCTTGTATTAACTCATTGAATCCTTCCTGATACCTGCTAGGTATCAGTCTTAGCCACATTTTACACAGGAGAAAATGGAAGCCCAAAGAGGTTAAGTAACTTGCTAAGACACACAGCCAGTCAGTGGTAGAGTTGGGATGCGAGCCCAAGTCTGAACAACTCTAGAACCCAAGCTTTTAACTACTATACCCAAGAAATGTACATGGAAATTTCCAATAAGCAGAAAATAAAAGGAAAAGTGAGTAGAATTACCTGTAATTCTACCAACCAGAGTCATTTCTATTTTTGTATATAACCTTCAAAATCTTTATGCATATTTATAAGCATATAAATATATTTTACATAAATGCATACTATTTTTACTATTTTAAGAAGAATATTTTTATTGGAGCATAAATAGCATGCTATTTTTAATCTGACTTTTTTCACTGAACATTTGTGAACATCTTACCAGAAGGTTAAAAATCATTTTTAATGACTACATTTCTTTTGCAAAAATGCCCAATAATGGGTTTGCCCAATCCCATATTGCTTGGTTTCCTATTTTTATTACAATGAACCATGTTATTAAGGACATCTTTGTAGCCATAGCCTTTCGGTATTAGTTCAGTTGTTTACTGAGGATAACTTCCCATAGGTAGAATGACTGGGTCAATGGTAAGGCAACCTACACAGTTTACTATTTATTATCCCCATTTTATAAACGAGAAAAATGAGGCCCAGAGGTACAGTGACATACCCAAGGACTCACAACTAGGAAGCAGCAGAGATGAGATTCAAAGGTGGGTCAATCTGACCCCAAATCCAAGCTCTCAACCAGGCATGAAGTTTCAAATTCTCCAAATTACTTCCCCAGCCTCGTTCCTACTCTGGACTGTTGGGGGAAGGGGCCGGTTCGTGACTGAAGGTGGGCACTTGCCAAACAGCTGGGCAGCTGTGGCGTGCAGTCCATCAAAATGGGGACTGCTGGCTTCAGGAATGATTAAACCCATGACCTTGGCTCTATTCAAGCCATCCTCAAACATATGAGCCCCAGAAGTCTGGCTTGAAACCACCTCTCCATAGGCCGGTTTTTTCCACTCTGAAATCAGGAGGAAGGTGTTGAGCTGACCCTGAGGATTGCTTGACCATGTGAGGTACACACATGGGTGGACAACCCAGCTCCTAGCCCCAGTGGTACTCTAGCTGTTGGGCAACCATCGTGGGGCCCAGAGTGGGGAAACAGGCTCTCACCACACAGATGATCAAGGATACAACCAGGCACTTGGAGTCCACCTCTCAGAAAGTCCTCGTGTCAAGAGCTCTTCTGGGGCATTTCCTTGTCCCTTTATCACCACTTGAAAGCAGAGCTTGAGTCCTGGGGCCAACCCTAGGTGCCCACACCCCCTCTTAAGCTGCACAGAAACCAGGGGTGCAGGCAGGATGTATGCAGTTCAGGAAGTCTCAGGTGCCACACTCAGACACCATCATTGCCTCCCCTCTCTGAGACTCAGTTCTCCCATCTCAAAAAGGCAGAGGCTAGAGGGAATGACCTCCGCCTTGAAGAATTCCAGTGGTTCCTGAGCCCAAGTCTAGGCAAACAAGATTCCCATTAAGATCTCTCCAAAGGATAAACATGATGGGATTGGAAGCAAATGGGCAAGTGGCTCTGCCCAAAGGAGCTAAACTGACCCCAGAATCCAAGTCTGATCTGGGATTCCTCAGGAGAGCGAACAGTCTTTCCCTGAACATCCAGTGGATTCTAAACCCTGAGTGTCATCAGTTCAACCCTACCCACCCCAACCCTGCCTGCTACTCCTACTGCTGCCTCCCTATGCTACCCCTAACCACCAGTCCCACCCCTGTCTTCAAGGAAATATTCAAATCTATATTCCTTCCAGCCTCAGAGGCATTATTTATGTTGTTCCCCCGCCTGGAGTCCTTTATGGACACCCCACCCACAATTGTGATGAAATAGCTGTGGACTTGGCTTTCTGCTATGGGTCTGCCTGGCTGGATTGAAGGTACCACAGTGAGCTGGCACCCTGCCCACTGCATTGGTCTGTGGGGATCCCCAGGGACCAGAATACACATGATGTAAAGGTTACCCTAATGCACCCAGTCCACCGCAGACACGCCTGCTTCCCTTCTGTACTTCTCCTCACATCCTTTGACAAGGCATTATCTGACCTAGCCAGGCAGCTCCTACAGGCTGGCAGCCTCAAGATGACAAATCCATGCTTAATCCAGCTCACACTTCTCTGGTGACAAGACCATCCAGCCTCCAAGCAGAGAAACACAAAGGCCAGACTGAGGTGTTGAATTTTCTCCTTACGATGAGGATTGGTCATTTCTCCGCCGGCAACAACACAGAATACAGGACCAAGAAGGTTCAGGGGATGGACACAGAACTCTGAACCACATATAAAGGAATATTTAGAAGGCTGGAAGGCTTACAGCTAGGGGAATTTGTAGCAGAAGCAAGAAATTCAGTGCTTCCTAATTCAAAATGCTCAGCTGCTCCAGGAGCCACCATCTTGGGTGACACCAAGCGGGGGAAGGATCAGAGCAGCCATGGACACCTGACAGAACTGCGGAGATAAAGGTGTGGACATTCTTTTCTTTTGGTATCTGTTCATTGGTCCCTTGCTGTCTGCGCACCTCCACATCCATTCTGGTGACTATAGGGGTGCCTGTGCTAGTGGACACCCCAGCCCCACCCTCGGAGGTTTCTATTATGCATGCGCACAGATCTCCTCAAAATTTAAAGAGACAGTTTCCACTTAAAACCAAATAGCCACAGCTGGCCCTGAACTGTTTATAACTAGAAAAAAAACGCCTGAACGGGGATTGTGGAGCAGGACAGGCAGACTAAAAAAGGAAATAGGCTGAAAATTAAATCTGAAGTTACATCAAAATGACCAACAGTGGCATCTTGAAATTTCTCAAGAAGAAGAGTGAAAAGGGGAGCCCATTTCCTGATTACATCTACCTGGAGGCAATCAGAAAGCATAAAAAATACCAAAATACACACCCATCTAAGTATTAAGGCCTTAGATAACCCCTTAATATGCCCAAAAAACAGAAGCAGATGACCATATCTGCACATGTCCAGAAATGAGATAAAGTGACTGAGGCAAATCAACTGGAAGTAGACCTACACTCCATACTGGATGATGGGCAGGCTTTGTAAATGCCTGAGAAGGAATTCAGAAAAATGGTTATAAAATGTATCAAAACACTATATAATGGAGTTGAGAAAAATAAGGAAAAAGTCAGGAACGTGCTACAGGAACAATCAAATAAGATAGATACAGCATTGGATACAATTCAAAACCTATAGAAAGAGGTCCAAATGATTAATAATAGAATATCAGAAATGGACAATACACTGAAAGGGCAAAGGAGTAGAATTGAAGAGATAGAAGCCAGAACTAGTG
>NW_006408532.1:9663391-9664775 GCF_000296735.1 Chrysochloris asiatica | reverse complement strand
GAATATAAGGTAACCACAATGGGGTTGGGGTGGGGAGGTTTAGAGGGCAATACAAGAAGCGGGGAGGAGGCAGAAGAACAAGATATATAGGGGAACACCGAGACAGGTTTGCATGGCCTAGTGGGACAGAGGTAAATAGTGATGCATACTTAACCTTGGCACAACAGGGCTCTGGGATAGAGGGATCTAGGTATAGCTTGAAGAGGGTAAATAATACTAAAATCCTTGACTGCCTTATGAATATTAGTTTCCCTTGCCTACTACTGTAAAGTAGACACTTGAGTGGAATAGAAAGGAGTGTTGGGAAACATGATTAGAGAAAATTTGTAAGTCCGTCTTCAGCCTATAACTGATTGGAATACCTAAAAAGGGGTTCTGCAACTTGCCCAGTGAAATAGGCCTCGTGCAAAGCCTTAACAGAGTATAGGACCTTAGGTGGAATCCTGAGTCCCATCTAGAACCTTATGAGGTGGGACATTCCCACTAGAAAGGACAAGCAAACTGGAACAGCTATAGTGACAGAAGATACATCGTCAAAGAAAGATGATCAGGAAAAACCCAAAACAAAAATGTCAGCATGACTGGCTACTACAAGAATAAGCAAGCTGTTCGCCAGGAAGACATCAAGGCTAGCAATCAAGTGCCTTCAGGACAAACTCCCCTCTAAGACTGAAATTCAGAGGGAATACACAAACAAGCATGCAAGCTTGCTGGTGACCACATTGGTCTACTGGTGAGTGGAAGAGGGGGAAAGGCAGCAATGAAGAAATGGGCTGAGTTCAACCACAGTCCATTGAATCCCGTTAACCTGGAGATGAGAGAGAGAAGACAAAGGGCTGGTTGGTCCAAAGCGTGGTGAAACCTGAGGACACTTGAGCCCATGGACAAGGAGTTAGCCACAAAGGGCTAGAGCTGACAGTGAAGCATCCAGCTGATATGAAGTGAGGGGAGATGCACAAGAACACCCAAACTTGCATACAGTACCCTTTTGACCTAGCCTCGATGGCTCAATAATCAGAACTCTACTAGAAGAAGATTGGGGGGGAAATTTTTATTTTTATTTTTTTAATTTTTGGATAAAGGAAACAAGGGTAAATTGCTTCAATTTGATGAATCTGACCTATACTCAGAGCGGTGGTTACTCCAAATACCAACAGAGAGGCAGAGTCTTCACATCAAGTATCAATGCTACCCCCTCTGCACACAGGGTAGATAGGGACGGGCAACTTAGTCATTGGCTACCTAAAATGAGGGACAATAAAGGCACGAAGTGACTGACTTACAAGGTTTCAAGAGGGAGTTTAGTTTAAGAGTATAGGGGGAAAGAAAGAGTCCCCACTAAATAGCTGTCATCTTGTCTAGATGGGTCTGGTGAAAAGAGATG
>NW_006408532.1:9657521-9661778 GCF_000296735.1 Chrysochloris asiatica | reverse complement strand
TAACTGATGGTACATGGAGGGGATTATAATCATTGTAATGAAACAAGGTGTAGAATTTGTTGAATGTAAAGCTGGTGATCTGCCCTGTAAACTTTCACTCAATCCACAATAAAAACCTTAAAAAAGGTGTGTGTGTGTGTGTGTGTGTGTGTGTGTGTGTGTGTGTGTGTGGTAGAGGTAAATACTGTTGATTGATGGTACATGGAGGGGATTGTAATTATTGCAATGTAGCAAAATATGATTTATGGAATGTAAAACATAATCTACCTTGCAAACTTTAACTCAATTCTCAATAAAAACATCTTTAAAATTAAAAAAAAGATAATAGAAAGCTATCATTCAGTTCACAATTTTAAAAAAATGGAACTGAAAAAAAATGTACAAAATATTTGAATAAACACTTTCAACAAAAAATATACAAATTTAAAAAATAACAATGGAATTTTCCCACAAACTTTTAGAAGTTCCTACACATGCAAGGTAATGTTCCCACACAAACACACACACAAGACTTGGAAATCACTGAACTACTCAAAGTGTTTGCATCTTGAGAATAGTACTATTAGAATATTTTACAAGCATATATTAATTTTGCAGTTTTTGAAGGAAAGAGGTTATAAACTGAAGAACAAAATCTTGATGCCAAAACTTGACAAAGAGCAGAAAGCACACCCCTTACTCATCATATTTATTCAACTGAAATGCAAAAATCCTAAATAAAACCCTGATCCATAGACTCCAACTCTATATTAAAAGAATAATACACCAGGACCAAGTAGAGCTTAAGAAAGGAATGTGAAGATAGTTAAAAATTAAGAAATCACATAATAGGTCAACAGGAGAGGCTGTACAAACATCTCAACAAAAGCCAGAAACATGCTAAATTCAGCACCCATTCTGGTCTGTGGGTTTTTGTGGGGTGTTTTTTTTATTCCTGTCTTTAATAAATTGTTGTTGTTGTTGTTAAGTGCCATCGAGTAGGTTCCGACCCATAGCAACACTGCATAGGATTTCCAAGGAGCAGCTGGTGAGTTTGGACTGCCAACCTTACAGTTCAAACCGACTTTGCTGTCCAGCACATTAAACCACAGTGCCAATAAATTAGAGATGACAAATAATGATGAATCTGCAAAACACCGCATGGTATGGAAGAACCTGGAAGACATTATGCTGAGTGAAGTTAGAATTATTGGTCTTTCACCTAATGAAGAAAATCTCAAACCAAAAACCAAGGTCATGCAATGGTATGAAATCAGAAGCAAGGCAACAATGATCATTACCCCCACCATTATTCAATGCTGTTCTGAAAGTTGGTTGATAAATGATATATTGTTGTTGCTCGTAAGTGCCTTCGAGTCGGTACCGACTCACAGCGACCTGTTTAGGGTTTCCAAGGCTGTACATCTTTGCGGGAACAGAAAGTCTCACTTTTCTCCTTGGATGGCTGGTGGGCTCCAACAGTCAACCTTGTGGTTCACAGTCCATAACTTACCATACAGAGCCACCACACTCTCCAAAATAAGACACTTAAAATAAGCAAAATAACTGATTGGAAAAGAGAAGACAATCTGAAAATGTGGAGAGGCTGAGTTATCAACCTAGAACAGTCAAAAAGAGTCTACCAAAAAATATTAGAGTTGGTTTTTTTTTTAATTCCATTAAAAAGTTGGAAACAAAATAAATATATGAAAATGAATTGCTTTCCAACAGATCAGCAATACTCATTTACAAAAAATGTGATGGGGGAAAAAATCCTGGTCAAAATAGCAACAGAAAACAAAATATTTAGAAATGATGTTAAATAGAAATGGGTGGAAACTATAGAAATAAAACCATAAATCTTGATTAAAGGAAACAAATACATAAACACAGAAGGAGGCACGCCATGTTCCTGGACGGGAGCAATTCATTTTTTTTATAATGATTCTTCCCCAAAAATCAAGATTTAACACAATTCTAGGCAAAATCACACACCAGGAAATTGGGGGATGTGGGGAGGGAGTTTACTATTTTTCTATATTTTCACCTGAAATAATAAATGCTTAAGAATATTTTGAGAATAAAGAAAATAAACATTTAATTTCATCATTTCTTTGTGTTATATGTGTGAGCATGCTATTTGCAGAAAAATACTATAACTTTGAAAATGAGCAGAGTCTGTAAGAGTAAGGCAAAGAATTGTACTCTAGTTAATAAAATTGTTACATGGAGAGTATGGGTTACTAGTTCTCGAACCACTGTAAATGTGTACAAGAAGTGAACAATATGTAAATGATGGTGGGAGGAGGAGGATGCGAGTCAGGTTTGTCATTGTTGGAGTGGGAGGTTATAGATGAGAAAGGGGAGGAGGCTAGAATGATCCACATAGTAAGTGATTAGTGTTTGAGACATCAGTAGGAATTCATGCTTATCTGCATATGTTGTTGTTGTTAAGTGCTGTTGAGTCTGTTCCAACTTACAGCAACCCTGTATAGGGTTTCCAAGGAGCAGCTGGTGAGCTTGAACCACTGACCTTGCAGTTCAAACCAATCTTGCAGTCCATCGCATTAACCCGCAGCACCACACCAGGACTCCTTAGCTACATATAGAAGTGAGTGGAAGAAAGATGAGGCTTTCTGCTCCCATAAAGATTTACAGCCTCGGAAACCCTATACAGGGTCGCTATGAGTCGGAATCAACTCCGTGGCACATCATCACCACTACCACCACCATAAATATGTGAATATACATAAAGGTGAGTTCAATTCAAAGCTATAAATTCCCTTTTGGACTCCTGGTGTGGGTCTGTAGGATATGCACTGGACAGCTAACCATAAAGTCAACAGTTAAAACTCTCCAGCTGCTCCTTGGAAGCCCTCTTCCGAGTCACTATGAGTTAGAACCGACTCAACAGCACTTAACAACAACAACACACAAAAGTGCCCTGGTGGGAGTGGTGTCTAGGCCTCTGCAGAGGCGAATCCAGCTATCATATGAGCCATCAGAACCACCACCATGACTGTCGGCAAGAGCAACAAGATGCTAGAGCACATTGACAACAGGATGAGGTGCATCCTGCAAGATGGCCGGATCTTCATCGGCACCTTTAAGGCTTTTGACAAGCACATGAACTTGATCCTTTGTGCCTGTGATGAATTCAGGAAGATTAAACCAAAGAATTCAAAACAAGCAGAAAGGGAAGAGAAGCGAGTCCTCGGTCTGGTGCTGCTGTGAGGAGAGAACCTGATCTCGATGACTGTAGACAGGCCTCCTCCCAAAGACACTGGCATTGCCCAAGTCCCACTTGCTGGAGCAGCTGGAGGCAGGGATTAGTAGGGCCATGGGCAGAGGCATTCCAGCTGGTGTTCCAATGCCCCAGACTTCTGCAGGACTTGCTGGGCCAGTCCGAGGAGTTGGTGGGCTTTCCCAACAGGTGATGACCCCACAAGGAAGAGGCACTGTTGCAGCTGCTGCCACAGCCAGCATTAGCAGGGGCCCCGACCCAGTACCCACCTGGCCATGCAGCCCCTCCACCACCTATGGGCAGGGGGCACCCCTTCCAGGCATGATGGGTCCACCTCCTGGTATGAGGCCTCCCATGAGTTCCCCAATGGGAATACCACCTGGACGAGGGACTCCAATGGGTATGCCCCCTCCAGGGATGTGGCCACCTCTCCCAGGGATGTGAAGGCCCCTCCCCCAGGAATGCACCCACCAAGGCCCTAGACTCATCCTCAGCTCCTGCCTGTTTCCTGTAAGGGTGTACATAGTCCTTGTGTTTCCTTGTGGCCTGTGAAACTAGTTTGTAATAAACTTTTGAGAGAATATTATAAGTGTTAAAAAAATGTTTTTTTTTTAAGTGCCCTGGTGGGTAGATAGGGACAGGCAACTTAGACATTGGCTACCTAAAATGAAGGGGTGATAAAGGCACGAAGTGACTGGCTTACAAGGTTTCAAGAGGGAATTTAGTTTAAGAGTGGGCGAGGGGGACATAGAGTCCCCACTGAAAGTTTCCTCTTGTCTAGATGGGTCTGGTAAAAAGAGATGGGGATAAGATTCTTATGATTCACTAGTAAGTAATTGTTATCATGACTAATTGTGACTATCACAATTGTAAAGGTAGAAGTTTTGTAACAAAAATGGAGGGAGTAGTTAAATCTCACAGACCAGAAACAGAGGACCCTAGGACCCATCAAGGGAGAAGAGCACAAGCAGAATGCAGGACCTTATCCAGAGAAGCAGTGGCACCAGAGATGGAGGCAGAGATGAGGGCATGGA
>NW_006408532.1:9605371-9650835 GCF_000296735.1 Chrysochloris asiatica | reverse complement strand
ATCTTGCTGGGGGTCTTCCTCTTTTTCTCTGACCCTTATCAAACATGATATCCTTCTCCAGCAACTGGTCCCTCCTGACAATATGTCCGAAGTATGAGAAATGAAATTTAGCCATCCTGGCCTCCAAGGAGCACTCTGGCTGTACTTCTTCCAACCCCATAGAGGCGAACCTAAATCCTGCCCAAACTCTCAGTCTGGCGAGCATGACCTGGTTCCTCTCTCCCCTACCTACATTGCTCATTTTACTCCTCTTATAACCTACACTGGAGTCCTGGTGTGGTGCTGTGGGTTAATGCACTGGACTCCAAAGTCAGTATGAACTATAAGGTTGGCTGTTCAAACTCAGCAGTCACTCCTTGGAAACCCTATACAGGGTCGCTATGGGTTGGAATTAACTCAAAGGCACTTAACTACAACAATAACATACTGTACACTTGTCCTTACATATCATCCACCCAAACCATCCTCCAGCCACAACCCAGCAATCCAAGCCTATGGTATCTTCTGTCCTTGCTGTATCCCAGCATAGAGCATCAGCCAGCACATGGTCAGAACTCAACAAATACTTTTTCATGTTCTTCAAACCCTGTTCCAGTGTTTTCTTGCTCAGACAGTCTTTTTTTTTTTTTTAGAGTTGTGATGTTTGCATGGGAGAACATCAGTCCTACATTCATCCTATTGCATTTCGCTTCATTGCAATGATTATAATCCCCTCCATGCATCATCAAACAACCAAAAGGTACACCACACAGGCCTGCCCCCTGGCCACCAGCACAGAGCCCTTCTCCCTCCCTGAGTCCAGTGTCCCCAGCCACTCCATCTGTCCACATCATCATCTCTGTCTCCATCCCTGGTGTCACTGCCTCTTGGGGTAGGGTCCGACTGTCTGTTCTTCTCACGATGGTCCCAGGGACCTCAGCTCCTGGGCTGCAAAATCAATCACTCTCCTCCTTTTGTCAAAAAACATCTACCTCTATATTTTCTACCCTCACAGTCAACCCTGATGGCAATTATTCACTATTGTACCACAAGAGTCTTATCCCCATTTCCTTTCGCCAGTCCATTCCCAACTGATTGGAAATCATTCAGTGGTGATTCCATCTTCCCCCGCCCCATCTGGAACTAGGTTCCCTCTTGAAATCTTGTAATCCAGTCACTTCTTGTCTTTATATGCCCCCACATTTTGGGTAGCCAATGTCTAAGTTACCCATTCCTGTCAGATAGCCTTTTATTAGTCGCCTCCATCACTGACTGATGGCCAGGAGCTGTACCTGAGATACTACATGACACTTTCTACTCTCTGCCTGGCCTGTCTCCTAACAAACCCTGCCCCATTTATACTTCAGGCCTCACAGAGTTCTGCACACAAGTGCTCAGTAAGCATTTAAGTACTCTTCTTTATCTGGACCTGGTTATTTGGGGAATGAGATGGGCCAAGTGAGAAGGAAAAGATTGGGAGATGGAAAAAGGGCTTCATGAAGCTGGGGGCCAGAGGTGGGTACAGTAGGGACAGCCCTCAGCAGCCTGGGCCTGGCTCTGAAAGGCTGTTATTCTGCACTGCAATTAAAGCCCAGGATTTTAGAGACTCATATGGGTTATAACAGAAATGACATCATCCTGGCAGGTGGCCTTTGGTAAGTCCCATCCTGAGTCTCAGCTAACCCAACTATAAGACCAGGGGCAGATTACCCAATAAGCAACATAAGCATGAATTTACCTGGGCTCACTTACTAATCTATAGGGTACTCTACCCCTGTTAGGGATCATCAATTTGAAAAGAGACTGATTCTTTAGGCAGGCGCTGTGAGGTTGGGAAAGAGACTGATGCCAACCAGGTCTAGAAGCAAAATCTTTGATGTGGTGGGAAAAGTATGAAATTTTTCACTACAGATTAGTAATTAAGTACAAGTAAGCCCATGCTTACCTTACTTATTGAGTAATCCAACACTGTGTAAAACAAGTGTGAACTAGATCGCTGAACTAGATGATTAGTTAAGTAAGCACAAGTAAGCATGTGCTTCCTTACTTATTGGGTATGCCATCTAACACTATAAGAGAAGGGTGAAATAGATATGATCTCTTAACTCCCTAGAAGCAAGAATGTCTCTGGAAGTCTAAGAACAACCAGAAAGAAGGTGAGAGAGTTAAGAGTCATTGAGAGTTACCTGCCACCTAGTTGACATACCACACACTCCACCTCCTCATTACACATTCCCCACTTGTGATATTTCTAGAAACCCTTTTCCAGACCCCTGGCTTCTGGCCTTGGGACTGCAGAGCGCTGGGGAACCCAGGCTTTCTGGAAGTAGGGATGTCTCAATGCTCCTAAACAACACGGAATTATATTTTGCCCACTGTTACCAGTTTTTTAAGTAGCTGCAATGATGTTATGATTAATAAGTGCAAATCTTTCTAAAAGGTCTTAGGAACTCCTACAGCCTTTGGTGATTGTATATTTTACACAGTATAAGAATGCTTGGCAGTACAATTTTGCAGAAGATCTACAAAATTTATAGATGTATATCCTGATGGATGGAGTCCTGGTGTGGCGCTGGAGGTTAATGCGCCAGACTGCAAAGCCGTTTGAACTGCAAGGTTGGTGGTTCAAGCTCACCCCCTGCTCTTTGGAAACCTTATACAGAGTCACTATGAGTTGGAACCCACTCCACGGCACATAACAACAACAACAATCCTGATGGATAAGCACAGGCTGCTAACAGCAAGATCATCGGTTCATATCCACCAGCCATTCCAGAGGAGAAAAATGAGGCTTTCTGGAGTCCTAGTGGAGCCCTGGTGTGGTGCTATGGGTTAATGCACCAGACTGCAAAGCCATTTGAACTGCAAGGTTGGCAGTTCAAGCTCACCAGCTGCTTCTCAGAAACGCTACCCAGGATCGCTATGGGTCGGAACTGACTCGATAGCACTTAACATCAACAACAGTGTGGCTCTGTAGGATAAGCACTGGACCACTATCCGAAAGGTGCTGCGTCTCAAATCCCCGACCAGCTCCTTGGAAACCCTACATAGGGTAGCTATGAGGCAGAATCGATTGGATGACAGCGGGTATGTGTCTAAGGATTTATAAAGCTATCCTGGATGGAGGGGTGAATAGACAGAGAGACACGTGATCAAGCAAATAAAGCAAAATGTTCATCATAGAACCTAAACGATGAACTGATTTTTTTTCAAATTTTCTGTAAGGTGGAATGTTTTCATAATAAACTGTTGTGGGGGGAGGGAGTCTTTCTCAAGAAGATGGGGAGCATTAGGCACAGTCAGTAGCCATTTTCCCTGTAACTCCTCACAGTGGGGTCTCCCAGGGACTTGTTGCAGGGGTGGGCTCCAGACATTGTGTTGAAAAGGAGGGGAAGCAGAGGTGCCATCTGCAGGTCAAAATTGTTAGAATGGCAATGGAATACTGGTGGGACACTGTAGATAAGCACTGGACTACTAAGGGCAAGGTCAGCGGTTCAAATCCACTAGCTGCTCCTCGAAAATCCTATACAGGTTCGCTATGAGTTGGAGCTGACTCCACAGCACTTAACAACAACAACAGAAGGTATGGCGGTGAGAACAGGACGGGCAAAGGCGAGGATGAGCCTGGGCAAGTTATGGGTCCTACTGTTTTCCCAGGGAGAATGGGCAAGGGGGTGAATTTCCTAAGTACTTTTAGCAAGAGTAAAAACACGAATCCTGCAAACGCTCTTCCTTTCAACTGCTTTAGAAGTCTCTCACCCACATTTCATAATTGGGGAAGGTCGTACAGCCAGAAAGTGGCTGAGTGGGATTTGAATGAAGTGGCGCCCTTCGTTCCCCCACCCTCTCTACCAAAAGCCCGACAACGGAACCAGGAGGCGCGGGAAAGAAGGGCGGCAGGCTCCGGAGAGGGACGGGGCTGCAGGGCCGGGTCCAGGCACGGCGGACGTGCCGGAGATAGCACTACGGTGGCCGCCGAGCAGTCCGCGGGCGTCTAGGTGCGCTGGGGCTGAGGTCGCCGGCGGGCGGGCGGGCGGTGGGCAGGTGAGCGCGCCGCACCCGGGTGCCAGGGGGACGCTACCTGGGTCGTGGAAGGGCACCAGAGCATAGTTGCTGATGGCCTCGCTGCGGCTGCTCACACTGCGCTCCAGAATGCGCGAGGCGCCGTCGATCACCTGCATCAAGTCGTCCCACATGGAGCCGGTGACGTCGAAGACGAAGGCCAAGGTGGCGTCCCCCGCTCTAGGGGGCAGCGCGGGCTCAAGTGAGCCAGTCACGGTCGCGGCCGTGGAGATGGCCATCAGCAGCCGCAAGAGCCGCGCGGCCGGCATCGTGTGGAGCGCGGCCGAGTGGCTGCGGCTGCTGCGGGGGGCAGCGCGCAGGTCACAGGGAACGTGGCACGGTCACCCGAACGCACCGGCAGCCGCCCGACGACGACTGCAGCACTACGCTTCGCTCGCCTCAGGCAGCAGCCGGTGCGCGCGAACTAGGGCTCGTGGCAGGGTCCCCCTGCTGGGAGCCCTATTCGGGTCCTAGAGCCCACCCCGTTCAGGGTCACGGGCCCGCCTTCTTCCCTCCCTCCTCCGTGACTCAAACTTTGCCGGCCCCTCTGCTCTCCAGTCCAGACCCGAGGTTAGGGAAGGACGCGGGGCGGCTGGCTGACGGGAGCTGGGGCCTAGGCCAAGGCGGCGAGGCCTAAGGATGCGCGCGAGACTGAGCAGACACCTGCGCCTCCCCACGACACAAGCGCAGGGCTAAACCTGGACACAGGAGGGAGGAGGCCACGCGACTCCTTCCCGCAAGGCTAGCTAAAGTGAGCCCAGGCTTTTCCCACCCAGCCCACCAAGAGACCACCACACACACACACACACCCCTCTGCAAGGTCTCATCTTTCCACAGGGCTCTATATTTCCCAGAGTTAATGCAATTACTGTTATGTTTAATCAGTCACCCTAAATTGATGGCCTAAGGAGCTCTGGTAGTTACAAATCTGGTTACAAATCTGGCTGCGAACCGCAAGGTCAGCAGTTCGAAAATACCAGCTGCTCTGTGGGAGAAAGATAAGGCTTTCTGCTCCTGTAAAGATTTATAGCCTCGGAAACCCTGTACAGGGTCGCTATGGGTCGGAACCGACTCCACGGCACTTAACAACAACAACAAATTAATGGGCTACCATGTGCTAAGTGTTTTCAATAGTTATTATTTCGAATTCTCACGGTAACATTAAACCCATTTTTCAGATGTGCAAATTGAGATTCACAGAGCTGGAGTTACCAGCCTAAATCCACACAATTCTCAAATAAAGTAGACAGAATTGGAACCCAGATGTGCTCCACCTCTAAAGTCCTTGGTCTCTGTTGCCTCCCTAAATGTTACAAGATGTTGTCACAGGTCATCTGGTGAATCAAAGAGGTTGTTGAATGATACACCTCTGTCCTCACTGGGGAGAGTGGAGGTTTGGGGACAAGTGTGAGGTACTATTAGTTTTCTTGTGGGCTGGATTTAGTCGTCCCCTCCCTGACACTATTCCCTCTCACTGCCCCTACTGGTTCCAGCCCCCCATCACCGTGCATCTCAGGCTGTGTGCTTCTATCTCATGTCTTTGACATTCTCTGCCTCACTAGGGCTACAAGCGCCACTAGATTGACTCCTAGTTTCCAGCCTAGTCCCTGGCACACAGTGAGGACTCCCTCAATATTGGCTGAGTGAATAAACATGTGGCAGCTTTTGTGGGCATGGCTGGTTTAGAGAGCCAGGGTGCTCTCCTCAAACTTCCAATCCCTCCTCCAAGAACAGGTTCCCAGGACAGGGCCAGACAGCCCTGTGGACATGGCTGAGGGTTCTGGATCAGAGTTGAGGGGGTGGGAGATTTCTACAATGCAGCCCTTCTGTATCCCTCAGCCAGAAGGAAGCTCCTCCTTCCCCCTTCAATCCCAACTCAATCAGAGGCTTGTTTCACCACCCCTTGCCCCATGATCCCACAGCCCTTTATCAGACCCCTATTCTAGCACTGAAGGAGCTCTGGTAGCGTAGTGGTTACGAATTGGGCTGTGAACCTTAAGGTCAGCAGTTTGAAACTACCAGCTGCTCTGCGGGAGAAAGATGAGGCTTTCTACTCCCGTAAAGATTTACACCCTCGGAAACCCAGGGTCGCTATGGGTCGGAACCGACTTGATGGCACTTAACAACAATAACAACAACATTCTAGCACTGACCATAATGTATTGTCAGTGTCTGTGTGTTGGCCGCTTCCCCTTGACTGTGGCAGTAGAGACCCCACACCTGGCACAAGTAGCTGCCAAATGAAAGTGTGTGCCTTTGAATAAGGCAGCAAGTGTCAGGTCTGGAAGCTGGGAGCTGGCCACAGCAAACAGGAGTGATCCTCATCTCTAGACCAGGGGAAGTGCCTTATGGGATTGAGAATTGGGAATCTAGGGATATGGTCTGCTGAGGAGCCACCTGCCTCATGAGATATGGCAGAAGCCAGGTCCCCAGGCCCAGAGCAGTCATAGAATATGCAGCCAAGCTCATAGGGGTTGAGTCACCTGCGCCTCTGAACGCTGGCCCTTTAAATCTCCCTGGGCTAAGGCTTCCATTGGCCCCAGAATCTGGGTAGGGTTGGGCCAGCTGTTGGAGAGAGAAGAGAGACTCCAGCTGTGTGAAGACAGGACAGGGGCCAGGAATTAGGCAGGACTCATGAATGGTGGCATTTCAGGCACAGTGTAGGGGACATTTGGGGACAAACAAGTCCTTCAACAATTCATTCCACAGACATTTGCTGAGCCTAAGCTGTGTGTCAGGCAGTGTACTAGGCACTGTTAGGGGAGAGGGTGTCAACATGGGTAATACATGCTTCCTCCCATGGGGAGAGGAGACACACGTAAACAAAATAATTCTAAGTCAATTAAATAAGTGCTAATGGAGGAATTACCAAGAGCTCTGGGAACTCAATGAAAGGAGTGGCTAAGCCTAAGGGTCAGAGGAGGCCACAGAATGAGCGAGCATGAGCAGTTAAAAGACCAAAAGGAAAGGGCATTCGAGGAGCAGAAACAGCATGTGCAAAGGCAGAGAGGCATGGAACTGGTGGGTGATGGCAGATGAGAAGTCAAAGGCTGGATCTTGAAAGACCTTGACTAACTGGTAAAGGACTTGGGTTTCTTGCCATAGGCACGGAGGGGCTATTGAAGAATGTCGGACAGGAAAGCAACCTGACCCAATTAGCATGTCCAACAGGTTCCAGCAGAAGTTCAAAGAGTAGACCTTGTAAATGTCAAGAAGCCTTAAACTTACTCCCCCTGGAAGTTAAGAGCAGAATTGGCTCTAGGTTGCTCATGATGGGCAAATGGAACCATAGGTTTGGGGTCTCACGTGACCTTGAACAGGGTCCTCTCCATCTCTAGGCCTTGATTTCCCTAATCTAAAAAGATAACCTCCAATGTTTGTCCAGTTCCACCAGAAACAGCCAGGATGCCCCTAGGAGACTCAGAAAGAATTCAAAAGAACATCTGACCCTCAGCTCACCTTGGCAAAGCAGACTCCAAGATTGTCATGAAAGGACACATGATACAGGTCCATCGCCAAAGATCAATGCCTGGCCCTGATCCTGCTGCCCATCCAGTGTAGCCAGGGATATGCATCAAGCATGGGGATATTGCATCAAGCACGGTTTCCTGAGAAGGTGACAATGATCATTCGAATGTGCGTGAGCCCGATTAGCTGATCATGAGCAGAGAAGGCCAAGAGACAGCACAACTGAACCTCATCAATCAATTCCCACCCCACCACCTCCACTTCTCCAGGCCTCCTGGGAGCCCCACATTTTTTAACTCAAGATAATTCACATTTTTCCCTATCTCCAAGAGGAATGGTCTCCCTGGAATTGTTTGTTTCCTAACATACCACATGTTTTCTGTGAAGAACACCATTGCCTGGCCCAGCCACATAAAGGATGCCTAAGCTATGATTGCTCAGCCTCAGCCTGGCTCAGCACTCAGCCTCGTCCTCTGTGTCTTCACTGGAGATCTAAGACCAGCTGAGGGGCTGGGTCAGAACCTAGCTCACTGAACACTGGACTTGCGAAAGAAAACTGGCCTCTCTACCAGTGGTCCTTCCTTGTTGTTATTGTTGTTGTTAGGTGCTGTTGAGATGATTTTCAACTCATAGCAACCCCATGTGACACAGTAGAACTTTCCATAGAGTTTTCTTGCCTGTAATCTTTATGGAAGCAGCTTGCCAGATCTTTCTCCTATAGAGCCAGTGTGTCTTCCTTATGTTTCCTTATATTTCTCTCCCTAAATACACCATGTTATTGTTGTGGTTAAGTGCCATCAAGTTGGTTCTGACTCATAGTGACCCTGTATAGAGTTTACAAGGAGCAGCTGGTAGATTTCAACTGCCAACCTTGCAGTTAGTAGTCCAGTGCTGATCCTACAGCATCATACTAGGACTCCTAAATACATCTTAGTCTGGGCCACATTTGGTCTTTTATAACTTGAACATCCACCATTCACCTGTTCTATTCTAGCCCTCTTCCTGATGAAATCGAATCTTTTCTTCTAAAAGAGTAAAATTAGGTGTGTAAGGCAGAGGTGTAAGTAACACCTAGTGAGGGTCTCATAGAACTTGAGGGCTAAGTAGACAAGGCATCGCTGAGACATGGACTCCCAAACCACTTGAAGAGGTCTGAGCTCTCTCCTGAACCTCTTGTAAAAGAGAGCCTTTAGGAAGGAAAACATCATGAGCAAACTTATGCTTTAGAAAGATCATTCTCGGGGGCTTGATGGTGAACTAGGCAGAAAGGCTGTGCAGACTCTCTTCACCAAAAACACAGAAAACCAGATGAAACAGATTCAGAGGACAGTCTTGGAACTCTGAGCTTCAGATAAAGAGAGAAATAAGTAGGGCGAGTGCCTACAGGGAGAAAGAATTTGAACAGAAGCAGGAAAGGAGGTGAATTCTGATTTGGGGTGGCCAAGGTGACCTGTCACAGCCTTTTGGATGGTAGTGAGCAGAATTGAGAGACAAGAGGGCATTCCCATTGCAGAAGCCTGCCTGCAACTTACAGAGACAAGAGAGACAGAAACTGCAGCCATACAGCCACAACTGTACCTTCTAAAACCCAACAATTGGGCAAGAGCCAAAACCAGCTGCTGCTATACACGAGAGCAGTGTCTACAACCAACATCTGCTAAAAACACTCTAAATTGATCCGTATGAACAGTGCACAGAAAAGCCCATCTCTTGATCACACCTGCCAGGAGGCAGTTACAGAATGCTTAAGAATACATTAACATATATTCATCAAATTAATACAAAACAACACCACAATGCCTAAGGAGCGGCAGAAACAAAACAGAGTACCTCAAACAAAAGACCAAAAGGAAGAGCTAGAAAATGCTTTTGAGGGAGAAGCAGCACTAGAACTACCTGAGAAAGAATTCAGGAGGATGATATTGAGGTACATCAAAATGTTCCACAAAAAAGTCAAGAAAAATAAGGAAGAAGTCAGAAAAGCACTACAAGAACAATGAAACAAAATAGATATATCATTGGAGGCAATACATAACCTGCAAACAGAGGTCCAGATGAGCAATAGTAAAATCTCAGAAATGGACAGTACACTGAAAGGGCAAAGGAATAGAATTGAATCAATAGAAGTCAGAATTAGTGAGCTTGAAGATAAATCTCTCAATACTGATAAGATAAAAGAACAGAAAAAAATCTGAAGAAAGTCATGTGGGACAACATGAAGAGGAATAACCTATGGGTGATTGGAATCCCAGAACAGAAAGAGACAAAACCACAGAAAAGATCGTCATAAAGGTGCTCTTAAAAGCACTCCCTAACATCTTAAAAGACGAGACGATACACATTCAAAGCTGAATAAGCCCCAAGTGGGATAGACCCCAAAAGAAAATCACCAAGACATATCATAATCAAAGTCTCCAAAATCAAAGACAAGGAAGGAATCCTGAAAGCAGCTCGGGGAAAACCAAATGAAAAATTAAAACTACTGCTAACAACTACGACCAAATCACATCATTTGCAGTTGAGTCAATTTTGACTCATGGTGATCCCATGTGTTGCAGAATAGAACTGCACACCATAGGGTTTTCAAAGCTGTGATTTGAGAGCAAATTACCAAACTTTTCTCCTGAGGCACCTCGGGGCAGGTTTGAACCACCAACCTTTATGATTAGTAGTCAAACACTAACAGTTTATGCCACCCAGGAACAACAATGGTGAATAGCATTTGCCAAACTCTAATCAAGTGTCAGACACTATGCCTAACATCTCCTCATTAAATTCCCCACAACAACCTCTCATGTCAATACTTACTCCTCTTGTACAAATGAGACTTAGAGAGGTGAAATCCTGTGTCCAGTCTGGACTTTGCATTCCTGTCTATCCTTTCCAAAATCCTGATTCATGCCATCATTCCACGCTGTCTATGAAACACGGGGGAATGTTTGTACAGATGTCCCAGAGATCAGGAATTCTTCTAGAGCCAACATGGACCTTTCTTACTCATGCACAGTTCTCTCTAGCAACTCCTTGGACAGGACTCAGATTTGAAATGGTGAGTACCTTCCTACCCATATTTAACCACATTGCCTGGACAGAAAGAGAATCAAGAGAAATAACCATATAAATAGAGCAGGCATATAAATAGTTCAGCCTTCTGTGAACACACATCCAGCGCCTGAGTAAGATGTAAAAACCATTTCATAGCTTTTACTTCTATTCTTTAGAAAAGAATTAAGTAGGACAGTGGCAAACAGGACTAGCAGGGAATTGGAAGAACTGACAAACAACTCAGGACAGTGGAGCTACTGAGGACAAGCAGGAAGTGCCAGGAAATTCGAATCAGCTTAAATTTGCCAAAAGTTCCAAGCTGTCAGATACTTGAGTGTTTTACTGCTGAATCCAATTCTTCCTTGGAATCAGACCTCCAAATCACATGTATCCTAAGCGATGCTTTGAGACCATCCCAAGAAATGTTTGAGCAGTTCAAGAAACATAGTAACTGTTGCCCATCCCCATGTTTTTCAAGAACAAACAAATGAGCTAACCCAGAACTGACTGCTCTAAGACTTACTTCCTATTTCCCCAGACCTGGCCCATCAGCCCTGGATGCAGCTCATGTGGCACTGGGCCTCCTGGTGCTGTCGTCAAAGAAGGAACACAATCCAAACGTATCCATATGTACCAACGGAACCTTCTTGTCATTTAGAGCCACCATGTCACCTTTATCATCATTCTTGGGGATTGACAAGAATATCCAGAATGAGTTGAGGTTTTATTGTCTGTCCTTTTTATTCTTTTGTTTTCTCATAACTAAAAATTTTTTTGCATATTCTAGCAGACACTGTTGGCTTCTGTTATGGATTGAACTGCATCCCCTAAAAAGACATGTTCAAGTCCTAACCACTGCACCTGTGAAGGTGACCCTGTTTGGAAACAGAGTTTTAGAAGATGTTATCATTTAGGTTAACCCAAGACCATGGGGCATTGGTGGCTGGCTCAGTGGTAGAGTTCTCACCTCCCATGCAGGAGACCTGGGTTTGATTCCTGGATAGTGCCCCTCATGCTCAGCCACTGCCCATCTGCCAGTGGAGGCTTGTGTGTTGCTCTGACACTGAACAGGTTTCAGTGGTGTCTTCAGACTAACATGAGCTAGGAAGAAAGACCTGGTGATCTGCTTCCAAAACTCAGTCAGTGTAAGCCCTAAGAATCACAACAGTCTGATCTGCAACAAATCCTGGGGTTGGTGCAGGACCAGGCAGCATTGTGTTCCATTGTGGAAGGGGTCCCCATGAGTCAGATCTGAAAGCAGCTAACAAAAATAACCTGAGGTCAAACTGGAATAGGGTACGCCTTAATCCTACATGACTGATATCTTTATAAAAGAAGAGAGACACAGAGAGAAACAGAAAAAGGAGACCATGTCATGCTGCAGCTGCAAGCCAAGGGATGCCTGTAGCTAACAATCTAGAAGAGAGGTACAGAACAGACTCTCCTCACAACCTCAGGAACTAACATGCCAACATCCTAACCTCAGAGTCCAGCCTCCAGCACTGTGAGACAATACAATAAATGGATGTGGTTATAAAGCTACCCAGTTTGTAGAAACCAATACAGCATCTAATCCTTACCACTTTCCCCTTTGTTCCTGGAAAGACTGGCTGTTCCCCTGGCTTCCTTATTTAGGTATCTACTCCTCTTTTGAAGTCCTGGTGTGGCTCTGTGGATTAATGTGCCAGATGGCAAAGCCATTTGAACTGTAAGGTCGGAGGTTCAAGCTCACCAGCTGCTCCTTAGAAACTCTATACAGGATCGCTATGGGTTGGAACCGACTCGATGACACTTAACAACAACAACTCCTCTTTAACATGACTCAATAAAAGGTAATCCCTTCCCTTCTCTAAAGGAAATCCTATTGGGCTAGGTCATCTCTGGGGTCCCATTCCCTTTGCCAGTGACTGGGCTGGGGATGTACATTTGATGCAGTTCAGCCAATGGAACATGAAGAGATGCATATTACTGTCTCTCCATAAGAGACACAGAAAAACAAAATTAGAGGACTTACACTACTGTCTTGAAGCCTTACTGTAAAGCAACAGTAATCAAGGCAAAAGTATGGACAGAGAGATCAATAGAACAGAATAGAAAGTGCAGAAATTGACCCAGATATACATGGCCAATTGATTTCTGGCCAAAGTGTCAATGTAATTCATTGGGGAAAGAAAAGTCTTCTGTAACCAATGATATTAAGCAACTATATATCTGTATGGGAAAACAACAAACCTTTATCTCTACCTTACACCATACATAACAATCAATTCAAGATGATTCGTAGACCTAAGTGTGAAAACTAAAGTATAAATCTTCTAGGAAAAGAAGCACATGGAAGAAAGAGAGCCTCTGCTTTCACTCAATGATGCTGGGTCTGCAAAAGAGTCCTGGAGGTAGAGCAGTCACCTTGAAATCATGAGCATAGCCAGGCAGCCTGCAGTCAGAGTGTGAAAACAAAAGGACCTTGGAGATGCTCTCCATGTGGTTTTCTTGATATGTGCAATAATGCATTTCCCTTCATAGTTGAGTTCATTGGGCTACATTCTCTGTTCCTTACAGCCAAAACCATTTTCACTGAGACATGGTGGTCCTTTTGCATTTCCCTTGTGTGGCGTACAGTTTTGCAGAAATGTTCATACGTGAAATGTAAATACATAAAGAAACATGTACGCTGACTTTCATTTGCAATTTAAGGAGTAATCAAACAATTTTTTCTATACTTAAATCTCTCCTTATGTGCTGACTTTGGACCCAAACCTCCAAGGGAGGTGCCACTTATCTGAGGTGCTGAAGGCACCTTGAAGAAGGAGCTCTGGTTATCTGCAGAGAGTGACCCATGAGGCACAAATCCCCAAAAGACAGAGATCAAGTTTAACTCATCCTCAGCCATACCCTTAAACCCTAGCACAGTATCTGGCATATACCAGGGGTTCTAAGTGTTGTATGAATGGATGAATGTTGTTGTTGTTGTTGTTAAGTGTCGTTGAGTCAGTTCCGACCCAAAGTGACCCTGTACAGGGTTTCAGAGGCTATAAATCTTTACAGGAGCAGAAAGCCTCATCTTTCTCCCGTGGAGCAGCTGGGAGTTTCGAACTGCTGACCTTGCGGTTCACAGCCCCATTCATAACAACTACGCTACCAGAGCTCCTGAGTGGATGAATAAAACAAGAAAATGCAAGCTCTTTCATTCATTGTTTTATAAACTCACAAGCTTGATCAGTACAATTAAAATGCAGTAACAGTATCCTAGTTCCTTTAACCATCCCTTGTTTGCCAGTTTGTTGCACTTTGGTGGTTTGTGTGTTGCTGTGATGCTGGAAGCTATGCTACTGGTATTTTGAATGCTGGCAGAGTCGCCACAGTGAACAGGTTTCAGGTGAGCTTCCAGACGAAGACAGACATGAAAGAAGGAGAGGTGGACTACTTCTGAATATTTAGCCACTGAAACCTTATAAATAGCAGTGAAACACTGTCAGGTAGCACCAGAATACTGAATATTGAAACATGATGAATAGTACAAGAGTATTGTCAGGTGAGTGCCAGAAGGTAAGTCTCTCAGGTTGGAAGGCACTCAACAGACAACTGGAGAAGAACTGTCTCCTCAAAGTAGAGTTGACCTTGATGATGCGAATGGAAGAAATGAGGAGGTAAAAGAACTAAACAGAAAATTTCAAAAAGTAGTTCAAGAAGATGAAGTCAAATATTAAATGAAATGTGCAAAGATCTAGAGTTAGAAAACCAAAAGGGAAGAACATGCTCAGAATTTCTCAAGCTGAAAGAACCGGGGGGAAAATTCAAGCCTCAACTGATAATACCGAAGGATTTTTTGAAGAGCATGGGAGGAATTCACAGGGTCACTGTACCAAAAAGAAATGGTCAGGGCTCAACCATTTCAAGAGGTAGCATATGATACTGAAGGAAGAAGTCCAAGATGCATTGAAGGCGTTGGCAAAGAACAAGGCTCTGGGAATTGCTGGAATACAGACTGAAATTTTTCAACAAACTGAGGGAGGACTGGAAGCACTCACTCAGCTAGGCTATCTGGCCAAATGATTGGAAGAGATCCATATTTGTGCCCATTCCAAAGAGAATGCAGAGATCACTGGACAATATCATTAATATCACTTGCAAGTAAAATGTTGCTAAAGATAATGCAAAAACAGCTGCAACAGTACCATGACAGGGAGCTGCCAGAGGTTCTAGCCAGATTCAGACGAGGATGTGGAACAAGGGATATCACTGCTGACATCAGGTGGATCTTGGCCAAAAGCAGAGAATACCAGAAAGATGTGTACCTGTACTTTATTGAATATGCAAAGGCTCTTGATTGTGTGCATCATGACAAGCTGTGGACTACAAATCAGAGAATGAATATTCCAGAACACTTAATTGTGCTCATGAGGAACCTGTACCTTGACTAAGATTCAGTCATTCGAACAGAAAACTGTGACATTGAATGGCTTAAATCAAGAAAAGTGTGCATCGGGATTGTGTTCTTTCACCATACTTATTCAATCTGTATGCTGAGCACATAATCAGAGAAGCTGTACTATTTGAAGAAGAACCTGGCATCAGGATTGGTGGAAAACTCATTAACAACATGCAATATGCAAATGATACAACCTTGCTTACTGAAAATAAAGAGGACTTAACATGCTGATGAAGATCAAAGACCACATCCTTTGGTATGAGTTGCACCTCAATGTAAAGAAAACAAAAATCCTCACCACTGAAGTAATAAATGACATCTCAATAAGTGGAGAAAGATTGAAGTTCTCAAAGATTTCATTTTGCTTGCATCTACCATCAACACTCATGGAAGTAGCAGTCAAGAAATCAAACGATATATTACATTAAGCAAATATGCTGCACAAGGCCTCTTTAAAGTGTTGAAGAGCAAAGATGTCAGTTTGAGGACTAAAGTGGACCTAACCCAAGCCATGGTATTTTCAATAGTTTCAGATGCATGTGAATAAGGAAGACCATAGAAGAATTGATACATTTGAATTATGGTATTGGAGAAGAATATTAAAAGTATGGACTGCTGGAAGAACAAATAAATCTGTATTGGAAGAAATACAAACCAAATGCTCTTTGGAAGCCAGGATAACCAGACTTCGACTCTCAGACTTTGGACATATTGTCAGGAGGAATCAGTACCTGGAGAAGGACATCATTCTAGGTAAAGTGGAGGGTAAATGAAAAAGAGGAAGACCCCCTACAAGATGAATTGGTATGGTGGCAGCAGCAGTGGACTTAAGTTTAACAACTGTGAGGATGGCTCAGGACCGGCCAGTGTTGTGTTCTGTTGGGCTATGTATGAGTCACAACCAACTCAATGGCACCTAAGAACAACAGCTCCTTTAATGTTATGTGCCGTCGAATCAGTTCTGACTCATTGCAACCTTGTGTAAGGTTTCCGAGGGGTTGCTAGTAGGTTTGAACTGCAGACCTTGTAGTTCACAGTCCTGTGCTTATCCTTCAGCACGCCACCAAGAGTTCCTTTAATAATTCCCTTTAATTTACACTCCCCATTATTTGGATAGCACTCTCTAGGTATTTAAAGAATGTGGTCAGAATTGGACAGTCACAGTGTTGGGGGCAGGGTGGTTCTAGCCACCATTAGCACTCCCTTCTCTGTAGAAGCGCCTGTGATACTGCACTTTACTTTTACAAGATTTCCTTAGCCTTAGCCTATCAGCTCATTCGTTTGGACTATAAGCAACAGACAGACTCTTGACATCAGAAGTTTCTGAGAACCTGTCTCCAAGGGAATATAAGGGAAGCATGAAAGCCAAGAAAAACCACTCCAAAGCATTTTAAAATGTCAGGTCAAGAAGGGCAAGGCAGGGCTATCTGAGGAGGGTGAGTGGAAAACCAGAGTGAGGCATTCCGAGCTGGGGCTCCTAAGCAAGCCAGCTAGGGCCTCCCTCTGTCTCTAAGTAACACTGAGCCTAGACACTGCAGTGGGGGGTGATGGGAGTCTTGGCATGACCTTTCCTACTGCTCCAGACCCCTACCTCCTACTCTCCTCTAACTTCCTGAAAATTCTATTTACCCCCAGACAATCTCCACCAAAGGATCCACAGTGTCACCAAGAGAGTGCCAATCAAGGAAATAGATGGATCCTAACAATTGAGCCATGACAACTGACCTTTGATTAAAGCAGACAATTGCAAAAGGAATCAGATTAAAGCCATCTAAACTAATGGTGCCTGGAGCTGCTTCCTTAAGAAATTTCAAAGGAAAGAAATGATGCTCTCCGATCCAGACATCAGGCTATGACCTTCTTAGGGAAAAGAGGGAGTGCTTACCAGATGCCAAAATGTATGGGGTGGGCTCCATTACAAGAGGAGAGCTAATTCTCTCTTGTTTGACATTTAGTAGAAACTGGCTAATAGCTCAGAAACCAAAGACTCAGAAATAAGGTTGTTAGTGGCTATTGCACAAATATATGCTTTATGCCCCGTAGTATATGGGCCAGTGGTAGCTTTGGAGTCCTGGTATGGCACTGTAGGATAAGCATTTGACTGGAAGATCAGTTTGAACACAAGGTTGGTGATTCAAACTCACCAGGCGCTCCTCAGAAACCCTATACAGGGTTGCTATGAATTGGAATAGACTCAACAGCACTTAACAACAATGACAACAGTATACTTGGTCATGAATTTTAGCCACCTAACAATGGTGTTTGGGAATTCCTTTCCTTGTAAAGCCTTCTAAAGTGCAGAACTTGTCTCTCATTTGCTCAATTTCTTATTCCCCCTTGCAGCTGGGGCACAGGTATGTCACCAGCTCCGCCCATCAGGAACACTCATGCTGGCCTTTGGGTCCAGAGTCAGAGACACAAAGAAGCTGGCTGGCTCAGTGGTAAATTCCCCTTGGTGGCAGTTGCAACAACATCACATCTGTGGCATGGCAGAAGCAATGGTGCAAGCCATGGCACCTAGTCATCAGACTAAGGCTGCAGTGGCTTTGGGGCTGCCTGGGTAGCACCAAGCATGAGTCTCTAGCTCTTGCATGAGCGCCCCGATAACTAGTATATCAGTTGCTTTCAAGCTATTTCAACTACAGCAACCCTCTATGTGACCGAGTAGAAATGCACTCCGTGGGGTTTACAATGACTGAATTTTTGAAAGTCTATCACCAGGCCTTTTTCCTGAGGTACCTTTGGATGGACTCAAACTGTCAACCTGTCCAACTTTCATTTAGCAATCAAGCACATAACTATTTGCACCACCCAGAAACTGAGCTCCCCAAAATACTGCTTCAATATGCAAAAGTTTGCTTCTGTTGACTACAATTAAGAACTCTGCCTCAAGGTGTTATCAGGAATATAAAGGAGAAAAGGGGAGTCATGGCTTAGGGAGTATTGAGCTTCTGTTAAGAATGATGGAAACTTTTGGAAACAGACTGTGGCGATGTTTGTACAACACAACAAACACAATGTCACTGTATTGTACATGTAAATAAAAAGGTTGTGATGGCAAATGTTCTGTTATATAAATTATATATGTGTGTGTATACGTATATGTGTGTGTGTGTGTGTATATATATATATATATATATATATATCAATCAACAGGGAACCGTCAGAAATTCAAACTGGGTTCAGAAGAGTGTGTGGAATGTGGGATAACATTACTAATGTCAGATGAATCTTGGCTGAAAGCGAGAATACCAGAAAGATGTCTACACCTGTGTTTTATTGACTATGCAGAGTCATTCGACTGTCTGGATCATAGTAAATTATGGAGAACATTTTGAAGAATGGAAATTCCAGAACATTTCATCGTGCTCATGCAGAACCTGTACGTAGACCACGAGACACTCATTCAAACAGACCCAGGGGATTCTGTTCAGTTTAAATTCAAGAAAGGTGAGCATCGGGATTGTATCCTTTCACCACACTTGTTCAATCTGTATGCTGATCAAATAATCAAAGAAGCTATATTATGTGAAAGGGAACCCATTAACGATATACAGCTGTTGCAACCTTGCTTGATGAAAGCAAAGAGAAACGACTTGAAGCACTTAGTGATGAAGAGCAAAGACTACAGCCAAAGGAATCAACTCTTCTTCTGTCTACCTTACTCATTGTCTAGTTTTCAGGAGCATATAAGGTCATTGAAATTACCATGGTTTGGGTCAGGCACACCTTAGTCCTTGAGGTGACATCTAGAGTGGTCTTATGCAGCAAAGTGACCCAGTGCAATACCATTTCTTGACTGTTGTTTCCATGGGCATCAACTGTGGATCCAAGTAAAATGAACTCCTCAACAATCTCAAAATCCTTGATTACACCTCAACATAAAGAAAACAAAAATCCTCACAATCGGACCAATAAGGAATGTCATGATAAACAGAGAAAAAATTGAAGTTGTCAAGGATTTCATTTTACTGTGCCAATGAGATGGATAGGCACAGTGGCGACAACGGACTTAAGTGTAACAATTGTGAGGATGGCACAGGACTGGGCAGTGTTTCATTCTGTTGTGCAAAGGGTCGCTATGAGTCGAAACTGACTCAATGGCACCTAACAACAACAACAACACTGCCATGCACTGTACTCCAATCTGTAGCCACTCTGGTGACCAAGCCATCTTACCCCTCATGAATAGCATCTTGCCTCCTACTTGAACAATTTTTCCGTGCAGTGACTCAACTTCTCTCAGTAGCTGATAGGACTAAGCCAAACCCACTGTTGATTTTGAGTCATAGCGACACTATGTAGGGTTTCTAAAACTATAAACCTTTACAGGAACAGATAGCCTCATCTTTCTCCTGAGGAATAGCTGGTGTATTTGAATAGGACTGTTGTTTTTGTCATTAAATGCTGTTGAGTCAGTTCCAACTCATAGCAACCCTGTATAGGGTTTCTGAGGAGTGGCAGGTGGATTTGAACCAAGCAGTAGGTAGGTATACAAGGCAGACAACAACCTTTGTAAGGTATGCTCACCATGGAATGGTCATCCATTCAAGAGCAAAAGGGAAACATTTACCTAAGAACAAAGTTCAAAAGGGGTGGGAAGGAGAGTGGAATGGAAATAAGAGCCACGAGGAGGAAGTGGGATTAACTTGTTACATGAAGGGGATTGCAATCATTGAGATGAAACCAAGTGTTATTGTTGAATGTGAAACTGATGATCTGCCTCTGTAAACCTTTGGTTCAATTCACAATTAAAAAAAAAAAAAAAAAGTCCCTGGGTGGTAGAGACATTTGACACACTCTGTTGCTAACTAAAAAGTTGGAGCTTCAAGTCCAACCAGAAGGGCCTTCAAAGAAAGATCTGGAGATCTACTTCCAAAAAAATCATTGAAGAGACAGAGCCCAGTTCTACCCTTACACGCAGGGGTTCACCATGAGTTTGAGTCCATTTGATGGCAACTGATTTTAGGTTGTTGCACTCACTTCCTGGGATCATACTTGACTTCAAATCGTTGGCTCACAAGATGCCTCTAGATAATGAAGTCAGGGATGGAAAACCACCCAGCACAGGCCATAGAGAGAAAACTTCAGCCTTTAGACCTGGAATTCCTGGACCCTGCTGGCAACTGTCCATAGGACTGGACTTCAGCCTTTGCCAGCAGAGTTTCTTCAGTCGAGGGCCCTCTAACTTCAGTGGGGTTTCCAGTGGAGCTTGGCCTTGGGGAAAAGAGGAGGAATAGCAATCAAGATCATGTATCCTCAGTTCCCAACCTTGTGCATCAATCACCCTGTCATCTGTAAAGCGCTTCCTACGAGGAGGAAGTTGCTTCATGTGCAACACCCTCTGTGAGTCTCATATGGACCCAAGAGGCAGATCCTATGATGATGCCCATTTTTTAGGAAAACCAAGGCCCTGCTGGTGTGGGTATGGTACCTGTGTGCCAGTTTATTCCTCTGTGAATGCTCAGCTTGGCTGTCTGATATCAATGACCATCTCGGCTGCACACTCCTGACCACACTGTCCTTGGTCAAACCTGTGGTGGGGAAGAGTTTCCCTTCTTCCCATTGGATCAATATGGGCTTATGTTAGTTGTCATCGAGTCCATTTTAAGTCATGGAGTTTTCAAGGCTATGACCTTTCAGATCTGTATTCTGAGGTGCATCTGGGTAATTTTGAACCACCAACTGTTTGGCCAATGGTCAAGTGCTTAATCGTTTGTGCCACTCACCCTAAAATCAAATCCACTGTCTTTGAGTCAAATTCTGACTCACACCAACCAGACGGAACAGAGTAGAACAGTCCCATAGGATTTCCAAGGCTGTGCGCTTTTACATAAGCAGCGGGTAGCTTCTAATTACCCACCTCTCAGCTGACAGGCCACTGTACCACCAGGGCTCCTCTTATGCCACCCAAACAAACAAAAAAATAAACGCACTGCTGTCGTTGATCATTCTCATTTTAAAGACTAGGAATCCAAAGCTCCCAGAGCTTCAGCTGGACTTGAACCTAGGGAGTTTGACTCTGAGACCAGAGTGTAGTCACAGTGAAATGCTGCCTGGGGTAGACAGCCAGGGCAGAGACTCTTCCGGTGGCTGATGTCTTCCAGGCTGGAGCACCCTAGCGAAGCTGCCTCCCTCTCATAAAGAACTAGAAAGACACATTGCAAATCATTTCATGTCACTTATGGGAAACTTTGTTTTATTGTCCTTCTTAGCTTCTTGTGTCTTTCCATTTTCCAAATTGTGCTGGGTTTCCAAGTATCCATTCCAGTAATAGAGACTGTTAACTATAGAACTGTCTTTGATACAAACTCATCATGGGCCCCAGGGGTCCAGCTTCCCTGCTATGCTAGTCCCCCTGGCCAGGGACAGAACAACAGAAAATATAGCCGATGGCAGTTAGTTCTAAACTGCTGAATGATCTCTCACGGCTGGTGTTCATGTCTAATAGAAACTGCTCATTGGAGCGGTCTCTCAAGTGGTGCCCAGGCATGTGCCAAACCTGCCATACCCGAAATGCACATCTGCTTGTGGCTCTGGAAAAGTGGGAGGGGAAGCAGCAAGGGAAATGTCAATTCCAAACGCCTTCCAAGATGCCCTTAGCAGCTTTGCCTGAGAAGACAAAGGCCACTAACACTCTGGACCACATCTGAACATTCCCCCCTGCTGTTTGCAGAAAAGTTTGTACCTCAAAGATTTGGGGGTGACCCAGAGACAGCTCCCTGGGTAAGTACAAAGGCACTTGGTGGTTGGCAGGACAACCTGAGTGTCATATTGTTGGTCCAAAGCTGGACCAACTGAGTGAGGCAGCATCTTTGGGGTGAGAAGAATTGGAAAATAACAAAAATATTAACTGTTTTTATTTTTAAAAAACGTTCATCATATCTCACTAAGTTTTACCACCAAAGACGTGAGAACTGTGCTATTATCCCCACTTGAGAGATGAGGAAGCTGAGGCTCAGTTCATATTCAGTATTATTTCAATGGGAACTCGGGTGGCACAAATGATTAAGCACTGGGCTACTAACCAAAAGACTGGTGGTTCAAATCCACCCTGAAGTGCTTTGGAAATAATGCCTGGTAATCTGCTTCCAAAAGGTTACAGCTTTGTAAAACCTACGGGACAGTTCTATTCTGAACACCTGAGCTCACCATGAGTCAGAATCAATTTGACAGCAACTCACAATGAAAACATTACCCCCGAACCCACAGCTTGAGAGGGTGGAGAGAGAACTGGGACCCAGGGAAGGGACTTAACAGCAAGTTATGCTTGTGAGCTGAGAAGCTGTGGAAGAAGAAAGAAATCTTTTACACTCCACAGATGTTTAATTTACAGCCAGATGGTACAGAAAGTGAGGTGATCTTGAAATCTCCCAAGAGAGCCAACTTTTCCAGCCCCACCCTACCCTTAGAAATCAGACCTCCCCAAGTCACAGGCTGGTTAATGGGAATTCCTCCTTGTGGGAGAAACCCCTCCTGCTGCCTCCCTCACAAAACTGGCCACGGGAGCGAGGATGGGGGCCAAGCCCTCATGGGTCACAGGAACTGCTGGCTCATTGCCTCCATTTGCCTCCTAGAGAGTGGATGGCAGGGAGAAGCCAGAAGCCAGCCAAGGACACCCAGCTGTCCTGTTACCACTGGGCAAGCAGCTCCGGGGAGCTGAGACTGTGGCTTATGTTTGATTCCAAAACCAAAACACTGAACTCATTGCTGCTTCTAAAACATGGCAGCTCTAGGTGTTAATGTTCCTCCCATAGGGTTAGAGTAGAAATGTTCCAGAGGGTTTCCTTGGCTATAATCTTTGCAGAAGCAGTTTGCCAGGTCTTTCTTCCTTGGAGCCATTGAGTGGGCTTAAACCACCACCCTTTACGTTAGCAATTAATCTCAAACTGCTTGTACCACGCAGGCCCCTTTGTTTTTGCATCAAAGAGTTGACATTACCTCACAGGAGGACCTAGATCAGTGGCCTGGGGTAAAATTCCAGAACCTGGGAAGAGTCAATCCTAAGTAATCCGAAAGAGAGAGAGCGAGAACCAAACAAAAGATGGTAGATCGTAGTAGTGGTTTGGCTTAGCGCCTGTAAGGGTCTTTTCCAAACTCTGGTCAAACTGTCTTTGGCCAGAGGCAGAGGCCAGGGGAAGCAGCTTTTAAGGCCAGATGTGGGCAGCTGCCGGTTGTCCATGGGCTCCCCAAGATGTAGGCCCGTGCGAAGGGAGGTCTGTGGGGGACCTAGGGCCCTTCCTGAAATCCTGATGTGATAAACCTACAGGGCTCAGCAAGCTGTGTCCCTTGGTCAACCATTTTACAGCTTTATGTGTGCCCAGAAACCTGCCCAGGTCTGCAGCCTCCATTCCTGGGTTCTGAGGGCTCCTTTCTTGGGCACGCACCCCCATACTCCCAGCTTAGCTCTTTCTCCACTCCAGTTCATGCTTGATGGGCTGCCTGGTACGCAGATGGAATTCCAATTGCCCCCAGAGTTCAGCAGGTTATGAGCAGGAACCTCCTTGTTCTTTGTTGTTAAGTGCCGTGGAGTCGGTTCTAACCCATAGCAACCCAAGGAGCGGCTGCAGTTCAAACCAACTTTGCATTCCAGCGCATTAACCCACAGCGCCACACCAGGACTCTAGAACCTCCCTTGTTATTGTTGTTAAATGCCGTCAAGTCGGTTCCGACCCATAGCGACTCTGTATAGGATTTCCAGGGAGCGGCAGGTGAGCTTAAACTGCCGGCCTTCCTAAAACTGAACAAATCCCTTCCCCTCTGGGCCTCGGTACGCTGGCCTGTAAAATGTAGGATAATAATACTAGCATTGACCTCAAGGGGGCGCTGCTGTACGGAGTAAATGAAAAAAAAATGCAAGTGACCTCAAGGGGGCGCAGCTGTGCGGAGTAAATGAAAAAAATGCAAGTGAGCCTAGCACAATTAGCAGCATAGTTAAGTCCCAAAGACCAGGTTATTATGTGAAAATCGGCGCTATGTGAAAATGGAGGATGACCACGTCCTACTGGGAATGTCCTGTGACACCCCTGCTGAAGTCACCTGCCACCTCCCCTACGTCACCACTGGAAAGCTTGGTCCTGTATCATTGCCTGGAGGGCTGATCAGTCTTTCATCACCACGCAATGTGGCCCAACTGCCAGTCCTGCCCTGCTCCATCGCTGCGGTCCCCTCCTTCTCCTGCACTCATTGTATTTTCAGTATAGGTGGCTCTGGTTCATCCCAACTAAAATGTTCTTGGTGGTTTTGTTGGGGGCATGGGGACTCAACCGTCCATGGGCAGGGGGCCTGGGTCCCTCAGGGGGTGCACACTGCCCAGATCTTGATGGGGAACCCTGCCCCCCTCCTCCCTACGTCCCCATGAGAATTGACAATCCAGACCTTCCTCTAAGGCTGTGACAGTCAACCTCCACCTTTTGTCCTTGATCTCAAATTACAGCTGCTACTGCTACTTGCTGACCCCACCCCTGCCTTCACCTGTGCCCACCCAGGAGGGGACATTGAGGAAGTGTGGTGGGCACCAGAGCTCTTCTGATCACTGCCCGCCCCATCCCTGCTGTCCTTTGTGCCTGGGAACTGGAGCCAGACCCCAGAGTCCCACATTCTACCTGGCCAAAAGGACAGCTCATCTTCAGGACACCAGCATCCACTGCCCTAACCTCAGTCCTCTGTGGGCATCCAGGGCCCGCTGGGTAGCATCTTGTTCCCAGTGCAATGTGAGCTCTTTTCTACACGCACACGAGATCCATGGATGTGTTACCACCAAGTGTGCATCGTTAATACACAAAATAGTCAGATAGTAGATTTTCACTGTTGTCATCAATGAAAAGTGCCAGATAATGAAATAATCAGTAAGTTAGGAGTAGGCGCATTATTATCTGGCTCCCTGTTGCTGTCATTACATTGATGTTGATAACAATTAAGTGGACAGAGGAGAGTCATCTGGGTGGGCTCCCCAAGAAGCACAGAAAGGAAGGTGTCAGGGTTATAGACTCTGAGGACCCAAACCTATGCCAGTATCAACTCCTGGAAGGCGACCCCATGTCTCCTCTTTCTATATAGATTCATCCCCTAAAAAAGCTGATGTTTCATTGCTAGACGAGCACCTTTCATTAATGCCACAGAATTCTATCTTTATACCTTTGCTCCTGCTGTTCCCTGCCTGGCATGCCCTACCTGGTGACTGCAGGTAGGGAAGATGCTTCAGCCCCAATTCCATTTTGGATCGCTGGGTTAGCATCACCCAGCTGTAACAGGTGCTCATGACCTTTCTATGCATGTGCCCAGCTTCTTGAATTGGCTGCATGTTCTTCAAAGGCTGTGGCAACTGTATGGCCTTGGAACTGCCTGTCACTCTCTCGGTTGTCCCTGTAGAAGCTGGTGAAGGACTGAGGAGGTATCACTTAGAAAGCATCAAACGGTGGGTTAATTGAGTTGATGCCTACATTCCATGGATACACAGGTCTAAGTTTGTTACTCTGAACATGAGGCAGAATTTGATCTCAGACCTGCTTTCATTGTAACATTCCACCTGGTAGCAAGGTTGTGGGGAGGGACTGTAAACCCATCACCTGCTTCTTATTGGGGGCCCATGTTTTCACCAGAAAAGCTTATCAGTTAGAACACACATTCAATGTCAAACAGAAAAGCTTGGTTTGGAACCAGCTCTCATTCTAGAACCTGAGTCCCTAACCACAGTCCCACACTGCTTTTCCATGATTTTTTGTTTTGTTTCTTCAATTCCCTCCTGTTTGTCAAGAGGAATTCTTCCCTCTAGGCCCTGCCAAAGCAAGACATGATGCCAGGAGTCCAGCATAGCCACAAGGGACTGGTGTGGCGCTGCGGGCTAATGCGCAAGACTGCAAGATCAGGCTGAAACACAAGGTTGATGGTTCAAGCACACCAGCCACTCCTTGGAAACCCTATACAGGGTCACTATGGGTCCGAACCGACTCGACAGCACTTAACAACAATATATATAGAGAGAGAATGTTGGTTCTGTCTCTCTGGAGAACTCTGACAACTGTATTTGGCTAGTTCAATCCCAAAGTGGAAGTTATGTTACATGCTCCAGCTTTGTCATGTTGATGTTCACCTGATGATTCTTTTTACAAAACCAACAGTGATACATACTAATGTTGGCTGTTAAATCTTATCAATCTATGTATTTTCTGGGTCTTACAAGAAAAGAACCTTTTAGTTTGACATTGCCTTCTGCTGTTCTCTGAATTACTCTGTTTCCCTAACAAAGTCCCCAAAGCAGAGACTGTCACACCTTCTCTGACTCTTCTACTCCCCAGGTGTCAGGGTAAACAGATATTTAATAAACACCGGGTTATTTGGCAAGAGGGGGGAGAGAGGACCCCTCTGAGACCCCAGGCTCCAGGACAGCCTTTTCAGGTTAAAGAGAAACAGGAAAGGGCCCTGGAGGCTCACCTGATACCAGAAACAGGCCAAGAAGGAAGTATGACCAGTCACACTGACTACTCATCTCCCCACCCCTTTCTCTGCACAGCCCTCCACGTGCAAAAGTCACATTGGCTTGAATGAATGATGGGTCTGAATGTAAGGATAAATGGAGGCAGGGCGGAGAACGGCCTGCAGTGCAAACATCTCACAGGGATTCTCAACGTGTGGCTCACAGCACGGCAGCATCAGCACCACTAGGACCTTAGATGATTCTGACACTAGCTCATCTTTAAGACGCTCTGGTCAAGGCCAACTGTTTTCCAACATTTTGAAAGGGGTAGAAATGCTTTGTAAATGGTCATCTTATGAAGGCCCCAACAGACAAAAAAGAAGGAGAGCAAATGCTGTAGCTGGTGCCTGCAGTCCCCACCCCATGGTTCTGCTAACCATTGAACTCCAGAAAAGTGTGAATTCTGGCTTTATCACTATGCCCAAGGTCACTTTTGTACATACTTTCTCTTGGGGAAACTGGGCAGACAACATCCAAAGCAAGAGAGAGGATGTCACAGGAGGATGAAGAATCCTAAAAGGAAACCATAAAGAACAGAAACAAATAAAGCAACAGGTTCATACAAGGGAGGCAAAGACAAGTCCAGGAAGCATGTTTAATTGGCGTGACATGGATGACATATAACAGGAGCACAGGAGGGGGCGTGGACATGCCACGTGGCCCCAACCTCAGCCCAAGCCACCAGGGCAAGGGCCTGCCCCTTCCCCAGAGACACATAGCAGCAGGTTCCGACATGACAGCACCCCAAATGGCAACATAACGGGGGACAGGGAAGATAGGCAGGAAAGAAAGCAACCACAGTGGGGAACATTGGTCCTTTTCTTTTTTTTTTAAGAGTTGCCCAAATTTGGGTGGGGCACAGCATCATTCAGACCACTGTAATTGGTATGGTCCTCACAACACCCCTGTGAGGTAGGCAGAGGAGAGACGCACTCTCAACTGATGGAAGGAGAAACCAAGACTCAGTGAATAGACGTGGCTTACCCAAGGTCCTAGAGAGTAGGCCACTGAGTCTGACCAGGACCAAAGTGGCCTCCCCTGGGGTCCTGGGCCCCTGCATAGACACAGGACACACACAGCCTGGGAGGGAGAATCCCACGTTTCTTCCATTCCTGGGGAAAAGATAGAGCCTAAGCCTAGATTCTAAGATGCCACGACAGAAGATGGGACCAGCTGTTTATTCAACAAAGGCCTTTTATTCATTCAAAAATCAACCATTGGGTTTATTCCGCAGATATTTAAAAAAAAAAAAAAAAAGGCAGGGGGAGGGCAAGGCTTCCCATCACAGTGCCCTTATGCTAATGAACTTACTATCCCTGGGAGAAATCCAAAAGAAGGGCACCCGGGAGATATACTGCAATAAAGTGGAGACTGGAGGTACAGGATCTTGGGAAAATCACAGCCCCCTCCCCACCTCCCATTGTCCCTCCTAACTTGGCAAGGTTGGAGCTCCCAGAGCCCGTTACTGCTCATAACCACCAGGGGGCGCACCCACATTTCCTGGACCCCTTGGGAACAGGGTAGCTTTCTATTAGGTTGACAGTGGGGACCTTCTACAGAGAGAAGTCCCTCTCCAAGAAGGCCACCAGGCACTCCAGCTTCCCCCAGGAGAGGCTATGTCCCCCAAAGCCCAGATATGCCTGTCGTCTGGGAAGTTGGCTGTCAAACTTAAAAGCATTTCAGAGGAAGAGATGTCAGTACAATGGATGACACATAGATTTGCCTTCACATTTTTTTTTAAAAACGTTGCCTAGTTAAATATTTAATCACTGGGAAATCATGACATTCTCCTCTAAGTCACCATCAACACAAAGTGGGGATCAGAAACTGCAAAATAGAGGCCAGGGCAACTGCAGATGGCTACTCCTGGGCCCTTTGCCTGCGATGGGTCCTAGGAATGTGGCTCACCAGGGGAATAAGAGCCCAGCTTCTGGCTTGAATCTCCAAAACCCAGCATCTGGGGCTGCGCCTCGTGCAGAGAGCAGCATTGGGGAAGGTGCACAGGCTACTCAGGAGGCTTTGCTTGGGATTTGAGGGTGCTCCTGCTCAAGCCCTTGTGAGAGAAAGGGACAGAAGTCTGCTCCTGTCGACAACCTTGAGCCAAAATGACCAGTGTCCTGCACCCTACCAAGAAAAAGGTAGTAGCTGTGGGCTGTCTCAGGGCATGAGTCAAAGATGTGCCCGAGGTATGGAACACACTGCACCCTGGTCAGTGGTCCCCAAGGATACTGCCTGCTAGGCCTTAGCCACAGAGCTTGGAATGAAAAGTTTGAAAGGCCTTAGGCTAGGAGAAAGGCTTTGCACACAGATGCTCAATAAATAGCTGGGAGCAGACTATCTCAGCTTGAAGGATCTACATCCTTCATCCTGGAAATTCTCAGCCAGAAGGCCCTTTCTCAAGACCATACAACAACATCACACCCTTTAGACTACAGCAGCAGATTGAGATTCTGGACAAAATAGGCATTTGGCCTGGGGAAAGGGCCCCTTTCAACCCCTCCAAGCCCAAGTCGCCAAGTTCACCCCTTGCTCTAGGGCCTCAGGTTAGATCCAAACCAAGTAACCACAGCAATTGGTAGGAATCCCAGGTATCCTGGGCTAATTATCAGAGCAAGAAGCTGACCAGTGGAGGCTTTAAAGCATCCAAAGTGCAGGGGTCGTGGGGCTTATGAGTGAGGCCAAGTTGCAGCCAAAGAGCCAGGAATGCAACACAGGAGATTTCTGGAGTTAGCGGAAAAATTCCAGACCCTAGCAATGGACATGCAAGCTCTACATGAGCTAAAGCCGCTCTCTTTAGAAGAGGGCTTTCTCTGGACAAAAGTGTGTTTGCTGAGGGTTAATTAGCAGGCAACTCTCTGGTCTCCTGGGAAAAGTGCAAAGTGGAAACCAAAGACAACCCAAAGCAGGAAATGAGGGTCAACTTTTCCCCTCTCAGGACTGGAATATGCAGAGATGACAGACTGCTGACTTTGCAAAAAAAGAAATGAGCATTCTAGACCCAGGCCTGACCCTAAACAGTCTAGGAGTTTGTTTCTCACCCTAGAAACTCATTTTGACAAACGTTAGTTCTGGGTCAATGCGATAGCTAGCTTGGTCTCAATACAGTCCGGCGGGGGGCAAGAAGCACCACAAGGAGGGACAGTGCATCTGACTCACCCCCGTGACCAGGACAGACCTCCAGCCACCAGCAACCAGTGCTGCTCCTTCAAGGGCTTGTGCCAAGAGACAAAAACCAGCTGTGGATCACACCATCCCCATATCTACTAAAACCTTGCAAACTGAACCACAGAATCCTAAACTTTAGGAAACTGAATCCCAGGCTCTTAGAATTTGAATACAACGTCACCCTGGAAGGAGGCCTCAAGATAAACCAGTCCTGACCTCTTGGTTCTACAGATAGCGTAACTGAGACCCAGAGAGCATGCTCATGCTGACAGAGCACCGGGCCAGACCTTGGAGCTCCTGCTCTCCAATCCAGGGGCATGTGACACTCTACTTCCGCAGGCTGCTCTAGGACTGCCCCTGCCTCCACAGTGCGCAAAGCTAGAAGCCGCCTGTCAGTGGGTGTGTTTTGATCACAATGCCAAGGAGCAGGACCTGACCTCCCTCCCCTGCTGCCCACTGGAGCTGGAAGAGGGATAGACAAGAACGATGCTATGCGGTCCACTGAAAAAAGCAGATAGGAAGGCAGGAAAGCACAGAGGGAGAGAGCTCACATACCATTTTCAAGCCCCTCCACAGCCTCTGAGCCGGAAGCGACTCCCACACAACCACCACCACTACCATGCCCCCAGGAGGCAGAGGCATACCTTACCCAATTCTGCTCACTTGTTGCCAAGCCCTTCCCTCCTCACCCTTCTTTGCCTATGTGCCCCCTGCCCTCTTTCTTGGCTCCCAATCTAGGATGAGTCTCTCCTTTTCCAGGCTACTAGAAATACCAAAGCAAGAGCTAAGAAACCAAAAGATGGCCTTGGTCATCCTCAGAAAAAAATGTTAAGAGCCCAAAGGAGGACACAGGCAGGAGAGAGGCATGGAAAGGACGCAGAAGGAAAGGGATTCCGGAAGGAGGCATTCAGACGGTAGGAAACAGTGCATTAGCCATTTAAGAATTGTCACCTTTCCCCTCTTCAAGCATCAAGCACAGTATCTGAAAGTTTAAAAAACAAAAATTATTTTTGGCTTCTTGGCCACTGCAGGCCACCATCCTCCGGAGAGAGCATGGGCAGGTGGGTGAGGACGTGCACATGTAAACGGTGGGCCCTGCATCCCTTGGAGCTTTGGACACAAGAGGCAGCAGCAACAGTTAACAACCAATAAATAAATGATATTGATTATATATGTATATATATATATATATAAAAAAAAACCTCACTTATACCACAAAATGCACAATACTGGTATCACAAAAATTAATCATAATAATCATCTGAGCCACACAAGTGGTTCTGCTGCAAAAGGATGAGACGACAAATAACGTTAATCAGGTGCCTCCCTGGCTCTCCTGAGCCCACCCAAGGTGGAAGCCAGGGCTCCCCTCAGGGCGGGATGGGAGGAGGCAGAGTTCTCTGAGGTCCCCAAAGCCTTCTCCCCATCTGTCAGTCTGTAGCTTCTAGGATAGAAGGTAGTTGTTTTATTTCTCTTGTTAAATGTCTGTTTGAAATAAAAATTGAAAACAAAAACAAAAGCACACGCGCAAGAGAGCAGGAGGAACCGAGAGGCCGCCTGGGAGGCAGCCAAGTCCTGGTTTTGCAGAGGGCTGTTTTGTGTTTTTTTATCCTGGGTAAGCAGAGGTCGTTGGCAAGTGGAGCCAGTGGCTTCAGGCGGCAGGTGGGTGCAGGGCAAGGGGGAGGAGAGCTGGGGCCTCACGCTTCAAGTGCAGCCCTGTGGAGTGTGGACGGGGAGGAAGGCCGGTGGACACAGAAGGGTAAGTCAGGGCTGAGGTGGCCTCATGGCACGAGAGGAGGCGAGTGGTTCCCAGGCATCTGGAAGACACAAAAAGTGAGGTAGGTCAAGAGCTGGCTGCCAGGAGCTCAGGGGCAGTTAACATGCTTGGCTGCTAACTCAAAGGTTAGAGGTTCAAGTCCACCCAGAGGCACCTTGGAAGAAAGGTGCAGCCATCTACTTCTGAAAAATCAGGCCCTGAAAGCTCTATGGAGTACTGCTCTGCTCTGATGCACATGGGTTGTCATGAGTCAGAATTAATGGGGGGGATTTCTTGGAGAGGAGCTCATTCACACAGGGCTGGCAGGAGGATGGAAGGCAAGATGGCATATGTGTCCGAAGTCTTAAAACCATACAAAGCCTGTGGTCTAGTCCTGGGATTCTTAGTATTCATTCACCCTTAAGAAGTAAGATGTTCACTACAGCAGCATCATTGTTGTTGTTAAGTGACATTGAGTCAGTTCTGACTCAGACACTCCACATAGGATTTCCAAGGAGCAGCTGGTGAGTTTGAACCACCAACCTTAGAGTTCAAACCAACCTTACAGCCTAGTGCCACACCACTACAGTATCATCATATAACAGCACAAACGGTGGATGGGGGAATCTAAATGTCCAATATCAGGGGAATTGGTTGAATAAATTATGACACACCCATAACATGAGTCAGAACCAATTCAACTGCCCTTAACAACAACAAAAGAATAAAATAATTGCAAACATTACAGATTATGCATATTGCTGCGTAAAATTATGAAAATCTTTTGAAAACATTTAGTGCTGACCATTGCACATGTTAAATGTATTAATGTCATGGAATTGTATACTTAAAAATAGCTAAAATGGAAAATCATATGTATATGATTTTGTTTGCTATCAAGTTGGTTCCGACTTATAAGCAACCCTGTATAAGGTTTCCAAGGAGCAACTGGTGAGTTTGAATTGCTGACCTTATGGTTCAAACCAACTTTATGGTTGAGTTCTTATCCTACAGTGCCACACCAGGACTCATATATGTAAATATATGGACTCCTGGTGTGGTGCTGTAGAATCAGCACTGGACTATGAACCACAAGGTCAGAAGTTAAAACCCACCAGCTGCTCCCTGGAAACCCTATACAGAGTGGCTATGAATTGGAACCGACTCAATGGCACTTACCAACAAAATATATGTATGCATGTTGTTGTTAATTGCCGTCAAGTCAATTCCAAACCATAGCAACCCTGTATAGGGTTTCCAAGGAGTAGCTAGTGAGCTTGAACCACCAACCTTGCAGTTCAAACAACTTTACAGTCTGACGCATTAACCCATAGTGCCACACTCCATATATGGAGTCCTGGTGTGGCGCTGTGGGATAATGCACTGGACCGCAAGGTCAGCAGTTCAAATTCACCAACTGTTCCTGGGAAACCCTATACAGGGTCGCTATGAGTCAAGCCAACTCAATTCTATGGCACTTAACAACAACAACAGTGATGGTTGCATTGCATAGCAGGTTGAATGCAATTAATGTCACTGAATTATATGCAAAAAAAATGTTGAAATGGCAATTATCTTGTTGTTTTTACCACACAAAAAAATAATGATGATGATACATGAGATCAGTCATGTCTTTTACTGTCTGCTCCATCCATAGATAAGGAGCTCTGGTAGTGTAGTGGTTACGAGTCAGGCTGCTAACCTCAAGGTCAGCAGTTCAAAACTACTAGCTGTTCCGTGGGAGTAAGATGAGGCTTTCGGCTTCCATAAATATTTACAGCCTCGGAAACCCTATAGAGGGTCACTATGAGTCGGAACCGACTCCACAGCACATAACCACCAGCATCCATAGATACCTACCTGCTAGCAGCTCAACAACCCCATTTGATGTGAAGTGTCCCAACTTCGCCATGATTGCAAAGGCATGGCTCCTGATCAAGGGGAGCTATTTTTCTCATTTATATGTAATGACATGAAAATATTACTTGGATCAATTAGGTTCCTCTCTTAGGGATTTGGTGTTGTTGCTAGGTGACATCGAGTTGGTACCGACTCATAGCGACCCTATGTACAACAGAACAAAACACTGCCCAGTCCTGGGCCAACCTCACAATTGTTGCCACGCTTGATGCTGCCACTTTGTCAATCCATCTTGTGGGGGGTCTTCCTCTTTTTCTCTGACCCTCCACCTTACCAAACATGATATCCTTCTCCAGTGACTGGACCCTCCTGACAATATGTTCTAAGTATGAGAGACAAAGTTTGGCCATCCTGGCCTCCAAGGAGCACTCTGTCTGTACTTCTTCCAACACAGATCTATTGGTTCTTTTGGCAGCCCATGGCACTTTTAGTATTCTCCTCCAACACCATAACTCAAAAGCATCAATTCTTCTATGGTCTTCCTTATTCACTGTCCAGCTTTCGTATGCATATGAGGTTACTGAAAATACGATGGCTTGGGTCAGGCGCACCTTAGTCCTCAAGCTGACATCTTTGCTCTTCAACACTTTAAAAAGGTCTTGTGCAGCAGATTTGCCCAATGCAATACATTGTTTGATTTCTTGACTGCTGCTGGATTAGAACTAGAGAAACTGAGAGAAGCTATTTGAGGGTGGTCTAGGAATTGTGGCCCAGGTGCCAAAGGAGGAAAGAAAAGATTTCATGGGAAGAGAGGAGCCTAGAGCAGAGGCCAGAGCGCCCCAAAGGAGCTCTCAGAGAGTGGGAGGCCTGGCTGTGCTTCCAATCACACTCCTGGCCTTCCACAGCCATATGTGAGTCCTTGGGAAATACCTCCATTCTTCTTGTGACTGCATGTGTGGGACTCAGTTTCTTGCAATCCAAGGAGCTTTGACTAAGACCTGATGGGAGGCTCATGTCAAAGAATGTTGTTGAATGACTATTGTTTCTGCTAGTTCCAGTCTGCAAACATAAAGCTCATTAAATACTTTTAAATCCGACAATCCTGAACAACATCTAATGATGTAGAAAATATTCATCATCTTGGGTCCTGAATAATTTGGTAAATTACATGACAGTAATTTATCTAAGAATTGTGATACATCAGAAATCTGAGGAGGCAAATAAATCACAAAAGTGATGGAACACATATGGGGGATATAATTACTATTAAGTAGTGTGGGGCAGCTAATTATATATTATGGCCTGTCTAGCCACATTTCTCCATTCTGTGATGTATTGCAAATCTGAGCCTCTATGCTGGGGATTATGGACCCATTTTGAAGTGAGTTGTTAATGAGGCTGGATTCAGGTGGTACTAAGGATTAAAGATGCCCCCACTTACTAGGGATGGCATTTATTAACAACAACAATAACCTTAATACAGTTGTGACTCAAGTTACCACCCTTAGTTTTCCTTGGGAGCATGGTACAACTGAAATTTATTACAACATGATAAAGCACATTTTCTTGCCCTGGATCTTGCATCTGGCTCATCACACCTGACCTACAGTTCATGAGACTTTTGGCCTATCACCTGATATGTTTCATCAGCTCCCAAAGCCTCATGTACCAACAGCCAGTCGTCTGATCTGCCAATTTGGGTTCCTCAGCTCCTGAGACTACGTGGGTGAGAAGATTCCTCCAGATTGATCTCTGAACTACAGATTTGGGACTTGCCAGCCTCCACAATTTCATGAGCCATTTCCTTTGTCAGTTTTAAGTTTTGTGAGGCATTGCAGCAGGTTGTGGAACCCTGGATGTGAGGGAGAGGAATGGTAGTTGATATCAAAAGTGATGGAGTGGGATGTTGTTGTGCAGTGCCATGGAGTCAGTTCTGACTCATAGTGACCCTGTATAGGGTTTCCGAGGAGCTTGCTAATGAGCTTGAACTGCCGACCTTGCAGTCTAGCGCATTAACCTATAGCTCACACCAGGACTCCATGGAGTGGTACAGCAAGTTGGAAAGTCAGAAAATTGGGATATCTTTAACCTCCACCTCACAGGGCTCAGCCTCATGCTAATCTTTCTAAAAGAAATGATTCAAGCACGTAGACTCTAGGAAAAGCTTTTTAGGGAGCCTTAGGACTCCTGGTGTGGCGTTGTGGGTTAACACGCTAGACTGCAAAGTCGGTTTGAACCAAAAGGTCAGCAGTTCAAGCTCATCAGCCACTCCTTTGGAAACTCTATACAGGGTCGCTCTGAGTCGGAACCGACTTGACAGCACTTAACAACAGTAACAAAAGTGGCATATTGATTAGTATGGCAATGTAGGATAAAATCACTGGACTGCAAGGTTGATTTGAACCTCAAGGTCAGCGGTTCAGACTCACCAGCTACTCCTTGGAAACCCTATGCAGGGCTGCTATGAGTTGGAACTGACTCAATGGCACTTAACAACAAAAGTGATTTGGTGGGTTACAAGTTGGGCCACTAACCCACAAAGTCAGCAGTTCAAATCCACCAGTTGATCTATGGGAGAAAGATGAGGCTTTCTGTTCCTATGAAGATTTACAGCCTCAGAAATCCTATACAGGATTAGTTTGAGTTGGAAGTGACTCAACGTCACACACCAATGGGAAAACCCTTTGAGAAGGAGGAGAGCAACTTTAGGGAGATCATGTCATGTGAGGGCCATTACCTCACTTGGAAAAGTTTGTCACAAAAGTAAAATTAAACCTCGGCCAACATGTTGCAGTGAGGGCAAAGTATATGTCCAAACAAATCATATCAAGAAACACCACTGTGGCCACAACAGAATAGGAACTTTAAGCCACGTAGAGGGAAAATCACATTAAAATCTACTTTTTCAGAGCTGAGTCTCTGACTGAAAAAAAATGTAATGTTTTCTGTCAGTTGTTCATTAAAAAATAAGGAAGCAGGTAATAACATATGGTATGAACTCATTGTTGTTGAGAAAATAGATATATATACACATATACTCATAGAAAGCTGTGAGAAAAAAACAAATAGAATGATTCAAAAATAATTGCACACTGTGAAGACACAAACTACACCGTGTAATTTTCATTGGAATACACCAAGAACTTGGCTTTGTATTGCACTTTTCCCCCATGGCCTTGAGGATCTTTCACACAAGATCTTGTGATGGTTGTCAGTGAGCCAATGGATGGTGAGTCCCAAAAAGGGGCTGGGAAGAATTCAGACAACAGATCAATGTACAATGAGAAACCCAGGCCTGCATGCTGATGCTTCCATTACAAACGGGCTTGGATCGCATGTTCATACATGACCTAGTTCTGATCATGAGGTTTTTGTTAAGTGTTTAATTCTGATCGAGGGGATCCGTTTTCCTAACTTGTGTGGAACAACATGAAAACGTTACTTGGGTCAACCAGGTCCCTCTCTTAGAATGTAGAAATAGAGAAACTGAAAGAAGCTATTTGGTGATGGCTCTGACCAGGTACCTCAGGTAGTCACTCTGTACACTAACATGTTCACAGTGGTTACATCTGTCCAGATTATATGTGAGGGTTTTCCAAAAGTGTTAGGTTACTGCTTTATTGTGGGAAATATATAGCTAACATAACATCTGCCATGACAGGTCTTCATATGTAGTTTGTTGCTGTTGTTAACTGCTGTCAAGTCAATTCTGATTCTTAGCGACCCTGTCTCGGTTTCCAAGGAGTAGCTGGTGGGTGGAGTTATGTTAAAGATGGTCATTCTGTTGTTTAACCATTAACCATTCTCAGATGTTTCCATCACTCTTAGCAGATGAGAGTTTTTTAAATAAATTTTATTTTAAAATGACCCTGTCTCGGTTTCCAAGGAGTAGCTGGTGGGTGGAGTTATGTTAAAGATGGTCATTCTGTTGTTTAACCATTAACCATTCTCAGATGTTTCCATCACTCTTAGCAGATGAGAGTTTTTTAAATAAATTTTATTTTAAAATACACATTCTAATAGCTCTTTGATTAAAATTTTTTAAACAGGATTTCTTACGTTAAAAAAAGAGAGAAACTTCAAAATAATGTTAGTTGTTTTAGCTGCTGTTTGAATTGATTCTGACTCACAGAGTTTTCAAAAGGTCACACAGCCAGGTCCTACTTCCTAAGTAACTTTAGGTGGGTTTGAACTGCCAGTCTTTTAGTTTATAGTACAGCACTTAATAAGGAGCTCTGGTAGTGTAGTGGTTACGAATCAGGCTGCAAACCTTAAGGTCAGCGGTTCGAAACTACCAGCCGCTCCGAGGGAGAAAGATGAGGCTTTCTACTCCCATAAGGGTTTACACCCTCGGAAACCCTGTTACAGGGTCGCTATGGGTCAGAACCGACTCGATGGCACTTAACAACAACAACAACAACACAACACTTAATACATAGTCCTGGTGTGGTGCTGTAGGATAAGCACTGAACTACAAGGTCAGTTTGAACCACAAGGCCAGCGGTTCAAACTCACCATCCATTCCTTGGGAACCCTATACAGGGTCACTATTAGTCAGAACTGACTCAATGGCACATAACAACAACAACAGCAGCAATAGTGTTTAACCATTTGTATCACCCAAGGGCTCTTTCAAAATAGTTTAGCTTACCGAAACAAACTATTGGCAAATAACACATAATGATACACAGAAAGGCTAATATATTATGGCCACATGGAGTTTTTCTAAGAATGCAAAGGATAGCTTAGCATTTAAAAACAGCAGTAGATCAGTCCATGGAAGGATGACATGAAGTGTAGGATTTGTTGAATGTGGGCCTGATGATCTGTTCTGTAAACCTTCACTCAATTCACAATAAAAGTTTTAAAAACTCAATCAGTATAATGTACTATATTAACAAAAGAAGATGACAAATCATATGAGCATCTTGATACATACTTGATAAAAATCAACACCATTCATGATTTTTTAATAAACTCCTAGTAAAGTAGAAAAGAAGGGAAATTCCTGTAAAGTTTATCTATAGGAGACCTGCAACAAACATCAGAGCTAATGGTGAATTACTCAAAGGTTTCCCCCAAGATCTAGAAAGAGACAAGGATGCCTACCATAGCTACTTCCATACAACCTGCACTGGAAGTCCTAACCAGTACTAGGAGTCAGGAAAAAGAAGCAAAAGGCATAAAGATAGGAAAAGGAGAAAGAAAACATACACAAGCCAAAAGAATCTAAGGCAGATGCTTAATTTTAATAAATGAATTTAGTAGGTTCATGGATATACAGTCAATAAACAAAAAACAATTTAATATCTATAAGCCAGAAACAAGCAGAAAATACAACTTAAAAATTACTATTTATAACAGCATCAAAAATATCAAATATCTAGTAATGAACATGCCAAAAATATGAAAGATCTTTTAATTGGAAAATAGCAAAATATTACAGAGTGAAAATTTTAAAGGCCTAAATAAACGGATGGAGTCCTGGTGTGGCATTGCAGGATAATGTACTAGACCGCAAGGTGGGTTTGAACTGCAAGGTCAGAGGAAACCCTATACAGGGTCACTATGAGTCGGAACCAATTCGACAGTACTTAACAACAACAACAACAAATAAATGGAGGGATATACAATTTTCATGGATTGGAAGATCCAACATTACCAAAATGCCAATTCTCCCCAAACTGAACTGTAGATACAATTCAATCCCAATCAAAAGCCCAGCTTGTGTATGTACACATGCATGTATGTGTAGAAATTTACAAACTGATTCTAAAATTTATATAGAAACGCAAATAGCCAAAAATAGCCAAGGTACTGTTGAAAAGAGTGATGAGATGCCATTTCCAATACTGTTGTTACATGTCACCAAAGTGGTTCTAACTCATAGCCACATATAGGGTTTCTTAGGAGTGGCTGATGGGTTTGAACTGCCAGCCTTGTAGTTAGCAGTCCAGTGCTTATTGTACAGTGCCATACCAATACTGGAGTATAAAAAGACTGTGACTTTCCTCTTGGGCTCTCTCTCTCTCTCTCCATTTCTTGGACTGCTTACCCTCCAGGAAGCCAGCATTCATATTCTGAGGCAGCCCTGAACATAGGCCCAGGCAACGGATCTAGGCCTGTCAAAACTACAGGAGTGAACTTGTTAGTGGACCCTCTCTTAGCCAAGCCTTCAGATAGGAGTTCAGTCAAGGTAACTAATTGTCCTGGTTTGCCTGAGACTGAGGCTCTCCTAGGATGTGGGACTTTCAGTGCTAAATCTGGAGCAGTCGTGGGCAAACCGCAATGGCTGGTCAGCCGATCAACAGCTTGGTTGCAACTTCCTGAGAGGAACACATTTAATCTGTGCCCAAATTCCTGATGGTTGTTCTTCTAAGCTGCTCTTTTGTAGTAAAGCATTACGTAGCCACAGATGACTAATAATTTAACACTTTACAAAATAAGATACTGAAATGAACATGCCACATATGACCAGGTGCTCCACCTCACTGCTCATCAGAGAAATGCAAATTGAAATTACAATGAGCTATCATTACACATCACCAAAATGACCAACATTTAAAAGGAAATGTTCAATATGTTGGCAAGGATGTGGAACAATTGGAACTCTCATACACTACTTGTTAAGTGTCATTGAGTCAGTTCTGACTCACAAGGACCCTGTATAGGGTTTCCAAGGAGCAGCTTGTGGGTTTGAACTGCCGACTTTGTTCCTGCTGATAGTACTGCACCATACCAAGAGTTCTGCTACTAGTAGGAATGTAAAATGGCACAACCGCTTTAGAAAATTGTACAGTAGTATCTATGAAGCTGGATATATACATATCCCAGTAATTCTACTCTTAGGCATATACCAAAAAAAGCATACATTTGTTTACCAAAAGGCATGTGTAATAATGTTTAATAGCTGGACAAGACCTTGGAGAGCATTTGCTTCCATTTCCCCCAGCCAATATGGAGGACAAAACAGAGTGGCAAGAAAAAGATAATAAAAAAGAAGAAAGACAGTCTCTAGCACTTACATCAAGACCAACTAGGCAATAAAAGAAGCCACATTTTAGCTATTGATCATGAGGACCAGGAGCTTAGGTCTTCTGGCCACTCAGAGACAGGAAGAGAGGACTCCTGCTCCTGCAGGCTGAGAACTGGGTTTTCTAGCCAGGGAAACTTCTAGTCAAGCAAGCTCTCAGGCTGAACCCAGCTATTTAAAAATGTTAAAAACAGTAGGGCCCTGCCTGGAGGAAGGTAGAATCTCCAGTGAGCAGTATTCAATCTCTCTAGGCGGGGCTGATGCAATGAAATGCAGACGGGTCTCTTGTGGTACAATAGTGAATAATTGTTATCAGGACTGATTGAAAGGGTTGGAAATGTAAAGGTAGACAGACAGTTTTATAGCAAGGAGGGGAGTGATTAACTTTTCAGTCTAGGAGCAAAGGTCCCTAGGACCATCAAGGGAGAAGAACAGAGAGTGGGACCCTACCCAGAGAAGCAGTGATGCCTGAAATGGAGGTAGAGATGATGACGTGGAGCGATGGAGCAGCTGGAGACTTTAGATCCAGAGAGGGAGAGCGACTGTGTGCTGAAGACTTGAGGGGTATGGGGGATGGATTACAGGGTATACCCTTTGGTTGGTTGATGATGCATGGAGGGGATTGTAACCATGGCAGTGAGACGATATACAATAGAATGAATGTAAAATTAATGTTCTCCCATGTAAACTATCACATAATTCACAATAAAACATCTAAGAAAAACAAAACAAAACATTAGGGCCCTGGTTAATTGGGATGCCCTTCCTCGGCCTCCCCCAGCCAGCTACGCACCCCCTGAGAAGAGCCCAAAGTACCGCCTGGGCTCTTGCCCGTGGGTATCCTTCCCCTTCCAGGCCCCATCCCTTGCACTCACCCCAGCTCCGGGCCCTGGACTATACCAGCCCGTCATAGAGGGACAGGGCCTGCACAATGGAGGGGTCTGCCTTGGATCCTTCCTGGAATTCCTGCAGCGTCAGCTTCCCGTCAGCATTCTGTAACAGAGAAGAGCAGCTGAAGGTAAAGGGACAACCAGCTTCCTAGGACGCAGGTTTCTTGTTGTTAAGTGCTGTTGAGTCAGTTCCAACTCAGAGCAACCGTATATAGGGTTTCCAAGGAGTGGCTGGTGAGTTTGAACTGCCAGCCGTAGAGTTCACAGGCCAGTGCTTATCTTAGAGCATACTTACCCTATAGTATCACACACCAGGATTCTTGCTGTGTGCCTGGTACGTGGTAAACATAACTCATTGTTGCTCTCAAGGAATCCTCAGTCACCCTAAGAAGAGGGTGTCTCTCATATCAATGAGGAAACTGAAGCTCAGTCACACAACTAGTAAATGGGGAAGCCAGAATTTACACTTCAGTTAGTCTAGCTCCAGAGTCTACAGCATTTCCCAAAGCATGCATTAAATAACATGGAATCACACTTTGAGAAAGTCATTATTCCGTGTTCTACTCTGTCCATAAATCCTTTGATAATTAAAAAGCAAAAGGCTAGGACTGATGCTAACACATCTTTAACACGAGAGCTAATCTTCCTTTTTGAACTAAGAAAGCACAGGTCTTACGCTCAAAGCTTCAGGGCAAGCAACTGTATCCATCCAAAATGTAATCATAAGCCTGATTTTACCGTAACTTTTTAAAAGCATGCAATAATGAGTGTCCTTACATTCATGATTCCAACTTTCCATTTAAAACAAAGTTATTTTCATTTTAAAGAAACAAGCTTAATATAAAGAAAGGTTTCTCAACCTGGGGTCTGTAGACAGAACTCAGCAGATCTGTGAATTCGAATGGGGGCAGCGGAGAATGTCTTTTCACTAACTTCTAGCTAAAATGGAACTCTTCTTTTAAGGATAAATGTAGGTGACTATCTTCAATGAAGTTAGTTCCTGTGACTTTGCCAGCAATGGGATCGCAGGTATTTTTACAGCACACCACAGCTGCTGTGGGTATCATGTACACCTGTCACTACGAGGAGGCTTCAAAAAGTTCACAGAAAAATGGAGTTAAAAGAGAATGGAACTTTTCCGTGAACTCTTTGAAGCCCCCTCATACTTCAAAAGAAATGGGACCCACCATTGCATCTTGTTATTTAATGGGCTAATAAAAAGTCCATATGGTCCAAATATTTTTAAAAGTATTTGATTACTGTATTTCAAAAGAATGAGCTTCTTTGGTGACCCTATGGATTTTATCTTATGCATTTAAAACATTAGTCTGAGAAGTGCATAGACTTTACCACAAGGCCAGAGGGGTCCACAATCCGCAACCCCCCCCCCTCCGCCACACACACACACACAAAAAAAAGATGAGGGGAGGGGCTAAGAATCCTTGATTAAAGAAAAAGCACTGGTAAACCTACTTAAAACCTGCAGGTGTCTGATGTGATGGGGGCAGCTAGCAGCTGGTGGACATTATACCAGGCTGAGTTCCCTGCTATGGGTCAGGACCATGGGTGGTCAGTGGCAAAGCCAGGCCCAGTCCCTGGGTCTTATTTCCTGCCCTCAGACCTCACCTCACTGGCCAAGGACCTCATCTAGAAGTCTCACCTTGTCCATCATCGCAAAGATCCGGTCCACCCTCTTCTCAGGGGTGTTCTCCTCCTCAGGAAGTTCCACGGTGTTCCCCTGCCAGGGACCCACAAGACAAGAGTGAGCTGGGCTGCTGGCACTCCTGGCCTTGGGCTCTTGGCCAAACACTTGCCCCAGACTTGAGTTGGTTCCAGATGAGGACCGCCTTTCCCTCCCACTGCCCAGGAAGCCCTGCTGTATCTGCCACCCTGGTCTGGATCATCCCAGGCACACCAGCCTCCCTACTGCCCCCACCCCCATCTCCCATGGTGGAATTGGGAGAGCCATTTCATAAGGGGTTCCTCTGGGCAGGCCCAGTCACTAAGTGTGATGCCCTCTGCCACTCCCAGTCCCCCAAGACCCAGGCGTCTCACCACCATCTGGTAGATGGCATCCACAATGTCCAGCATCTCATTCCGGGTGATGTAGCCATCGTTATCCAAGTCATAGAGTTTGAAGGCCCCTGCAACCAACCAGCCACAGCTGAGCTATCCCAGGCTGCAATAACCCCCTCTCCTCTCTGCACCTCAACACACAGTCAGGGACTGAGGGACCATTACTCATCCAGTCAATGAATATTTACATCACTGTGTACCACACACACACACACAATTTCAACTACAGAAACTGCAGAGGGTTTTGCTGCCAATGAAATAAATCTGTGTCTGGCCCAAAGTGTTTTCATCTTCTGTCCTTCAGATTCTCTTTCCTGCACCCTGCGGCCCAGCCAAAGAGCTGCCCTATGGCCACACATTCTCACCTCAGCAGCTTTCTCTTACCCTTCCTCCACAGATCTCACACAGGCCTGAAACCTTCTCTCCTCTCTCCTCCCTCTCCCACAACTCTCACCCTCCAAGCTGTAACAAGGTCAGTTCCAGTCCTCCAGGCTCCTGCCTCCCTCAATCTGCCTCGCCTACAGTTTTATGAGATTATTTAAGCCACGTTTCCCTTCTTGGCTGAGCCTCAAGAAAGCAGGGACCAGTCTACCTAACTCCTCAGTGAATTCCCAGAACTAACATGTGGCTATGTTCATTTGTTGAATGAGTGAAGGATGAAGGAATAAATGAATGAATGAATGAAATCAAATCATATTGGCCACCCAAATGGTGAATCCAGTCCTGAAATTTGGGGCTTTTGACTCCACCCCACACAGCCTACTGCCCTGTGTCTCCATCTACTTACTCTCACCTTTGCTCCTGCCAACCACATGTCCCACCCTCCCCTGCTCCCTGAAACCTCACCCTCTACCACAGCCACCTCCAACAGAAAACCATCTGATCTGGGCGATCTGAATGTCTGAGCCACCCTCTGACCCTGGACAGACAGCTTGGCCTGTTTTTTTTTGTCATGTGAGGCCCCAGCTGGGTTAGCTTTACCGATCTGGACCCTCTGCAGAGCCCACCAGCCCAGGGTGCCTGCCCTGGCGTCTAAGCAGGGGCTCCCTCAGTGGTTGCTGTCATGTGTATTTGGCGCCCCCTCCTGGCAAATACCAAGATCTCCCAGCTGCTGCCTGGTCTGTGGAAAGCAAGTAGGATAGAACTTACACCGCAGCTTCTCGTCCAGGGTTCCCCTTGAGGTCACCGACAGAGCCTGAATGAACTCAGAGAACTCAATCCGCCCATCCTGACAGGAGAGAGAATGGGGGTGGGGAGCACTTGGTCAGGTCGGGCAGGACCTCAGGGGGCAGGGAGGAGGTGATGGGTAGCAGCAGACTCCAGATACCAATGGCCAGTAGACACCCAAATGGGGAAGACAAGAGCAAAGGGACAAGGGAATAAGAGAAAGAAGTGGGAGGTAGAAAGAGAGCACAGGGAGATAAAGGTTAAGGGGAGAAGGGAGGAAAGGCAAGACAGCAGCAGGGACAGGAAATAGGGGCCAGGTCATAGGAGCCCACTGCAACTTCTGAAGCAAGAAAGAACCGGAGGGCACCACCAACACACACACACCCCCTTCCAGCAAGACTTGCCTCAGAAACACCCCCAGCTTAGCAACACAGGCTTTTGAAGATGGAAGGGCCTTAAAGATGGTTTAATCCAACTTATTGACTTTGCAGATAAGGAAACTGAGGTCCAAAGAGGGACAGCTAGGTCAAAGTAGGGCCAGAACATAGGCAGCTGGGAAGAAAGCTGGCATCTGTTAGAATGGAAACAACCTGAGAACCCAGCAGCTGGGCACATGCAAACAAGCTACACTAGAGAGTCATGAAAACTGCCACCACGGGACAGAATCTAAAAGATAGGCCAACTACTGATGCACTGCCTGCAGCTATGCTGCTGCCTGTAGTGGCCAGGGCTGGGAGGCCACTCACTCTCCATGTATATGCATATATGCCGTTGTTGTTGTTTTCTTTCAAGTCCATTTTGACTCATAATGACCCTGTAGGACAGAGCAGAACTGCCCCATCGGGCTTCCTAGGTAGTCCTGGTCTAGTGCTATAGGATCAGTACTGGACTGCTAACAGCAAGACCAACCATGAAACCTCACTAGCCGCTCTTCAGAAACCCTATACAGAGTCACTGTGAGTCCAAACTGACTCTACGGCACTTAACAACAACACAAGTCACCAGGTCTTTTCTTTCATGGAGTTCCTAAGAGGTTTGAACTGCCAACTTTTCATTTT
>NW_006408532.1:9598146-9599891 GCF_000296735.1 Chrysochloris asiatica | reverse complement strand
GAGACTTTAGATCCAGAGAGGGAGAGTGACTGTGTGCTGAAGACCTGGGGGGCACAGGGGAAGGATTGCATGAAGGGGATTGTAACCATGGCAATGAGACGATATACGATAGAATGAATGTAAAACTAATGTTCTCCCATGTAAACTATCACATAATTCACAATAAAACATTTAAGGAAAAAAAAATTAAATTGTAGAGATTTCCAAATAATATTGAATGTTAGTTTTGATATAAGACTACTTTTAAAAACAGATTGTAAAAATGTGTACAGAACTTCTGGGGCAAGGTGACAGAGTAGGCAGACACACTGAGCAGACCTTCTGCAACCAGGACACAGGAGACCACGTGAGACAGATATGCTGGTGGCTCTGGAACCCTGAGCCTCAGAGAAAAGGTGGGTGAAGGGCTGATGAGGAAGGAAGCTGAGCAGAAGTGTGAGAAGAGCTGGACTGTCAGCTGGTCTGATGTGGGGGCAGCCACTTAAGCTTTGGGGGTGGTCACAGCAGCCTGGAGGCTGGTGGTGAGGAGAGTACACTCTCCCTGTTCCCCATGCCCTACTGGTGGCCAGAGGCATGGCCAGTGCCTGCCCTCACCCACCTGGCAGCTAGTTGCACCCCCTCCTGCTCAGCCTCTGCTCTGCTGGGGGTCAGATTGTGAGCATACCAACCAACCACAAGGGTGGGGAACTTTTTTTTCTGCCAAAATGTATAACATCATTCGCAGGCAACACAAAATTATCAACTTAAAAATTAGTCTGTTACATTTGGTCAAACATTCAGTGAACTCAGCCCTAATCCCTAATGCGATGGCTGGAACTGTGGTTGCCTTGGCAGGGCCAGATCAAATGATTTTGCAGACCTTATACGTCCCTAACGTTCTCTACCCCTGATCTAGAGGCTCGTGAATTTTGCCTCACTAGATCATTTATTGCTATTGTCTGTCTTAGGAGACAGCAATTGTACCCATATGGCCTAGCCATATTCATACCTCCTGTAGCTCCACCCACTGGCCAAGCACCACTACCCACTCCTGTACCACCTGATCAATGTTAATTAGCAGCTATCAACAGACAAACCTGCCCCGAACTACATTATACAAGCAGCGAACAGAGAACTGCATACAAACTTATAGTCTCCGTCACTCCCACCAGGAGACAGGTGGTGAGAACCTAAGAACACACCAACATACAATCATCAGTTAAATATAAATATGACACCATAATGTCTCAATGACAACAGACAATTTCAGCTTACACAAAGAAATAAGACTGTCTCAAACAAATAACCAAGATACAGAGTTAAAAAAGTGTCACAGAGCCCAGAGTCAGTGACATAGCCACAGAGGACTAGAGTGGAGAGTGAAGCATCCAGGTGATAAGTAGAGAGGGCATATGCACAATAACACCCACACTGGCAGATAATACCCACATGACCTGGCTTCAATGGTTGGATGATCAGAACTCAACTAGAAGAAGAAAGAAGAGGAAAAAAAGAGTAATCTGGTATTATTTGATGAACTTGACCTACAACCTATGGATGCAGTACCTCAAAAGAGGGAACACAGGGTAGACAGAGATAGGCAACTTGGACATTGGCTACCCAAAATGGGGAGTGGGTATGGGTGGGGCTACAAAGGCAAGAAGTCACTGGCTTACAAGCTTTCAAGAGGGAGCCTAGACAAGAAGTGACTGGCTTACAAGCTTTCAAGTGGGAACCTAGATCCAGAGGGCCTGGAAGAAGGAAGA
>NW_006408532.1:9552940-9597189 GCF_000296735.1 Chrysochloris asiatica | reverse complement strand
ATGTCAAAAATGGTTTCAGAACTACCAGATCTGAAATATAAAAGAATTATATTTAGGCACCTTCAACAGATTGAGAGAATGATCGAGAAAGCTACAGGTGAAAGAAAAGAGAGCCCAGAAAAAAAACTTTAGAAGAATTCAGGAAAACATTACAAAAACAAACTGAAAACATTAGAAACCACACAAAGCAACAAACAGGAGATTAATACCAAGATTTCAGAACTAGATAGCACACTGTGAAGGAGTGGTGGTGGTGGGGTGATATGCTGTGAAGTCGGTTCCGACCCACAGTGACCCTGTACAGGGTTTCCGAGCCTGTAAGTCTTTACGGGAGCAGAAGGCCTCATCATTCTCCTGCAGAACCTCTGGTAGTTTCAAACTGCTGACCTTGCCGTTCACAGACTGATTCGTAACCACTACACTAACAGAGCTCCTTACTGAAGGGGTGGAGAAGTAGAATTAAATCAATGGAAGTCTAAATTGGTGAGTTTGAATCTCTCAACATTTTATCAGCTACACGAACAATCAGAAAAAAAGAACCAAAAAAATCCAAAGCCTAAGAATTATGTGGGACATCATCAAGAGGAATAATTTATGTGTGATTAGAATTCCAGAATAGAAGAGACAAAGCAACCCACAGAGAAAAGAGTCAAAGAGTTGTTGGAGGAAAACTTCCCTAACATCATGAAAATAACAGGATATGCATATAAGAAGCTGAACGAACTTCTCACAGGATAGATCCCAAAAGAAAATCACCAAGACATATTATCATCAAACTCTCCAAAACTAGAGACAAGGAAAGAATCCTGACAGCAGGTAGAGAAGACAAGTTACCTATAAAGGAAAACTAGTAAGACTAAGCTGTGATTTCTCAGCAGGAACCATGTAGGTAAGAAATGAAAAAAACAAAAAACAAAAGAAATACCTGCCAAACAAGAGTCATATATTCAGTAAAACTGTCCCTCAAATACAACAGTGAATTTAGGACATTTCTAGATAAACAGAAATTAAAAGAATTTGTAAACAAACAAACAAAATAACCCCAACAACATAATTATTAAGGGGAGTTCTTTGGTCAGAGAATCAACAGAGTAAACAACTACCTGAGAGTAACATACATGACAATATCAACCTAGATATAGAGATATATACAGAAGAAAGATGAGGCTTTCTGCTCCTGCAAAGATTTACAGCCTCGGAAACCATATACAGGGTTGCTATGAGTCAGAACAGACTCCACAGCACTTAATAACAAGGTAAAGCCAATCCACAAGACTGAAAATAGGAAACCGGAGCTATCAGTTTACAACAACAATAACAAAAAGCAACCAAAGTAAAAAAAAAGGAATTAGTGCAGTTTCACAACTTCAGATGAAGCTGAAATCAAGTAGATTTCAAAAATAAATAAATATATTTAAAAAAATAAACCTAACTGTAGCCCTAAAACTACAACTACTCCTGTTGTTGTTAAGTGCCGATATTCCGGCTCACAGTTGCCCTATATAGGGTTTCTAAGGAGTGGCCGGTGGGTTTGAATCACCAACCTTTCAGGTCAGTTGCAATCCAGTGCAATATCCTGCAGTGCCAATACCAGGAGTACTCTTAGCCCTGGCATAACTCCTGCCCCTAACCTCAATCCTAATACTACATAAAACCCTAGGCCTAGCCTTGTTGCTATGTGCTGTCAAGTCGGTTCCAACCCATAGCGATCCTGTATAGGGTTGTCGAGGAGCGGTTGTTGAGTGTGAACCACTGACCTTGCAATTCAAACTAACCTTGCAGTCCAGTACATTATCCTGCAGTGTCACACCAGGACTCCATAGGCCTAGCCTTGTCCCAGGTATAGTCTCAACCCTCACCTAACTCTTTACTCCTACACCCCCTGCAAAAAATAGTGTGTACAAGATGATTGTAATTTTATACAAAGAGTTACAACGGATAGAAAAGCCTGGAAGGATATGCATTCAGAAGTTAGTAACTGTCTCTAGAAGATGTGATTATGGGCCTTTTTTATTTTCTCAAATTTTCATATTTATGACAAGATATGTGTTGCTATTGTACCAAAAACCAAATCAAACCCACTCCTATTGAGTGCATTCCAACTCATAGTGACCCAGAGAGTTTCCAAGACTGTAAATCTTTATAGGAGCAGAAAGCCTCATCTTTCTTCCATGGAGCGGATAATGGATTTGAACTGCTGAGCTTGTGGTTAGCAGCCCAATGCCTGACTCACTGTGCCACTAGGGCTCTTTTGTTGCTATTATAGCCAGAAGGAAAAGCTTAGGGATTTCCTGATCCTGTGTGATATTGGGTCAGTCCCTTCAATTCCCAGATCCTCAGTTTCCTCATCTGCAAAGTGAAGGTATGAAAAGTACCAACTCCGCAAAATAAAAATTTAAAAATCAAACAAAAAATAAAATGAGATAAAATGCTACAAAAAGGTACCTAACCCACCTCTGAGACCTCATTAAAAATAATCCACACAAAAGGCTTCGCATATAAATAAATGTTCAGTAAGTGCTGGTGATGTTTATTAATCCTGTTGTTAGCCCCGACAAAAAAAGATATTTACATTTTGTGCTTGTAAGAGAAATTTCACGGTGTGCATGTGTGAGCATGTGTGTGGTGGTATATGGCTGTGTGTGTATACGTCTCAGTGGTGGTGGTGGTGTGCCATGGAGTCAGTTCCGACTCATCGTGACCCTGTATAGGGTTTCCAAGTCTGTAAATCTTTACGGGAGCAGAATAGCTCATGTTTCTCCTGCGGAACAGCTGGTAGTTTCAAACTGCTGACCTTGAGGTTAGCAACCCAATTCGTAACCAGTATGCTACCAGAGTTCCTTTAAGTCACGGTAGGTACATGCATATGTGTGTGTTGCCTGCATCTGTGTGTATACACATGAGTGCATTGTGTGAGTGTGCAGGTGTGTATATATGTGAGTCTTTGTGTGTGTGCATGTGTGTGTTTTCTTTCTCCAGAAGGGAAAACCAGCAGGAGAGAGTGGGTGTGGAGACGCTGCGGGAGTGGAGCCAGCTGCTGCAGGAGGGAGGAGACATGGAGCTGACACCGGCGCCATCAATCCCTGGCTCACCTTGTTTTCATCAAAGACGTTGAAAACAAATGTGGCGAACTTGGTAGGGTCTCCAAAGGGGAAGAACTGCTTGTAGATCTTCTGGAAGCCCGCTGCATCCAGCTGCCCACTGGGACAGTCCTTGATGAAGCCTTTGTACCTGGAGGCAGCAGACCAGGAAGATAAGGTAAAAGAGACACAACATCACCCCTCCATCAGGTACTCTTTTCACTAGGCCCCAGAATGGCTGAGAATCCCTGTTTAAAGAGCCAGTGCCACAAGTGTCCTAGCATAGACCTGGACATCATGGGCAAGGACTCAATCCCACCTCTGCCTCATGTTGGCTGTGTGACCTTGGACAAGTGACTTTATCTTTCTGAGCCTCATCTATACAAGAAGGATGAAGGACAACGTAAGAATTATCCCAGATACTCTACTTGGCCACCTTGCATATTGCTGTAATTCTGGAAACTATGCCACCTGTATTGCAAACACCAGCATGGTCACCCACAGTGGAAAGGCTTCAGGGGAACTTCCAGACTAAAACAGACTAGAAGGAAAGTCCTGGCAATCGACTCCGACTCATAGCGACCCTATATACAACAAAACGAAACACTGCCTGGTCCTGCACCATCCTCACAGTTGTTACACTTGATCCCATTGGGGTAGCCATTGTGGCGATCCATCTCATTGAGAGTCTTCCTCTTTTTAGCCAATGGAAACCCTATGGATCACAGTAGAATACTGTGTGATATAGTGCTGGGAGCAAAATACACAGGGTCTGTAACAAAGGGACCCTGAAGATGATGCCTGACCAGACAAGGTTCCGTTCTATTCTACAAGGGATCGCCATGAGTCAGTGCTGACTAAACTAACAATAGCTGTGCTGGGAGTCCTGGTTACTCAGCCCACTGGGCTCAACATGGGGGCAGGGTGGGAGTGGGGGCATGTAAAATAAGACTCAGAAGAACAACCTCTCCAAGGCCAAGGCACAATGCACTCCCATCTCTCTATCTTCCCCACTGATTGCCTCTCAACACAACAGACAGTTCAGTGCTGGTGGGTGGAGCATATGGGCCATCAGCTGGCTCCTCCCACATGCTTGCATCTACACACACACACATACACACACATACACACACACCCCAACAATCTCAGTTTCCATGGAACTGAGTAAACCATGAAAGGACAGCAACAAGCTCAGAGGGCACTCTGGTTTGTTCCAGCTGGACTTATCACCCTTGTCTCCCCAGGACCCAGCATTGACATGCCAGATACCCTGTCAGCTGATGGCATCCAACTCTTAGACCGTGCCTTTGCAATCCAACTCCAGGCTCTGCTTTCATCAGCTGTGCAACCTTTGGCATGTGATCTCATCTCTCTGACCCTCATCTATAATGAAGGGACATTGATCACACCCAGAATGTAGGAACAGAATGAGATCTTACATGTCACACTTGAAGCAGGACTGGCATAGAGAAAGAAAACTCAAATGCTGGGTTTTTTATCAGGTCATGAATTGCTTCTGTGGGCAGTTTAGGCCCCCCACCTGATAGAAAGCTAAAGGGGGATCACCTCCATCCATCACGGGGCCAGACTCTTGGCTAAAAACTCTGCACACCTTATTCTTCTTGGATGTCCACAATAGCCCTGTCTACAAGATATTTCAGTGATGTCCATTCTAAAGATAAAGAAACAGGTCCAGCAAGGGGAAGTCATCTGCTAGTCCTGACAGCCCCGACAGTAGCTGAGGTGGACACGGTCTGCTGAACTCACACCTGTTGGTCAGGCACCTGCTCTCTGCCTAACCAGGGTCTGCACAAAGATGCCACCTGCCACTAACATCCAAGGAGAGGGTTCTGAGAGCATTGTGCTTGGATTAGGATCTAGTAAGAGGGAACACATGGAGAAATCCTGTTCCCTTATATTTCCAAGAGGACAACCTAAGAGATCTGGAGTAGATGTCCACAGACGAGGACCTGTCAGGACACACAAGGTACCCAAAGGGAATTCTGCAGTGGAAATTATGGGGTCAGATGTCAGATAGAAAACAGGACAAGACACCAGCGAATGACCTCAGCTGTCCCCTGACAGAGTGTAGGTTATTGAGATGCCCGGAGGGGATGGGAAGATGAGTGGAGACCAGAGACACAGAATGTGATGTGAGTGGAAAGCTTCCTTTTCTGAGTTGGACTGGAGCGAAGACAGGGACATCCCAGCATTGCCCACAGAAAGCGTGAGGTCTTCAGAGAAGGAATTCCACCCCCTAAAGGCACCTTGAAGGGCCAGAGGCCCAGATAGGTCCTGCTCAACCTCTGAGGTCCTATCCAGTCTCACTCCCAGCTGGAACTTTCTGTAACAGCCCCGTGACAAAGGGTCCCAATGTCAGGCTCCGTTTATGTATAGACCCTCAATCAGTAGGCACCCCTAGGTAGCACAAATTTACTAGCTGAAAGGTTGTCAGTTCCAAACCACCCAGAGATGCTGCAGAAGACAGGTCTGGTGATGTGCTTCCAAAGATCACAATCTTGATGATGATCCTTTGGAGTCGTTCCGTGTGCATACATGGGGTCCCTGTGAGGCAGAGTCCAAGCAATGGCAACTAAACAACTGATAGGTTCGATTATCCGCATTTCACCCATAAAGACATTGGGGCACAGAGAAGTCAGGCGATACAGCCCTCTCCCATCCTGCTCCCCATAAAGCTCCTTCCCAGCGACTGTTTCAAAACGTTTCCAGTTCAAATCTTCACACCAGAGCCTGGGACTCAAACAAAGGAAGGAGGAGCACTTCTGAGACTAGAGCTAGTCCATGACCCTGGGCCCTCAGGCCAGGATGGGTCCCAGACAGGGGGAGGGAACATGCCTGGCACCAGGATACACCCCACTGTTAGCAGACCTCTCTGGATGTTGGGGCTGTGGGAAACTATTTTCTCTTTGGGCTTCTGCATACCTTCTAACTTCTCTATGACAGGTTGGTGTTACCTGAGTGATTATAAAAGGCTAGGATAAAACAAAATGCACCCAAAGGCCTCTCAGGGACCCTGCCCACAAGCGGCTCGCGGCACACGCCAACTCTCTGGAGGAAGGTAGTGTTCTCAGGCAGCAGCAGCAGCCATCAGCACTGTTAACAGCATTAATGGAGGGCGGGTGCAGGGGTGCAGGAAGGCCAGCCTCAGTGGGTAGTTTGGGGGGCTTGTCCAGGCTGTCACTGTCACTGCGGGGAACCCAGCCCCCTTCAGCTCCATTAGCAGGAGCCCCAGGAAGCCCAAACCCTAGAGGTAATGCCTTCTGGTTGGTCCCAGTGGTTGCTCCAGCCTCCTCTTGCCATCCCTGCCCCTCACTCCCGTATTCCACACCCAACCACACTTTCTAGAACTTGCCATGCTATCCCCAGCCTGTAAAGTAGCTGTTGTTAAGTGCTGTGGAGTCGGTTCCTACCCATAGCATTTCCGAGGCTGTAAATCTTTACGGGAGCAGAAAGCCTCATCTTTCTCCCGCAGAGCAGCTGTTAGTTTCAAACTGCTAACCTCACGGATCGCAGCCCGATTCGTAACCACTACGCTACCAGAGCTCCTTAGCCTGTAAAGTAGTTCCTCCTAATCTGCTAATCCATCACATTTCAGTTTAGACATCACTGACTCCAGGAAACCACCCTAGCCCTCCAGGTCTCTCAGGCTCCTGCCCCATTATATTCCAGGACAGCCCAAGTTCAAAACCATCCTCCACTGACTGAGTCCCAGCCCACAGCAGGGGCTCAGTCAATGTTCAGTGAAATGAATGAAGGAATGCATAGGCTGCCAGGCAGCAACAGAGAGCCCATGAATGGGACATCCAGGCCAGGGACATGGAGGTAGGTGCTCCAATGGGGATGTTAAGAAAATGATGTACTCCCACCCCTCTGTGTATTCAAGGGAAATTAAAGGCCCAGAAAGGGGTGAGACTGGCCCAAGGTCACACAGCAAATTAGCAGCAGAAACAGGGCTCAGAGCTGGAGACTCTGCCTGCCAGGCTCCCCACTGAATCCACCCAGCAGCACCACCCCCGTGTCAGCGCATGAATAAAGTGCCAGATACCCAAACATTACGTAACCAAGTTGTTCATCATCAAAGGGTGAAATGGGGCACCCTGCTTACACAGCCTGAGTTGTCCCATGTGCCCCAGTCACCCCAAATCAGCACAGCTCTGATGCCAGGATTTTCTGTGAGGGTCCAAACCCCCAACCCCGACTATAGCCCCAACTACAGCCTGCTCACTAACTGCACCTCCACCCCAGGCCTCCATGTGGATCCACCTGCACCCCCAAGGAGCTGCCACCCTACCCAGTGTAAAGTTCACACCCATGAATTCTATCTCCAGGGAGTCAGGGAGATGTGACTCCATCCCCCACACCCAGGCCCCAGGCTCAGGTTCCAACAGGCCTGGCCTCCTCCTCCTCTTCCCACCAGCCTCACCGTCTCTCAGTTACCTGCACTTGTGGGCCCCGTCCTGATGCCCAGCAGGAGGGACCCTTCCCTGCAATGCCCCTTAGTTTCCCTGCTGGTAAAATAAGGGGCTTAGACTAGATGAGGGTCTCATCATCCAAGCCCTTTTGACATTGAAGTCTTTGATTGGAGTGCTGTCCTGGGCACTGCTGGATGTTTGCAGCATCCCTGGCCTCTATCGCTGAGATACTAGTAGTGTTCTCTGCCTTTGTGACAATCAAAAATGCCACCCACATCCCCAGGAAGCAAAATCGCCCTCAGCTGAGAACCGCTGGACTCATGGTCCCTGGGAATTCCAGTGAACACAAGATTTTTCATCTGATTTCCCAATGCTCTATAATTCTAAACCCACTGAGGCTACCACTTAGGGAGTAGCTCCCATGAGTGAGACACTTTCCAGGAATGAGTTCACAAATTGTATCAACAAGCTCAGGAGGTAAGCATTCTTAGGGCCTGCTTTACAGATGAAGAAACTGAGGTTTAAAAGGTTAAGTCCTCCTCCTGGCTTAGGGTCTTCAGAGTTATTCTGTTCAACCCATTGGTTCCCCTTACTCCTTACATGGCTAACTCCTGCTCACCCTTCTGGCCACCCCAGACTGGGTCCCACCCCATACATGAGCGCCCAGACTAGGCATCAATAATAGCTGGTGTGACTGTCTTCTCAGTGCATGGTGTAGTCCACAGAAGCAGACACCATCTCTTCTCCTTCACCCTGCAGCTGCAGTCCCACTGCTGTGTCTGGTACATACGAGGTGCCTAGTAAGCATTGAGGACTCACACAGCAAGCAAACAGGGTGATTAGAACTGGTGCCGGACTATGCCTCTACCTCTGTCCTTGGTGTCTTGATGGGGAGAGAGGAGTCAAGTCACCAATGTCCTGCCCATCTTCCTAGCATCCCAGAGTCACTACGGAGGCTCAAAGCCCTCAGAGCATCCTCTGTTTGATTCTGGATCCAGGGTGGGCTGCGCAGTCGCCAACATGATTAGACCGGAGAGATGGGGGTAAAGACGGCGAGGAGTAAGCTGCTATCATAATTCTTCCTGCAAGCTGGCAACTCGGGGTGACCAGCAGGGTCAGCATTTTGGGGTAGGGGCTCCAGACCAGAAGCTCCAAGCATCACAGAGAATGAACAACCCTCGGAGTCTACCACACAGGTCCCACAGTTAACAGATGCCCATGTGTGCAGGGCGCTGCCCAAGCCAGGCGGGCACTCACTCCTCACATGTGTTTCCAGTGTGCTATAGCGACAAAGGAAAAGTACCATTATGACCAATCTCGGTGCTTCACGGGTTGCATGATATATGCATACATTTTGCAATATGAAAAGGAGTTTCATTTGTTAAAAGTTGAAAGATCTGAAAGAGATGGCTTCCAAATCAGACTCAGGTTTGATTCTGGCTCCACAGCTGACACATGTGAACCTTAGCAGGTGACTTTCCTTTCCTGAACCTCAGTTTCTTCATCTGTAAAGTGGGAACCACTATATCACCTGTCTCAGGAAGTTAACAGCAAAGGTTGTGCCCCCTGTGCCATGCCAGTCACCCCCTGGGTGGTCCTGTCCTCCCAATTATCTCAAGAAGGAGGCCTCAGCAACTCTCCCCCCACCAAAATCCTTCCTACCTGACCTCCTGGTGTGTAGGGTCAGGACCTTTCAGGTAAGCGCTCAGATCTCCTTGATGCCACACCCTCACCCAATAACTCAGCCTGGGGCATTTGTATAAGGCCATATTATCACACAGCCTAGATCAACAACAGGGTTCTTCACTCTTTAGGGATCAGAGACCCCTCTAAGAAACAAATAACAAGCTTTGAATCCCAACTAAGAAAGATACGTTCCATGAACACCATATATCGGATTTCCAGCCACGTGAAGCATCAGGTTTGAATGTGTTTGGAAATCAGTTCTTCAAGACAGGGCGGAAATAAGAAAGGAAAAACCCAGATTCAACAGAGCATTCTTACACGTCTTTAAAAGGGGGAAGGGGGGAGAATCTGTCATTTCATGAAAACACAGAAGGCTGAGTGCCACTTGCAAAACACCCCGTGACTTGACACAGTGCTTCCTCTCCCCATGCCTCCCACTCCTTCTCTCACCCCGCAGCATCACCAGCCCTGGGCAAAAGCCTGTGTCACAGGAGACTCCAAGCACCTCATCCTTCCCAGGCCCTGCTGTGGGCCTGGCATACAGTAAGTATGCAGGAAAGATTTCCTGGCTGGATGGCTGGATGGAGGAATGGAGGGATGGACAGAACAAGCAAATGGACAAACACTCTCCATGCACCACGGATCCAGTTCCACTTTCACCTCTAATTCTCTGAAGCCTTGAGAAGGCCCCAATGCTATCAGTTTCCAAAAGGGTCCAGCCTGTTAGAACTTTCCAGAACTCACTGGCTCTCAGTTCCCACAGAAACCTGACCTTCTGGGACCCTGCTTGAAAGGAAGCCTCACATCCTTCCATGCCAAAGGGATAAAATCACAGTGGCAGCTTTCTGCAGGTAGGAGAGAGAAAAAAAGAGAGAGATGACAGATAGATAGATAGATAGATAGATAGATAGATAGATAGATAGATAGAGAGATAGATGGATGATAGATGATAGATACATATAGATAGAAGATAGACGATAGATAAAAGATAGATGATAGATAGATAAATAGATGATAGATGACACATAGACAGACAGACAGATGGATGATAGATGATAGATAAAAGATAGAAAAAGATAGATGATTAGATAGATAGATAGATAGATAGATGGATAGATAGATGATAGACAGACAGACAGATAGATAGATAGATAACAAAGCCTAACCCCAAGCTGCAATCAACCAAACGCAGCTGCGAGTGCAGCAGCAGCCTTGGCAAATTGTTCGCCCATTATCTTTTCAAACAACTCCCTTCCCGTCGCATCCCCTTCCCAGAGCTCCCTGGAGACCTGATTTCAGACAATCTGGAGGAGGGATCCAAGCACATGGATGAGGATAATTCTTCTTCTTCCCTACCCCCACCACTGCCTCCTCTTCTGTGGGGTTTCCCAGAGCCAGAGCCAGCAGGCCTGAGCCAGGGAATAGAGAGAATTAGACCCAAACTACACACACATACACACACAAATATGGCACTGTGTGAACCAGGTAAGTATCTCCCTCTGAAACTTAGTTTCCTAATCTGTGAAATGGGGCTACACCTAAAACTTACCTCATGGCCCTGCTCTAAAGTATTAGCACAGTGTCTGGTCCACAGGAGATATCCCATGGATGCTAAGTTATTAATAAAAGGCCTGACTCTATATCCATGTCTGTGTAGGATGGTCCGAGATTGACAGCTGGCCCTGTTGAGGCGGCTGCAAAAATCTTCCTGCTTCCACCCACTGTTTTTGATACAATACTGCTGGGTTGTTTGGTTATGATAAAAGCAATACAGTCATTACAGAACATTTGGAAAACAGAAAATATAAGATTTTTTTAAAAAAACACTCATCATCCATGATTCTACCACCCAACACACCCACTCCAGTCTGCGGCCTATCTCCTTCTCATCTTTGATTCACCCCCTCCACTTTTTCCATTGTGCAACTGTGTGGAATGTACTAGGGTGCCCTGCCACTTCCACTAAGCATTCTGTTGACTTTACTTTCCATGATGATGATTTCCACAAATACCACCTGAAAAGATCCAGAAACAGCTGCAATTTCTTAATCAGTCCCCCTGTCCTTCCTGACCTTTCACTAAAGTGAGTAGGGACTAAGGTGGTCAAGAACAAGGGATGTGGGGGTGGCCTCTAGAGCCCTAGGCTGGCTGCAGACCCCAATGCTGGCTCAACCTTTCTAAGCCTCAACCACCTTCCTCCTCAGCTCCTCCAGACAACTCTACCAGCAGCCCAAAGTGGGAGGAGTGAGATGACGCCATGGATGCCTAGCTGGGATTCCCAAGTGTTACATCACTGTTACCTGGGCTGCCCTCCTGACAAACTGGACCAGCCCTTCTAGAAGGTGCAGGTATGACTAGTGTAGAGACATGTCCCAGGGGCTGCAGGACCTCTCCTGTCATGTGGCCCTGGAAGCTTGGGCAGATCCTACCTTCCCAGAGGTTCTGTTCTTGACTGTGAAGCAGACCGGGTAGGACCTTCACTGTGAGGATGAAACAATGCCTGGCACACTGCAGTGCCCAGGAAATGTCTGAATCATCTCTCCAGGAAAAGCCTCACCCTTGTCCCTGCCTGGATCAGGCCCAGGCAGGTACAGATCCTGGCACCCCTCTCCCCAGGCCCAGTCTCCCAGCCCCCCTAGGGGAGCAATCACAGCAGTGGCCAGGACATGAGAGGTGGAGGATGCCAGCTTCACATCTGCCCCATGACCGCCCCCCAACACCACCACCAGCAACTCTGACCATGACCTCCCCTGCCCTGCCCCTCCTCAGGAAATACTGAGCTTATATGTGGCACCAGAGCCTTCCACTATGTGTTCACTCATTCCTCATTCAAATATACACCCACCAGAGCAAGAACTCAGGTTCTGTAGTCTCTGAACCTGACCCTTCTGTCTCCTAGCCACAGACCTGAAACCACTAAGCCTCAGTTTACTCATCTGCCATGTGGGGATGGTGAACCATACTAGTGTCCAGGACAATGCCTGTGGAACACTGAGCACTCAGCATGGCAGGCCCTGGGGACACCATGATGAACAGACAAAGGACAGCAAGGAGACAGAGAGGGACATACATGTTTAAATGCAACCCAAGGTGTCACATGGTGTGAGGGGAGAAGCAGCACCGAGCTATGCAGGTTAGAGGAGACCCCTAACACAGCTGGGAGGGAAGTCTAAAAGAGTGATCAGTTAGTCAGGCAAAGAGGAGGAAGAGTGCTCCAAGCAGAGGGAACAACCTGGGCAAGGATCAGGATGCCCAGAGGTAAAATGAGGTCAAGTAACAGCTAACGATTTATGTTTGCCATGAGACAGTCTTGAGGCTGGAGGAATTTGCAGGGGCCTGAGGTCCTGAGGTCTCATGTTCCTGCACCAGAACATGAGGGGGTAGAGGATGCCAGCTTCACATGTGTCCCATGACTGCCTCCCACCAACACCACCAGTATCTCTCTCTGACCATGACCTCAGGAACATGCCGGAGGTGAAAACGGAATCTCAGAGCCAGGGAAGGTGGAAGCAGAAACCTGGCATTCTGAGCCAATTCCTTAATATCCACCTCTCTCCGTCTATCTAGCTAAAGAGATAGTAAGTAGTCTAGCACTTAGCCATTTCAGCCATGCAGGGAATGCTGATGAAATCTTTGGCACTCATTACCGTGATAGTGTAGACAAGGGTTCTTGGAGTTTTCATTCAAAGAAAAAGTGGCCTCTGACTGCTGTTCATGAAGGAGGGAAGACACATACCCATGGCACTACAGAAGGCTTCATAGGGAAGGTGACTTGGGCTAAGCCATAAGGTAGAGAAGCGAGGAGGGAGAGCTGTGCGGACCTCAGCCCTAGAAGAAAAGGATGGAGCATCCCAGGAAGACAGAGCTGAATGACAAAGGCCTAGAAACAGGAACATTTCTGGGAACTGAAGATGTGGGAAATGAGGCTGGCGGCAGGTGGGACCCACGGCCGGGTCTAGGCTACTAAGTGCTCCCTCCACATTCTGCTCCTCTACCACTCACCAGCCAAGCTCTGCTTGCCTGGCCTGAGGATCCAGCAAGGGGTCAGCAAGGCTGGACAGGCAGTCACAGCTCTGTACTCTGAGCAGCTTGGACTCCAAGACATGGCAGTGCAAGGGTGACCCCTGGGGTCTGTCTACATCTGGATGGGAAGCCCAGGAGTCTCGTGGCCATGGCCCATGATAGCCTCGCTGTGTCACGGAGGCTGCCACTGGGAACAAAAGAGCAGCAGCAACAATTGCCATCTCCTGGGCACTGCGCTCTGCCCTGGGCATGAGCTGTCCTGACACATCATCGATTCTGTTGTCAACATAGGGAAACTGAGACTGAGCGAGGTTAAGTCACTTGTATGAGGTCAGTTGATAGGAACAGACCAAGTCAGCACTCCACAGTCTATTTCTAAACTACTGGAATGTCTACCAGTCCCTACCCTCAGCTGAGGTTCACCTTAGAGTGTGAGCCTCCCCTGTGCTCCACATTTCACAATGACACACAATATTTCACTCTCCTCCCCTAGACCCAAAGCAGGCAACACTAATCCAGACCTCGCTAGTCACTCACTGCAAGACTTGCCATTGCTCCATGACAGGCAACCTCAGAATTCTTCTTAACACAGCACTGTAAGCAGTGACTATAAATTCATTAGAACTGGCATCCAAGAGGAAACGTATTCACCATCTTTAATCCAGTTCAATCAGTCATTTTCTAAAAGGGGGGCAACTGAGCCCCCAGTGAGAGGAAACAACTTCTCAAGGTCACAGGGTAATTTAGTGACAAAGTTAAACAGGGAACCCGGTTCCTTGACTTGTTTCTCTCAGATCACGAATCCCTCCCTTTGGTGAGCAGACCCTGGAATTAACACTTCAGGGCCTTGCGGTCATTACAGGTGCCACGCAAGGTAAAAAATTACCAACATCCCAACACCAACCATGACCCCAACTCTATGAGAACTATATCAGCCCCAAATGAACAAAGGAAGTCAGGGGCTTTGCCTGAACTGCTTTGTGGGTAAGCCACTCCTAGGGCCCCTCCATATATCCTTGTCCTGGGCTACCAGACTATGGTCCCCATCAGTGTAAAGTCCCCCTGGTCCCCAATGTTTGGAAAAAAGGCAGCCACTCACCACTGCTGGACTTCCTTCTCCGTAACTGCAAGAGAAAAGACAAAAGTGAAAATCAGCCCTTTAGCTGAGGCAAGAGCCACAGGGAATAGGCAGACCCACCATGTGAGCCCCCCTCTTTACCCTCTCCACTCCACAGCCTGCCTGCCCAAGTAAGGGGTGTCAGTGCGCGCTGAACAAGACAATGTTCCCCTGGTGAACTTCAGGGCCAGTAGGGGCTCTGTGTCCAGCTACCCCAGTAGGGGACAAATAATGCCCATCCCTCCCCACATCCGCTGCTGCTGTACTATGCTGCCTGGAACACACTTTCACATTCTCCCTGCTGCCCTGGGCTAAGGAGACAGGGTTTCAGGGTTGTTACTCCGAGGCTGGTATTTAAGACATACTCTTTGCAATCTCTCAGTCCCTGGAGATGAGGTGATCAGAGAAGTTGCTGCCCAATTCCTACATGTCGGGGGCCCAGCCCAGCCCCAGCAGTGCCCTAGCACCCTCCCCTCCAGCCCTCACTAACCAGTCAGTCCTGAGTTCATTCATTGCTAAGTCATGAACGGAACCAAGCCATATAAAAGGGCTGAGCCTTGAGCTAGGCCCAAATAGTCATTCTTTACTGAACCATGAGATAAGTTTAAAAAAAAAAAAAAGGTTTTTTTGTTTATTTTTTCTGAAAAGGACTGAATTGGTTCAAGCTGGAACCAAACCAGTGTTCTTTCTGAAATAACCGAAGAACATTAAACCACTTTCAAGCTCCCACTCACACCTTGCCTCAGGAGTGGGAGCTCCTCAAGCCCCCCATGCCTCAGTTTCCTCATCTGCAGAGTGGGAATAATAGTAATAATACCTGCTAGCCAGCGTTGTCCTGGGAATTCAATCATAGCAGATGTAAAAGCTCTTAGATCTTAGCAGAGACCCGGGACTTGAATGTGCTCAATATATGTTTGTGGAATAAATGAATGAATAAAGAAAAGACAAACAAGTAAACAAAGGAACAAACAGCAAAGTGGGTGTTGGGCTGAGGTCAGGTGAGTAAGGGAGCTGGAATCCTTCCAGGGAAGTAGGAAGAGAAGCCCAAGGGCTGTTTTGAGTTGTTTGTGTCTTAGCAGATGTGGGGAGACCACTTTTTAAAAATCACTCAAAGCAAGCTTGTAATAACTGCCAAGTGCTGGGTGCCCACTGCGTGCCCAGATCTGTGCCCAGGGCAGGCCTCTGTGCTTTGGCTCGCCCACCCTTACAACGGCCCTGAGAGAAGACAACATTATTCTGCACTAACACCAAATGGGGACAGTGAGGAACAGAGGGTCCAGCAAGTGGGTGATCGGGGTTTTGAACTTAGGTCAGTGGCTCCACATCCTGGGAGACTGAGGAAAGATGTGGTGTAAAAGAACATGATTTTCCAAGAGATAGTTTTGGCAAAGGATACAGTGTGGGAGGGATGGAGAACCAGGCTACATAAGCCTGTCTCTGCCACCCACACCCAGAAATATTGTGAAGCAATAACCAAAAAGACAGCAAGGGTCACAGGGACACTGCTAAGTGTGAACCTGAAGATACAGGACACCTCTCAGAGCATAGTTGGAAACTTAAGAGGATGTACTCATCACCTGGGTTCAGATTCAGCTTCACAGCTTACTACTAGCTGTGTGTCCTTGGGCAAATTATTTCCCTGTCTCTGTGCGTCCTCATCTGTAAGATGGGCTTGTTGTTCCAATTCAAGCATTTGTTACTGTTCACAAGAATCCCACAAGCAAATGCGAGGAGACTGAGGTTCAGAGAGATCTACTCACTTACCCGAGGTCAGGGTCAGGCTGTGTCTCCAGAACCCAGGATGGACACCCAATTAAGCACCCTCCCCAACTCAAAACTGCCAGTGAGGCTACAAGACCTTGCATGACCTTCTCAAGGGACAGCATCATATGACACAAACAGTCGGAGCTGAGTGGCAGGTCCACTGCTGGCCATAGGTAGCCTCTGGCTTCACAAGGCAAAGAGGGATTCCTGGACACCCTCCCTCACAGACCCCAAGCAGCCTTCCCCAGAGCCTCTCTGCCTCCAGCCTTCCCTGTCCCCAGACCAAGTCCTCAGATTGAGGAGGGCACATGCTTGACTACCCTTCCAACCCACACTTTAAAACTGTCCCCACCACAGAAGACTGGTGACCTGCAGGTAGCAAAGCCCCAGTGGATGTGATGTGGAGTCAGGGAGCAGCTAATTATCCTTTAAGTAACAGTTGAGGGTGTCAGGTATCCCCCCTGGCCAGCAGCTCTTACCTGCTTCAGTCTACAGCCTCAGAGGGCCTTGGAGAGCCCTGCCCCCAGCCTCTCCACCAACCAGGAGCTCCAGGAAGGGTCAGGCAGTCCCAGATTTACCATCTACCACCCAGCCTATGTGGTGCTGTGTATTAATGTGCCAGACTGCAAAGCCATTTAAACTGCAAGGTCGGCAGTTCAAGCTCACCAGCTGCTCCTCGGAAACCCTATACAGGGTCACTATGGGTTGGAATCCACTTGATGGCACTTCACAATAACAACCCAGCCTAGATTTAAGTCCTGTGAGCCTTGCTGAGCCCCCAGGAGATAAGTTAAGTCACTTCACAGAGGTCACTGCTGAAAAGAGGCACAGCCAGACCTCAGCCCAGGTCTGCTCAATGCCAGCGTCTATGTTCTTAACATTCTCTGGGTTTCCGGGAGCTCAGTCATTCTCATACCACCTTCACAATGTTTCTCTACCCACCTGTCCAATGAGTCACTGTGGATTTTTCTTGAAAAAACCCTTGTTTTTACTTACTTCCCTTATCTACCATTGTCTAAACAACTGTTTTTATGCACCGAGTCAATTCCAACTCATTGGAACCCTGTGTAGGATTTCTGAGGCTGTACATCTTTTTGGAAGCAGAAAGCCTCATCTTTATCCTGTGGATCAACTGGTAGGCTCAAACCACCAACTCTGTGGTTGGTAGTCCAGTGCTTATCATACAGAGCCACTGCACTCCCCATCTAAACAATAATAATCATAAAATTATAAGTGATATATGCTCATTGCATTTGTCCTAATATACAACTATTAAAATAAAATAATAAAAAATGATCGCATCACAATAAAACATTAAAAAAAAAAGATTGTACTTGATCCAACCTGGCATCCTCAGTCACAAAACAACATTCCATCGTGTGCCCCTATTCGGACACAGTTGGAAGGCCACGTTATCCATGGAGCTCTCCTGCCAAATGTAGTTCACCTGAGTCTAACCATGAGGACGTAATCAGATAACTCCAGAATACAGGGCATCCACAAAGCAACTGGCCAGGACACTTCAAAAAGCAAGTGCCATGAAAGACAAAACAAGGGAAGAGACCATTCTAGAGAAAGAGACCAAAGAGACAAGGCAACCATGTATATTTACAATGGTCCGAAAGTGGGAAGAGCCATCAGCAGGTGATTTGACAAACAAAATGTGGTACATACATACAATGGAGTATGTATCACTTACTCATAGGGAGAAGTGAAGTCCAGATCCATGCTACCACCCGGGTGAAACTTGAAAATATTAAGCTCCCACTTACACAAAATATCTCAAATAAGCAAGCATACAGAGACCAGAGTTGGGGGAGGCATTGCTTAAGGGAAATTTTGTGAACAATTAATGGGAATATTTTGGAACGATATGATGAACAAAATTAATGTCACTGAATTATATATGTGAAGAATGTTGAAATGTCAAATGTTTTATTATATATACTTATTGTCATAGGATTAGCACTGGACTGTAAGGTCGGTTTGAACTACAAGGTTGACAGTTCAAACTCACCAGCCACTCCTCAGAAACACTATACAGGGTCGCTATGACTCGGAAAACCAAGTTGCTACTGAGTCGATTCTAACTCATGGCAGACCCCATGTGTGCAGAGTAAAACGGCTCCGTATGGTTTTTACGGCTTTCCGAAGCAGATCACCAGGTCTTTCTTCCGACGTGCCTTTGGATAGAGCCCAACTGCCAACCTTATGATAGCTCAACACTTAACCATATATAATTACCACAGTAAAAAAAGAGAGAGAGAGAAGGCAACCAAATGCCATACACACTTCAATATTGGACCCTAGATCATTAGGCAAGAAATAGCTATAAAGGATATTGTTGGGGTAACTGGAAAACTGAACCATGGACACACTGGCTGTGAGATGGTATTATAACTCATTGTTGATATTCTTAGGAATGTAATAATAATATAGGAGGACTTCAAAAAGTTCGTGGGAAAAAGGAATGAAAAGATACTGGAATTTTTCCATGAACTTTTTGAAGCCCCCTCATACTGAGAATGTCTAGAAGAATGTCCTTATTCTTTGTGGAGATGCATAATGAAGTATTTAAGGGGTGTTGTTGTTAATGATGAATGTCAAAGACCACAGCCTTCAGTATGAGTTGCACATCAATGTAAAGAATACAAAAATCCTCACCACTGAACCGATAAATAGCATCAAAATAAATGGAGAAAAGGTTAAAGTTGTCAAAGACATCATCTGTTCAAATCAACCATAAGAACTCATGGAAGCAGCAGTCAAGAAATCAAATGACATATTGCATTAGGCAAGTCTGTTGCATAAGACCGCTATAAAATGTTCAAGAATAAAAATGTCTATTTGAGGACTAAAGTGGCCCAAGACATGGTATTTTCAATAGTTATATATACATATGAAAGTTGGACAGTGAATAAGAAAGGCCAAAGAATTGATGCATTTGAGTTATGATATTGAAGAAGAATATTAAAAGTACCAGACTACCAAAAGAACAAACACATCTGTGTTGGAATATTGGAATAAGTACAACCAGAATGCTCTTTAGAAGCAAGGATGGCCAGACTCTGTCTCTCATAATTCATAGTATCAGGAAGGACCAGTTCCTGGAGAAGGACATCATGCTTGGTAAAGTGGAGGGTTGTGAAAAGAGGGAAGACCCCCAACAAGGTGGACTGACACCGTGGCAGCAGAATGGGCTCAAGTTTAACAATGGTGAGGATGCAGGACCAGGGCGATGTTTTGTTCTGTTGTGCATAAAGTCGCTATGAGCCGGCACCTAACAACAACAATTATATATTATTAGGAGTCCTGATGGGACGCTATAAGATAAGCATTGGACCACAACCTCAGTTTGAACTGAAGGTCAACGGTTCAAATTCACCAGCTGCTCCAATATATGTTATGAGTCAGAACCAGCTTGACAACACTTAACAACAACAATATATATTATTAAGGAAGAGGACAGAAGTGTGCCAACACAAAAATGTCACACAAATGCTGACAGCTGGTGAATCTAGATGAAGATAGTAACCAGGTGTTCAATGCACTACTACGTCAGTGTTGTTGTTAGGTGCCATTGAGTCAGTTCAACTCACAGCAACCGTATGCACAATAGAACAAAACACTGCTCAGTCCTGCGCCAGCCTCACAATTGTCACACTTGAGCCCATTGATGCTGCCACTGTGTCAGTCCATCTTGTTGGGGTCTTCCTCATTTTCACTGGCCTTCCACTTCACCAAGAATGATGTCCTTTTCCAGGGACTAGTCCTTCTTGAGAACATATCCAAAGTATGAGAGATAAAGTCTGCCCATCCTGGTCTCCAGTGAGCATTCTGGCTGTACTACTATCAACACAGACTTGTTTGTTCTTCTGGCAGTCCATGGTACTTGAAATATTCTTTTCCAACACCATAACTCAAATACATCAAGATTTTTCAAAATAAAAAGTTAGGGGAAGGATTGCATGGAGGGGATTGTAACTATGGCAATGAGAGACAATATACGATAGAATGAATGTAAAACTAATGTTCTCCCATGTAAACTATCACATAATTCACAATAAAACATTAAAAAAAAAAAAAAAAAAAGAAGTTAGGGGAGATGATTGTCCTTATCATCCCACACTGGGCTAGGCTCCTGCCCAGGTACCATCTCAGTAGCTCTAACCACCACAAGCACAGGATGGGGTCAGGGAATGAGGAACAATTACTGGGTCCAGCTGTAGAATAAGCACAAGGTCAGCGGTTCAATGCTTATTCTACAGCTGCTCCTTGGAAACTATACAAGGTTGCTATAAGTCAGAACCAACTCCACAGCACTTAACAACAACCACAAGCTTCCCTCTGCCTCTACCCTTGTACTCTTGGCCCAAATACCAAAACAGTGATCGTGGGCTTGGGCTCCCCAGTGGGGTGCCAACTGCCTTCTCCCAGAGCTTCCCAGGCTCAGGGTCCAGAGACACCCCAGCAGGGAGGAAAACCAATCTCAGTGGTGCAAGCAGCCCCCTGGGGTCCCTACCCACACCCCAATCTGGCAGCTCTCTGTTAGAGGGTGAATTGTGTTCCTCAAAAAGATGTTAAAGTCTTAAATTAATCTCTGATACCTATGAATGTGACCTTGCTTGGAAATGGGATCTCTGAAGATGCTATTAATTAAAATGATGTCATACTACAAGAGGATGAGTCCTAATCCAATATGATTGGTCTCCTTATAAAAGAAAAGGAGAAGAGATACACAGAGGACATAGAGAGAAGACGGCCATGTAAGGGTGTTCCCAGAGCTGCATCTGTAAGCCAAAGCACACCTAGGACTGCCAGAAGCCACCAGACGCTGGAAGAAACAACAAGGGATTCTCCCTGACAGTGTCAGAGGGAGCAGGGCCCTGCTGACACCTTGAGTTCAGACTTCTAGCCTCCTCGAGAGCTGAAAGACAGTGCATTCCTGCTGCGTGAAGCCACCCAGGTTGTGGTATACTGTTCTAGCAGCCCCTCTGATTGTTTCTGCCTCCAGGCCTTTGTGCCTGCTGTTCCCTCTGCCCAGAACACTCTTCCTGGTGCCCAGTGAGGATGCAACAGAAGCACCTTTTTCTTCACTTTCCCAATTGTACGCTAAACCCCCTGAGGATAACCTGCTTCCCCAACTCGGCCTTGCCTCTTCCTTGGAACCCAGCCCAGTATCCTGCACACAGAAAGCAGAGACTAAATCTATGTTGATCCCACCACTGTCCCCAAACCACATGGCTGGGTTTGGAACACATCCTGAACATTGCTTCTCACATATTTACCTTCCCCATTATACCTGGCTTCAGCCAATTTTTAAAAATGAGCTGCCTTTCTCCAGTACATACTTGCCTCCAGGCAAGAAGGACCAAAACTCATTACGAAGCCAGGATTTAAAACCTACATGGGCACTCCTCCAGTAGCCCGGGTGGTGTAGTGGGCTAAACATTTGGCTGCTAACCACAATATGGTCGACAGTTCAAACCCAACTGCTATTCCATGAGAGAAAAATTAGGCTATCTGCTCCCATAAAGATTTACAGCCTCAGAAACCCTATGGAGCAGTTCTACTCTGTTTTATCGGGTCAGTATGAGTCAGCATCATCTTAGCAATCCTCAAAGTGGACTAACCATGTTCTCCATGTGCTTCAGTGGAAGGCTCTGAGTCCTCATCCTGTCTTAAACAGTTGTAGGATGTTGTTAAGTTGTTAAGTGCTATTGAGTCAGTTCCGGCTCATAGCGACCCTATATAGAGTTTCCAAGGAGTGACTGGTGGGTTTGAACCGCCAACCTTATGATTACCAGTACAGTATTTACCCTACAGCGCCACATCAGGACTCACCAGGCTACTCCAAATAAGCTCCTTAACCTCTCTGAGAAAGTAAACAAATCAAACAATATACTGTACGGGGCAAATCTGCTGCCAAAGACCTCTTTAAGGGGCTTAAGAGGAATAAGGTAGGTCTTATTTATTGTCACTTTGAGGAAGAAGGTGTCCCTTGTCCAGGACATGGTATTTTCAATCGCCTCATATGCATCAGAAAGTTGGACAATAAATAAGGAAGACCATAGAAGAATTGATATATTTAAATTATGGTGTTGGCAAAGAATATTGAAAGTGCCATGAACTGCCAAAAGACCAACCAAATCTGTCTTGGAGGAAGCACAGGCAGGATGGTCCTTAAAAGCCAGGATGGTAACACTGCATGTCTTATACTTCGGACATGTTGTCAGGAAAGGCCAGGCCCTGGAGAAAGACATCATGCTTGGTAAAGTAGAGGGTCAGCGAAAAAGAGAGTCAATGAGATGATGGACACAGTAGCAGTAACAATGGGTTCAAACTTAATCATTGTGAGGATGGGGCAGTGTTTCCTTCTGTTGTGGACAGGGTCGGTATGAGTCAGAAGCAGCTCCGTGTCCCCGAACAACAGCATGAACCTCAGCATCCTCATCTTTAGGAAAACCAAACCACATCCAATGCTTTCAAGTCAATAGGGGATACAAAGTCCCACTAGGCAGAGCCACTGGGAGGTGAACAGAAGACTCTCCAGCTAGGAGCCAGGCACAGAGCCATGAAGAGAGAGGCCACTCTCCTCCCCCTCCCCCACTCACCTCCAGGAGAAGCAGGGACTGCAGAAAGGGAGGAGGGGCTCACAGTGGGCTGGTGCCCAAGTTGGTCCTCTGACAAGCGACCCAATGTCAGGAATCCACAGCCTCCCCCTGCACCAAGAGCAGCGCTCCTAAAGCTGCTCCCCACCCACCTCCCCTCCACACAGCTCTTGTCTGCCAGGAACTAACACAAGAGCCAGTCCCAGGAGCCCAGGATAAATGTTGAGTCTGATTTTGATTTCCCTAAAGCAAAATAGCTCTCTTCAGACTGAAGCTCAGCTCAAACATGGTGGGAACAGAAAGCAGGAGCTGGCGGCCCCCACAGAGACACTAGTTGTAGCAAGAGGGATCTTGGGCAGATGGAGAGCCATTGCTGGCCTTGTCAGAAACCCCTGGGGTTCAGAACCCCAGGCCCTGTTTCCATCTCCAGAGACAAAGGCTGAATGGAGCTGTCTCTATGACTCTATTAGCAAAGGGTCTTGTCAGGCTTGAAGAATACAAAAAAAAACAACAACAACAAACCAGAGCCTGGGGTGGTGCAGTGGGTTAAGCTTTGGTTTGCTAACAGCAGAATTCAAATCCACCAGCTCAGCAGGAAGAAGATAAGGCTGTCGGCTTCCATAAAGATTTACAGACTGGGAGACCCTAGGAAGCAGTTAGACTCTGTCCTACAGGGTTGCTATGAGTTGATGGCGGTCAAGGTTTGGTGGGGCCGGGGGTACCAGCAGTTCCTTATTACTGAGGTGATACTCTCTTTCATCCTGACTGCTCCATTCACTCAGCTCACCTCCTTCCAAAAGTGCAGCCTGCCTGGGCCTCCTTCCTTTCTGTATCTTCCCCTGCCCACAGGTCTCTCCTTCTTTACCCAACTTCCAAATGTGGGCTCCTCAGATTCAGCGACGACCCTCTACCCAACCCCACTCCCCTCCAGACCTCCTCCCAGACCAGACCACACAGAATCCATTTTAATCACAGAATAATATGGGATAAAATAGTGGCAAATTGCTTAAATGACCTATTTCTCAGATTACACAATTATTTGGTAAAATCTTTCTACATCAAATTGCATGATTAGTTATAGCATTATTAGTAACAAAGTGGAAGCCCTTTTTTATTGTTCTCCTTCTTTTCCTTTAATTATTACTTCATTCTCAAAAAAGTTATTGATACAAGTTCACAAATAAGAATTACCATAATAGTACCAGAAAGTGTGACAAAACCAGCAACTATAAGAACACTGGCAGCCATAAAAACAACAGAATGTGCTGGTAATGCCGACAAAACCCGTGATTCGAAACTTCATTGAAATTGGGTAATAATGACATCTCTGAGCAGAGCGTGTTAGCAGACTTTTAGCCTCGTAGATATATTGGTATATACAAACTAGGCTTACGAAAAATGCTTTTGTTGTCATAAGTAACTGCAAGGATATTTTTATTTAAAAAATAATAAATGTGTACTGAAACAGTGCGGCCGTGTGACCGACAGCCCCCACATCACATTGGGGATGCCACAACATAGATTCCCATTCCCAACACCATCTCCAGACCCTCTGTGCCCTTGACTCCCAACCTTCTCTCCAGCAGGGACCCCCTCCCCAGATCAGATCTCCATCTTCCAGACCCCTAGCCCATGAATGCTCCTCCACCAAATACAATCAAGCCCCACCTATGCTGGCTGCCTAGAGAACACCCTACACCCTGGTCTCCTGCAACACACACTACATCAGTCTCCCCCTCTCCACCCCCTCTCTCTCATTTAATCCCCACCCATCAGCTGTCAACAGCCCTGATTTGGTCCTACCCCTCCCCTTTTAGAACCCTCTTTCTTTGCCCTCAAATCCGAATGTTAGCATAAACCCAGTCTTTCCAACTTCGACCCTCAGTGGTGCTCACGGTTCCCTGAAAAGCCAGACCCAAATTCTGTTAGCTGCTTCAAGGACCTTTGTTCATGTTCTTCTCTGTCCCCTTCTCTGAGCAACAACAGCAAAGTTGTGTCAGAGAAAGGAGGGACATCCCGACCCACAGCCTGGACTGTCCCTCCCACCACCCTAGAGACCAGTCAACCCTGTCCCTTGACAAAGGAGTCATTTGTGGTGGTGGTGATTATGAGCCATCCTGAATTCCACCTGTCCGCTGCTACCTTAAGGAACCCTGGTGACACAAGTTAAGTGCTCAGTTGCTAACTGAAAGATTGGCAGTTGAAACCACTCAGTGGCTCTTTGGGAGAAAGATGTGGCCATCTGTTTCTATAAAGATTAGTCAAAAATTAAGGTCACTGACATCAAGCTGACTTCGACGCAGAGAGATTTTATAGGACAGGGAAGAACTACCACATCTTTCTCCCAAGGAGTGGCTAGTGGATTTGACCTGTCGACCTTTTGGTAGGCAGCTAAACTCTTAACCAATCAGCCTTACATATTCTGTAAGGATTGTGTTATGGTTGTTGTTAAGTACCATTAAGTCGGTTCTGACTCACAGAGACCCTGTATAGGGTTTCTGAGGCTATAAGTCTTTTTCAGGAGCAGAAAGCCTCATCTTTCTCCTGTGTTCAGTGGCTGATGGACTCGACGTGCTGACCTTGTGTTTTGCAGTCCATTGCTTATCCTAAAGAGCCGCTGCTGTCTGTAAAGACTGTTGTTAAGTGTCATCAAGTCGGTTCCGACCTTGTATATATAGCATTTCTAAGGAGCGGCGATAGGTTTGAACTGCCGACCTTGTGGTTCTCAGTCTGCCTAGAAAATCCTATGGAGTAGTTCTACACTAATATATGGACTCTTGAAGGTACCTAGTAACAACAAGCTACTGTCTTGCTGCATGACCTTGTCACTTTCCTCTCTGGTTTCAGTGTTCCTGTCTGTAAAAGGGGAAATGGCCCCTGCTTCTCCTGCTCACAGTTGTGTCAGCTATAAAGTGCTGCACACAGAAGGTAGGAGGAGCCCAAGAAAAAGAAACGCCTTGTAGGGTTTTCCACCCACCTGCATGGTATGATCTCCCAGGTGCCACAGCTTCCCCTGCCACAGATTACTCCTCACCCACCAGCCTGGTCCTGCAATACAGACTCCTCACCTCCTGTCCTGGCCTGGAGAGAAACCCATCACAGCCCCACTGTAAAGTCAGAAAGCATCTGTCACTCCAGTTTACATAAGATTCCAGGGATGTGGCTGGTCCTCCTAGAAGGGACAGGGGACTCCTGGCTGTCCCTCTTTGCTTCTGATCCAATGTGTGACCTGGGCCACACTCCTTCCCCATCTAATGAAAGACCCCAAAATCTCCATGTCTCCACCCAGCTCCAACACCATACAAATTGTCCTGGAAGTGCTAAGTAAAGGAGGGGCCAGAATGAAGCATTTCCCTCAGATGGAACCCCAACAGCTTGTGTTCCTCCCCACCACCACCAATGAAAAGCAGCCTATGGACACAAGGGGCGGTGTGGAAAGAGATGAAAGACACAGGTTCTAGGCCAGGGGTGGAGAACTCTCAGCCTGAGGGCTGTATAAAGCCCGTGAGATCATTTGGTCTGACCCTGCCAAGGCAACCACATTTCCAGCCATTATGTTGTTGTTGTTAAGTAGCATCGAGTCAATTCCAACTCATAGTGACCCTGTATAGGGTTTCCAAGGAGCAACTTGTAAGCTTGAACCTCCAATCTTGTGGTTTAAACTGACTTTACAATCCAGCGCATTAACCGGCAGCACCACACCAGGACTACAACCATCACATTGTTGTTGTTAGATACCAACTCATAGCGACCTTATGCACAGCAGAACGAAATACTGTCCAATCCTGGGCTAACCTCACTATTGCTGCCACACTTGAGCCCATTGATGCTGCCATTTTGCCAGTATATCTCACTGAGGGGTCTTCCTCTTTTTCTCTGACCCTCCACCTTACCAAACATGATATCCTTCTCCAGCGACTGATCCCTCCTGACAACCTGTCCAAAGTATGAGAGACAAAGTTTGGCCATCTTGGCCTCCAAGGAGCACTCTGGTTGCACTTCTTCCAACACAGATCTGTTGGTTCTTTTGGCAGCCCTTGGCACTTTTAATATTCTCCTCCAACAGCCATCACATTAGGAGTAAGTTAATTAAATGTTTGATGAAATATAGCAGGCTAATATTTAAGTTGATAAATTTTGTATGGCACATGAATGATGTTATAAATATCCAAATAGCCCTTGGCAGAAAAAAGGTTCCCCATCCCTGTTCTAGGCCACACAGCATGGGGGCAACCTGGATCCACTAATATGCTTGTGACCTGGGGACCTAGGTAGGATTGTCTCAAAGACTAGATAGAAGGTAGCAGCAGTGCAGAAGTCACCGATATAAAGTAGGTGCTTAACAAATGGTGCTTAGTGTTCTTGTCACTGCTGTTGTGATTAGGATCCAATGCCTCTGCTAGGGTGGAAAAAGACACAGCCCTCCCCTATCACTCCATTCCTGTTTTCCATAAACCACTAGAGGGAAGCTGGTGCCCCAGGGTGCCATGCTTGGATTCCATCAGAAAGCAGGCCTAGGCGCTCACCCACAATTCCCAAGCACTTTTAGCTGAGCTGAGGTGCTCAAGAGTCCTTCACCCTAACAGGGGTAGGGGAGAGGGAAGGCTTCCCAGAGTCCCTTCCCCCACATTTCTCAGCCCTCTTCTGACTGTGGGGTGGCAGGCAGCTTGGCTTCCTCAGCGTTCACTATTTCCACCCACATTCATTGAGTGCCAGCAGGGGCTGGCCCTGCGCTAAGCTTGGGCACACAGTGTCAACAAGAAAAATGGGCCCAGCCCTGCCTGCTTTGCTTCACACAACGCCCTCCTGGGCAGACTCACCCACTAGGAACCCAAGGACATCAGCGACCGCCACCCACAGTCTGATAGGGAGAGACCCATGAGCCATCACCACTGTTGCTGTTGTTGAATACCAGCTCCCCGCCTGCCCTGTGCTAAGTATATCACGCATGTAATTTCATTAAAGCCTCCAAAGCAAGCATCGTCAAAGCTATTGCTGTGCCCAAGTCACAAGAGGAGGGGACCCCATATCCAAGGTCACCCAACTGAACCTGACTCTGAACCCAGAGCTAACCCCCATCCCAAACCCTCCTCCTCTCCCTACACACCTTCAAGGTGGCCTCACTGCCCACTAAGAGGGGAGAGTGGACCTGCAGGAGAATGACTGAGGTATTTCATCTACAGAAGAGCCAATGTGGTGTGAGGGGATCTTCAAAATCACAAGATCTGGGTTCAGGAATAGGGATCCCAAAGGACGAGTTTGGGTCAGAACTGGGCGAACTGGGACACTTGGCTCCAGGGATCTGTTCTCTGCCAATCTGAGCTCCAGTCTGGTTGACCTTCCTGTATTCCTGGGCTCCCTCCCACCCAATGTCCACCTGCCAGTCAGTTGCTGCGGGCCCTTGATCAGCAAGATGATGCAGGTGGCAAGCTGGGCACCAAGCCCAGCATGTGGGGCACTCAGTATGGATGGAGTGATCAGGAAAACGAGTTGTGGTTTTATAATGAAATGTCAGGGGTCATGTTGCTGTAGGGGGCAGCAGTGGCAGACAGCAGGCAGGGCAAACATGGAGACAGGAAACAGCACCACTGAGGGAGAGGCAGCCTCCACCCCCACCCCGGAACACAGGTGTGAGAGCTGCTCAAAGACACTCAAATCCTGATTTATATTACCTTGTTTCCCACTAGACCCTAAAGGATCCTCCCTAAACCCCATTTGCAGGCCTTGTTATGAGAGATATGGAACAGTGCCCCACTTCCTGATGAAGAAACCAAGGCTTCACAGAGAGGGGACCACGCTCATCTAGTAGGTCACACAACCAGTATGGACAAGTGGTGATCAGAACTCAGGGCTCCCCAACTTCCAAGTACAAGAAGGCTATTTAACTTGCAGAGGGTTATCTCTAAGAGGAAACCATCCATCAGGACCCCAAACCATGGCAAGCACTTACTGAGTTCCTGCTGTGACCTTAAGGTACACAGCCCCTGCCCAGGTAACTGCTATTAAAGTGCCCCTTTAAGGTGCCTCCCTGAAAAGTCAAGGCCTGGGCTTCATGTCTACCCTGGACACAATGCACACCCCTTGCTTTCAAATTAAATCTTGAATTTTTCCAATTCATTTCCCCAATCCAAGTCTTACTTTTTTCATTTGGCAAATGAAAAAAGTATACTCTCTCTGACTAGCTCATAAGCAGAAGCGTATGCTTCATACCTGGAGCTGGACCATGTGGCTAGAAGAAGTCTAAGGTCTCCCCAATGGCACCCTCCACAGAAGCTCTGAGGAGAAAGGTCTGGGTTGGAGGGCAGAGTCCTGGGCAGTCACCAAGGTGCAATTCAAGGTGCAGTCACCATGAGCAAGGTGCAGATTTTGTATGCTGCAGATTTTGTATTTCTGCAGATTTTGTATGCTGCACCATCATGAGTATGGTGGTGGTGGTTACAGTAATGTGCCGTCGAGTCCATTCCAACTCTAGTGACCCTGTATAGGGTTCCCGAAGCTGTAAATTCTTTATGGGAGCAGAAAGCCTCATCTTCCTCCCACAGAGTGACTGGTAGAGTCACACTACTGATCTTGCAGTTAGCAGACCAGCTCGTACTCTGCTATGCTATCAGAGCTCCTTTGCGACATCATACATAGGTGCTTAGTTTACTCTAAAACTCAAAGCAACTGTTATGGATTGAATTGTATCCCACAAAATGGTATCTAACTTCTGAAACCTATGAATGCGATTATGTTTGAAAATAGGGTCTTTAAAGATGTTATCAGTTAACAAGAGGTCATACCAGCATAGAACAAACACAGAACATGATTGTGGTGAAATGAATTCCTTGATGTAGTCTTTTGCCTTGGTTCTTTGGGAAAACAGCTTGATTCTTTTCCTCCAAACCCTGAGGAGTTGCCTTTGCCCTAGTTTTTTATCCCTCAGAGGTTTTTTGCTTTTGTCCAAGTTGACTGACATTTCCTGGGTAAGCTGTAAACAACTTGGTTTTAGTACTTTCTACATGGCCCTGGGACTCCTGGTGTAGCGCTGAGGGTTAATGCGCTAAACTGCCAAGTCGGTTTGAACTGCAAGGTTGGTGGTTCAATGGTTCAAACTCGCCAGCTGCTCCTTGGAAACTCTTACAGGGTCGCGATGAGTCAGAACCAACTCAATGGCACTTAACAACAACAAGCATGGCCCTAGACTGAAATCTGCCTTGTGATTGGTATGTACCTTGCATTGACTGGTCGACTGGTCAACAGATGATGCTAAAGTGGTGACTGGTAGCCAATCCCACTTACCATGCAAATGAAGTTTCTGTGGCTGGCAGAAAGGGGATTGGTCAACTCCTGGCCCTAGTGGGAGCACCATGCATTGAAATTTACAAGGAGTTTGTGTATATATACAGCCAATCCCACCGAGGTTAAGTCAGACAGAAAGGAAGAAGAGAAGTAGCAGGAAGAAAGATGGAAGCAGAGAGAAAGAAAAGAACCTCCAAAAACAAAGTTATTGACACTTTTTTTGTTGTTAATAAATTGTAGCACTGAAGACAGAAGAGGGCTGGACCAGACCCAGGGACACAACGTGTCCTCAGGAAGTCAAATGGAGCTGAGAGGGCTGTCCTGCACTGAAGAAGGGAGACTACCTACATGCTTCCTGAGCCCTCTGATTTCTGAGCTCAGGAAGCATGTAGGTAAATCTTATGAATAGCCACTTGCCCAAAGAACAAAGCTAATCTGATCCTGAGTTGTACCTTATTCCTTAGTAAGCCACTTAACTGCAAGTTGGTCCATGAGTTCTGCGAGACAATGCAGTGCATTGCTGAACCCAAACAGAGAAAGACGGGTGCTGAGGGGAGAGAGAGTGCGGTGTCAGAGATGGAGTGATACGGCAGCTTAGAAATGTGGAAATCTGGGCTATATTTAACCTGTGCTTCATAGGAATTGGCTTTGTGCGGATTCTTATATTTGCAGTTATTTGTACAATGATTAATGTAATCGATACCACTCAATTGTACACCTGAGAAATATTTAATTGGCAAATGCTGTTCTCTCTATATTTTCAACAATAAAAGAGACAGGGAAAACAGCCATGTGAAGTTGGAGGCAGTTAAGCTGCATCTGCCAGTCAAGTAACACCTGGGGCTACCAGAAGCTGGGAAAGACAAAAAAGGATCCTAACCCCAGAGCTTTCACCCATACCTTAGCCACCAGAACCACAAGATAATAAATGTAATTTTAAACTGCCCACTTTCTGGTCCTTTGCTATGGCATCCCTAAGAAACAAATATAGCTTTTAAATACATTGATTTTTATTTCTATCTAAATGAAATAACTTTCCCTCACACACATAAAAATACCTTAAATAAAATTTCAGGAAGATATACTTTGTCTTATGGCTCCCAGGAATGATAATAAGAAAAAAACTTGCCAGTTTTTAGACACTCAAAATGCTATGAGGTAAGGAGTTCAATTATTCCCATCCTAGAGATGAGGACAGTGTTTCTCTGCTATTCATAAGATTTTCAGTGACTAAATATTCAGAAGTAGTTCATCACTCTTTCTTCTTAGCGTGGACTAGGAAGAAACGTGGACTCAAGCGTGGCAACACTAGTGTGGTTGGCCCAGGATCAGGCAGTGTTTCGTTCTGCTGTGCATAAGGTTGCTATGGGTCGGTACCGACTCGATGGCACCTAACAACAACAGAGATGAGGAAACTGAAGCTCTTACAGGGGAAGCCACTTGCCCAAAGAACAAAGCTAATCTGCAATAGAGCTGGGACCAGATCAAGGGTCTATGTGACTCCAGAACTTGAGAGAACTGCAGTGCTTTTAAAACATCACACAAATGCATTCTGGGGGCTGAGTAGCTTTACATGGCCCTCTCTGCCAAATCATCTGCTTCTCTAACTCTCCAACCAAGTGCAACTGGTACCAGGGAGCAAAGGTCCTTGATATATGATGGTCTCCTAATGACTTGCTTGACTGAGTGATCTAGACCAAATCACACTGATATGGGCTCAAACCTGGGCTCTACCATAGTCCAGCTATGTGCCATAGGACAAGTCAGTTAACCTCTCTGAATCTCAGTTCCTCATCAATAAACTGAAGATGATAAAACCTAGAACAGCTACAGAGAGAAAAGACTGAAAGGAACTTAGGCCAAGATGTTATCAGCATTTTTTTGTTTTGTTATCATCTTTGTGATTGTCTATATTTTCCTAATTTTGTCCTTCCCCAGTGGTTGTGTGCTTGTTATTGTTAGGTGCCATCAAGTCAGTACTGACACATAGTGCCCCTATGTACAACAGAACAAAACACTGCCCAGACCTGTGTCAACTTCACAACCATTGCTATGCTTGAGTCCACTGCTGTTGCCACTACGTCAATCCATCTTGTTGGGGGTCGTCCTTTTTCGCTGACCCTCCACTTTACCAAGCATGATGCCCTTCTCCAGACACTGCTCCATCCTAGTAATATGTCCGAAGTATGAGAGACAAAGTCTGGTCATCCTGCAAGAAGCATTCTGGCTGGACTTCTTCCCACACAGATTTGTTTGTTCTTTTAGCAGTCCATGGTACTTTCAATATTCTCCTCTAACCCCATAACTCAATGTATCAATTGTTCCACAGTCTTCCTTATTTACTGTCCAACTTTCACATGCATATGAGGTTATTGAAAATACCATGTCTTGGATCAGGCACACCTTAGTCCTCAAACTGACATCTTCGCTCTTCACCACTTTAAAAAGATCTTGTGCAGCAGATTTGCCTAATGCAATACTTCATTTGATTTCCTGACTGCTGCTTCCATGAGTGTTGATGCTTGATCCAAGTAAAATGAAGTCTTTGACAACTTCAATATTTTCTCCATTTATATGAATGTTATTTATTGGTCCAGTGATGAGGAATTTTGTTTTCTTTATATTGAGATGCAACTCATACTGAAGGCTGTGGTCTTTGATCTTCATAATAAGTATTTCAAGTCCTTTTCGTTTTCAGCAAGCAAGGTTGTATCATCTGCATAACACAGGTTGCTAATGAGTCTTCCTCCAATCCTGATGCCATGTTCTTGTTCAAATAATACCACTTCTTAGATTATTTGCTCAGCATAGAGATTTAATAAGTATGGTGAAAGAATACAACACTGGCACACACCTTTCCTAATTTTAAACCATCATTCCCTTGCTCTGTTCAATTAACTGCCTCTTGGTCTATGTACAAGTTACTCATGAGCAAAATTAAGTGTTCTACAATACTCACTCTCCACAATGTTGTCCATGTGATTGTCAGATTCAAAATGGCCAATACCAGTCCATTTCAGCTCACTAATGCCTAAGATATCGATGTTTATGCATTCCATTTCATTTTTGACAATATCCAATTTTCCTACATTCATACTTCGTACATTCCATGTTCTGATGTTTACAGCTGGATGTTTACAGCTGTTTGCGTAATGCAGATGATACAACCTTGCTTGCTGAAAGTGAAGAAGACTTAAAATACTTACTGATGAAAATCAAAAACCACAGCCTTCGGTATGGATTGCATCTCAATGTAATGAAAACAAAAATCCTTACTACTGGACCAATAAACATTCTGCTCAATGGAGAAAAGATTGAAGTTGTCAAAGACTTCATTTTGCTCAGATCAACCATCAACACTCATGGAAGCAGGAGCCACGAAATCAAATGACATATTGCATTAAACAAATATGCTACACAAGACCTTTTTAAAGTGTTGAAGAGTAAAGATGTCAGTTTGAGGACTAAGGTGTACCTGACCCAAGCCATGATATTTTCAATAACCTCATATGCATGCAAAAGTTGAGTAGTGAATAAGGAAGACCATAGAAGAATTGATGCATTTGAGTTATGGTGTTGAAGAAGAATACCGAAAGTACCACAGACTGCCAAAAGAACAAATAGATCTGTGTTCGATGAAATACAGCCAGAGTGCTCCTTGGAATCCAGGATGACCAGATTTCATCTCTCATACTTCGGACATATTGTCAGGAAGGACTAATCACTAGAAAAGGATATCATGTTTGGTAAGGTGGAGTCACAGAAAAAGAGGAAGACCCCCAGAGAGATGGATTGGTACAGTGGCAGCATCAATGGGTTCAAGCATAGCAATGATTGTGAGGTCAGCTCAGGACCAGGCAGTGTTTCATTCTGTTGTGCACAGGGCCACCATGAGTCGGTACCAACTCGATGGCACCTAACAACAACAACGTTGTCCACAGCTTGCCATGATCCACACAAATAGAAAGCCTTTGAGAAATCAATAAAGCACATATAAACATCTTTCTGGTATTCTCTGATTTCATCCAAGATCCATCTGATTTCAACAGTGATATCCCTCGTCCTACGTCCTCTTCTGAACTGAACCTCTGGTAGTTCTCTGTCAATGTACTGTTACAGCCATTTTTAAATTATCTTTAGCAACATTTTACTTACATGCAATATTAATGATACTGCGCAATGATTTCCACGTTCTATTGAGTTACCTCTCTTTGGAATGGGCACAAATATGGGTCTCTCCCAATCAGTTGACCAGATAGCTGTCTTCCAAATCAGTCTCTTGAAATACTTCAATTTGCATTCCATCAATTCCCAGAGCTTTGTTTGTTGCCAATGTCTTCAATGCACCTTCAACTTCTTTCAATATCATTGGCTCTTCATCACATGTTACCTCTTGAATTGGCTGAGCACTGACCATTTCTTTTTGGTATAGTGATTCTATATATTCCTTCCGTCTTCTTTGATGCTTTCTACATAAGTCAATATTTTGCCCACAGAATCCTTCAATACTGCAAGTTAAGGCTTGAAATTTTTCTTCAGTTTCCTCAGCTTGAGAAATGTTGAGTGTGTTCTTGCCTTTTGGTTTTGTAACTCCTGATCTTTGCACATTTCATTAAAATATTTGACTTTGTCTTCTTGAGCTACCCTTTGAAATTTTTTATTCAGCTCTTTCACATCCTCATTTCTTTCATTTGCTTTAACATCTTTACACTGGAGAGCAAGTTCCAGAGTCTCCTCTGACATCCATTTTGGTCTTTTCATTTTTTCTTGTCTTCTTAACGACCTTATGATTTAGGCTGTTTGATGTATCACAAGGATATGGCACATAGTACGTGTTTTTGTTCTTGTCACATTCAGTTGTTATGCTTGTTTTGGGGTGGCTACTCACTGAGTCGGTTTCGACTCTACGGCACATAACCATCACCACCACCACCTTTATTGTCTAAAACTCAAATTCATTCCTGGCTACTAAGTTTTGTCCCAATGACACACTCTGTCTCTCTTTCTCTCTCACACACACACAGGCCCAAGAACCACCCCATGGTTCAGCCATCTTTACTGCCAGGCTCTGAATCTTTCAGAATAATGGATATAGACGGGGTAAACCACACTTTCTGCCTTCTTCAAGGCTTTGGGGAAAGGTTGGCATGTGGGGTTTTCTCCAGGACTGCAGGTGGAGGACTGCTCAGACATTTCAGAGCCAATACTGGTGTGCAGGGACTTGGTTCCACTTGACTTCTTGAGCATTTTCCAAGTTCTGTGGGAGGCACTGAGGAAACTCACTTGAACAACAAGAAAGGTCTTTTATTAAGTGGAGGCACCCTTTTACCCTGGTGTGACCATGGGCAACAGAACTCACCTCTCTGAGCCTCACTTTCTTCATCTGTCAAATGGGAGTGATGCTAGTGACAGTACCTTCCTTATAGGGTGGTTCCCAAAAAACGTAACTCATTACCACTGAGTTGATCCCAACTCACAGTGACCTTGTATGGGGTTTCTGAGGCTGTAAATCTTTATGGGAGCAGAAAGCCTCATTTTTGCTCCAGAGGAGCAGCTGGTGGGTTTGAAGTGCCAACTTTACGGTTAGTAGTCCAGTGCTTATCCTACAGTTGCACACCAGGACTCCTAACAGGATGGTAAGAAGGAACAAACAAGACTTTTCATCCTGTCATTCATCAAACAGTGAATTACTGAGTACTGCATTGGCTCTGAGACTATGGCAATGACGCGGACACAAGTCACTGTCCTGATATATAACAGGGAGATGGGCCTAAAGCAGATAATGTCCAATCATCTATTCGGATAAGAAAGTCAGAGGAGAGGAGTTCGGGGTGTGATGAGGGTATAAAGCAGGAACGCAGCCGAGTCTCAGGGTGAAGAAGTGCTTCCTGGGGGAAAGGGCACTTCTGCTAATACATAAGAGCGGTTTCCAAGAGGAGGGAGTTGTGTGTCCAAGGCTCAGTGACAATACAGAGCATAGTGAGTTTAAAGAACCATGGAAACCACGTCTTGCTGAAGCAGTGTCAGCCAGAGGAATCGTGATCCAGGCAAAAGCAGCAAGTCAGTGCTCAAATGTGTTGACAATTGTTACTGTTTTGAATAAGTGTGTACCCAAAGAAAAGGCAGGATGCCAGTGCCAATAAGGCGGACATGCAAGAGGGGTGGGTGCTGGGACATTCCCCTCCTGGCCACCTGTCCTGGAGCATTCAAGCTCTGCCATCCCCCACTCCCACACCCCTGCTCAGCCCTGACTCTCCATAACTCCCTCCCCCAGCCCAGAACGGGGTAGGAGATGCTTGGCTGGTTCCCATCACAGCTTAGGCAGGAAACCAGATCAATCACAGTCCCTAATGTCACATCCAATAGAGCAAGGAGACCTCAGAGTAGGGGTGGGGGGCACTGAGGAGTCCCCAAGGCAGAGCAGAGGAGAAAGATGAACAAAGAGACACCCAGAGAGCTGTACAAAGCTCCACAGGCGGAGAGAGAAGGCAGGGACAGAGACTAAGAGGGTCTGTGCCTGGGGGTGGGCTGGGCACCACCTCCCCATCCCTGCACCTCTAGCTGTGTGGGGACCAAGCATTCATGGTGCTACCGCCCCACTACTCTGAGAGCAAGCAGCTGCAGAACACTGAGACTCCCATCCCTGAGCCCAGCAGGGGCCCCACAGGGTTCTAGGCTTGAATTCCAGGGCATGGGGCCAGGTGAAGGTGGTGTGGGGGCTGAGAGGGAGGCCCCAGGGCCAGCAGCAGGCAGCAATCCCAGCTCTGGCTCTGGCCCTTTAAGATCTGAGGGTGGAGGCCCAGGCCCTGACCTGCCCTCAGCGGAGGAGGCATACCAGTGACTCATCATGGTTCTTGTCACAGTCCTGGTCCTCAGTAAACAGAAGGACCCTGGCGCAGTGGGAAGGCAGGGTACTGCCAGGGACTCCAAACAGTAACGGGGTACCGTAAGGTACAGTCCTATCTGTCAGCCTGGGCAGAACCTGCTGAAGGCTAAATCATGACCTTGACCATGTGCCTGCTAGGGCCTCCATCTGCCAAGCTGGGGCCTCCCATTGCTCACCTCTTTGCCAAGAGCAGTCCACAGAAGTGCTACCTCATCCAGAGGGACCCCCAGTCCTGGCCTGCCCTGCCCATGTCAGCCAGCCACCCTGAGGAGCTAACCCACTCCACACACTCCCGGAAGCAGGGTCTACAAAGCAGCCCACGTTACAAATGAGAAAACGGAGGCGCAGCAGTGAAGGGGCTTTCCCAGAGTCCCATGGAAATATGAGGTGAACAATTCTGTTCTGGCCACTAAGCTCACCTCCAATACTGACCCACCTCCTCGAGCCCCTCACTCTTCTGCACGGCCTGGCCCCCCTCCCATCCCATGGGCCCCTCTGCACTCTGGCCACCACACATTTCCCAGGTCCTCAGAATTACCACCTTCTGATAGTACCTCTAAGTCCTGAAACATGCTGTTCTTCTGCCTGGAACATTCTCGGAGCCCCCACACACACACAAGGTCCCCACAAACTTCTTTGTGGCTTCTCAACTCCTACTCCTCCCTCAAGCAGGGCTGTCAAAGGTTGCAAACAAAAACACAGGAGACCCAGTCAAATCTGAGCCTCAATAAGCAACATCATTTTTTCTTAAAGGTGGCAACTAAAATATCACTTCCTCCTGAAAGCCCTCCTGGATATCCCCAGACCAGGTCAGTCCCCTGCTATGTACTCCCTTGATGACTATTCTGGTTTAACACCTGCTTCCCCATCCACCCTATTCCTCACAGTGGCTGGCATGAGGTACTTGTTCTCTAAAGGCCTTTTGAATGAGGGAATGAGAGGTGGTAAGGTGGCCTGGGGAGACCTCCACCCCCCCCTCCCAGCCAGACTCTTCTTCCACAGCAGAACACTTCACACAGCCGCCCCCAGCTCTGCAGAGCCAGAGCGGGGCAATGAGCATCAAGGCAAGGGCAGGTCAGCAGGTTCCCTTCGTTTATTTTGACGGCTGCCGTTAGTTTTAATTAAGATCAAGTTCCGCTCAGGCCCAGCAAGAGCCTCCTCACAGGCACTCTGGAAACCATAATCACCTAGCGTGGCAGCGTGGGCTGCTGATGCTCCTAGGGGGAGACAGGACAGGGCACTGAGGGCAGGAGACCAGGGAGTCCACGCTTTGAGCTTTTCAAGTTCTATGCTTGCCCAGCACACACCCCATATATTTTTGAACAGAAGGAAAGCATTCGCTTTTTCCCCCACAGTGCCAAAAATAGGCCCATCTCCTGCCTTTGAACAGGAATCTTTTGGTTCCTACGAAGAGGGAGGAGCAGGAAGGGTCTAGAAGGAGGGGCCTTGCAGGCTGGTGAGGGGCTCCTGGCTATTCCAGCCCCAGCCTTGGTGGCACAGGGAAGAGGGGAAGGGGCTGGCCTACTGAGGCCCAGCCTCCCAGCCCTGACCCCTCAGGGTCAACCTCCAGACATGAGATCCCTGCTCCCTCATCCCCCAGCCCAGGAGGTAGGAGGGGAGAAACAAAGTGACACCCAAGATGGGCGAGAGGAAACTTGATTGATTTGTTAGTGTGGTCATTTATTTATTCATTCATTTTGTTTTTGTTTTTCATTCATTCCAACAAATATTCCCTCCACCCCTACTAGGTGCCAGGCTCTGCTCTAGAAGCCGGTGACAGAGCAGTGAACTCCATTTATAGGGCTCTCACAGTGAAATGGTGAGAGAATTCAACACTGGCACCTCCAGGTATGGTGCTGTAGAATAAGCACAGGACCACAAGGTCTGTTTGAACTGCCAAAGTTGGTGGTTCAAACCTACCAGCTGCCCCTCGGAAACCTATATAGGGTAGTTATGAATCAGAACCAACTCAAGGGCACTTAACAACACATCATTATAAAGGAGTCCTGGTATGGCATTCTAGGATCAGCATTGGACTGCTAACCACAAGGTTGGTGGTTCAAACCCAAAAGCCACTCCTCAGAAACTCTTTAAAGGTCACTATGAGTTGGAACCGATTCAATGGCACTTAACAACAACAACCTCCAGCTCCAGGTTTGAGAAGGAGAAGTGTGGGGAACTCCCCTGAGATGCACACACTCCCTCCCTCCCCCAGAAGTGGTCACTGGGCTTTAATAAAAGCAGAGTGAAGACTGAGTGGGTCAATGTTGTTGCTGTTGTTAGGTGCCACTGTTGGGGGTCTTCCTCTTTTTCTCTGACCCTCCACCTTACCAAACATGATATCCTTCTCCAGCGACTGGTCCCTCCTGAAAATATGTCCAAAGTATGAGAGACGAAGTTTGGCTATCTTGGCCTCCAAAGAGCACTCTGGCTGCACTTCTTCCAACATAGATATGTTGTTTCTTTTGGCAGCCCATGGCACTTTCAATATTCTCCTCCAACACCATAACACAAATGTGTCAATAGGAGAACTCAAACTGAAGAATCAGATAGATGGAAGTTGCCCCTGAGCTACCCCTAAGCCTGGTGTACAGCTCACTCATTCATGTTGGGTCAAACCTACACAAAGTACAGTGTTCCCATTTTACATATGAGCTCAACGGGGTTCCAGAGGCAGGATCCAAGCATCTAGGGGCAGGGTGCTGGTTGTACAACATGATTAATGTCACTGTTATCACAAAATTATTGTTGTTGTTAGGTACCATTGAGTCGGTACCAACTCATAGCGACCCTATGCACAACAGAACGAAACACTGCCTGATCCTGAGCCAACCTCACAATTGTTACCACACTTGAGCCCATTGATGCTGCCATTTTGCCAATCCATGTTGTTGTTGTTGTTGTTGTTAGGTGCTATCGTTGGGGGTCTTCCTCTTTTTCTCTGACCCTCCACCTGGAAAATGTTGAATTTTTACATCGATTTTTACAACAGTAAAAAATAAAGATTAAAAAAGGAGTCTAGGATGTGACCAGCCTCTTTCACCAGTATTTCCACATTATTTCTATCCACAGTCCTTAAGAGGCAGAATTATCATCGGCCCATTTTACAGATGAAATCTGGAGAGTCAAGAGAAAGGATTTGGCTAAGGTCCCAGAGCTACTAAAAAGAGGAGTGGGTATTTGAACCCAGGCGTGGGTCTGACCCCATTCCACTCCAGAGCTATCTCAGTTCAAGTCTCTGCCCCCAACCCACATTCCATAGAAAAGGAAGCATCTGCTCTGTGCAGGAAGTTGTCACAGGGCTGGCAAGTAAAGAACCATGGATTTTAACCCAGCTCTGCCCTAAGTTCCCCACAGCAGCTACTGGTGGGAAAAAAAAAAAAATAGGAGGACCACTTTCTGGATCCAAAGAGTCAGAGCTTCAGGAAGCCAGGGTAGCCGTGGGGCAGCCTGAACCCATTTCCCCTCCTGCAAACCCTGGCCTGCAATAAAAAAGCAGAGTTCTATTTCTACCTTGGGTTAAACATTCCCCAAAGCCACATTCCTCCACTCACCCTCCTCCTTCCCCGCCAGGCCTGGAATCCTGAGCTCAGTAGCCTGGGTGCCCTGCAGCTGCCTGGGGCCCCCCTCAGTCAGCAACAGCCTAGGCATACCTCCCAAGCACCCTTGGCTGAAACTTCCCCTAGGCAGCAGGTCATCCCACCTCACAGAAAGCAGGACAGATGAGAAACAGAAACCCAGAGACAGGCAACCAGAGGCCACAGCAAGTTGTGCCTGGAACCAGGACCCCAGACTTCTAACTCTCTGGCAGTCTTCCTCTCCCACCCCCACCTTTCCTACCACCTCCCACCTTCACTCCACCAGGTGGTCCTAACCCAGGTCAACGGAAGTAGACAAACCAGAGCAGCACATGGGAAAGCACCTGAGAAGTGCAAAGTGTTATAGTCAGGGGCCTGCTCCAGGCGACGCTCAGGGCTGGGCACTGCACAGGAGGCCAAAGACTATTGGACAAGGTCATCCAGGATGCTGCTATGGTACAGCTACAGGACCTCCAACACAAAGGAGACCCAAGGTGCCTCCACAGACCTCCAGACCCAGAGTGGACTTGAGGTACTGCCATGGACCTGCAGACCCACAGAGGACCAGGGGTGTTGCCATGGTCCCTCTGTCACTGTCCTGAGGTCCCTGAACTATGTCAGGCACTAGGCAGGTCAGGACAGCCAGAGGCACGCTCTCAGGGCACCCCTGCCAGTCCCTGTTGCCTCATCCTTGAGCTGTGGCTTCCTTTCCTTGGGGCCTGCTGTGTCCTGCTTTCCAGCTCCACCTGCAGGCTCCCAGACAACAGGGTTGGTGCCAGCACAGCACTGGGTCAGGGCCCATATCTCCAATGGGACTGGGAGGAAAGGGACAGCACGTCTTAACCAATCCAATGTTCCCCTGACTTCCCCAAACACGGTCTTCCTCTGTAGCCTTCCAGCAAGGCCTCAGCTCTGCCTCCTTCCAGGTGGAAGCCAAGGCCATGCCAAATCCCCAAGAGGAGGGAGAACATATGGCACCAACAGGATTGTGCCTTTACAGCTGGAAGGATCCTATCCACAATCCAACCTCACATTCAGCCCAGGCCTCCGCACAATTGGCTGGTGTCAGATGCTTCAGCAGCTGTTCAAACTCCTACCCCCACGGCAGCTCAAAGGGTTGTATGGTTCATTACTGGTCCTGGGAGGTGGGTGGTAGCAAGGAAGAGATCTGAACCTGAGCCCCAAGTCTGCTGGGAGTCCTTGGTATGTCCCTAAACCTGCCAGGGCCTCCTTATTTTCACCTGTAAAATGGGCATACTAGTCTCTATCTCCCAGAGCTGTGGCAAAACTATGAAGACCTAAGGCCTGTCTTGGCAAAAAGGTAAATGGGAGTTGTCATTTTTCTTATTTCTCCCAATGACACCACCTCCACCCTGCCACCCTCCGAGGGCAGCTGGGCTCCGTGGCCAGGGCAGAAGGGGATGAGAAGAGGCAGCCATGCTCTCTGTATCAGAGGGTCAGCCCTAATTTGCCTGGTACCAGAGCTGGCAGCTGAGCTCTTCGTTCCTGATGCCTATGCCTTCTTCCCAGGTGCTCTCCCCTCTCCTCGTGCACATTCACTTAAAACCTTACAAAGCTGCCTTCACACACAATATACTTACAGGAGCACACACACACACACGCTCACCCACTTCTGACACATGTCATGACCCTGTTGCTCAAACAGGGAGCATGCACATGTGAATCAGGGTGTGTGCATGTGATCCACACCACCCACCCTCGCACCATCCGGGCACCCACGCTCTCTCACACTCAGCCGCACACCTCCTCCACAGTTTCCCAGCACCCACGCACATCCAGGGCCCCACATCATGGCCCAGAAGTTAAGAGTTCAGGCTTCCCCAAATGTCCATCCACAGATGATTATATACACAAAAGGTAGTACATACTACAATGGAATATTATCAGCCATAAGGAGAAATGAAGCTCTGCTACATATTCCAACATGAATGAACCTTGAAAACATTATGCTGAGTAAAATGAGTCAAACACAAAAAGACCAATATTGTATGATTCTATTTGTAAGGGTAAGTTAAAGTATTGCTACAAAAGTATGGAACAAAAAAGAACTACTATTTCTCAACTTTTCCTCCAACTAGGACTATAGACTTCTGAAGGCAGTGTCTCCATCTCTCCAATCCTTTCCTGAAGAATTCTGAAGTCTTCGATTTACACCACATCAAAACAGCAGTTTGGGCATCCTAGAGGAACTCAAGTCTTGTTCCTTTGAAGTGTTTTTTGAATTTGAGGAACAAAGAGAAGTGTGAAGGGGCAAGGAAAGTGCTGTAGGGTGGACAGGTTAATGTTTCCCAATGAAATTCTTATAAACAGCCATACTACCCTCAAAGAACGAGTAGGTGCATTGTTGTAAAGGAAAAAATGTTCTCAGTGTAACTTTCCTGACCTTTTTCCCATCAACGCTGCTTTCAGTTTTCTTAAAATTTCCTCATAATAAGTCCTCATGATCCTCCTATGTCCTTCAAGAAAATCTATCAAGATGACCCCTTTCAACTCTCACAAGACGGCCACTATAGCCTTCTGAGCTGACCTCTCTGCCTTGAATTGAACTGGCCTGGCAGCTCCCCTCAGAAGTCACTGTTTTGATTGGACCATTTTTTAAGGCATCCAAATGTGACTAAGACAAGTGTATTATTGGGAGAACATGTCTGCAGCCATCCATTGATTGCAGAGACGTGTTTAGGGATTTTTTTTCTTTTAAAGAATAAATCCTTGCATGGATGAACTGGAAACCTAGTGTAATATTTTTTGACCACTGTGAGTTAAACATTCAAAACAGGCAGCTGCACAAAGACAGAAAGCAGATTGACAGTTACTAATGGATGTGGGGAGGGAAAAAGGAGGAGACATTGCTTAATAGATACATTGTTTCTGCTAAGAGTGAGAACAAAATTTTGGAAATAGATAGTAATGATGGTTGTACATCATTTGAATGTAATTACTGCTACTGAAATGTACTAAAAAAAAAATGGTTAAAGCAGCAAATTTTATGTTACATATGTTTATCACATGTAATAGATGAGAGAATTTTTTTAAAAAGCGGAGGGCACACAGGGTAGTGGTCAAGTCACAGCTCTGCCACCTGTTAGGCCTTAGACCAACTCACATTCCCTCTGACCCTCAGTTTTCTCATCTGCAAAATGGGATAGCATAGTGCTCCCAAGAAGAATTGGTAAAAAAAAAAAAAAAAGCATGTGAGCATTGCACACAAGCCTGGATCTCATGGGATGGGTTTAATAGCAGGTCTTGCCTGATGTGATGACAGTTCTGGCCATCAGCCACTATTGCTTATAGATTCTCCATCACCGTTAGTAAGCTAAGGGGGGCACCCAAGATGAACTACCAACTTCAGGGTCTATTATTTCTAATTTCAAATACAACTGTTATGGATTGAATAAATCCTAACGCCTATATTGTGGATGGAGTCCTGGTGTGGTACTGCAGGATAATGCACTGGACCGCAAGGTCAGTTTAAATTACAAAGTCAACAGTTCAAACTCACCAGCGGCTCCTTGGAAACCCTATACAGGAACCAACTTGACGACAGTTAAAGACAATGCCATCTGGGAATAAGAGTTTCTTTGTTAAATTAATGAAGCCATATCAATGTGTTGTTGGTATAGCATTTCCGAGGTGCAAGGAGCAACTGATAAGTTTGAACCATGGACCTTGGGGTTCAAACTGACCTTGCAGTCATTGCTTATCCTACGGAGCCACACCTGGACTCGGTAGGCTGTGTCTTAAACCAATCACCTTTTTTTTTCTTTTTTTT
>NW_006408532.1:9540262-9551590 GCF_000296735.1 Chrysochloris asiatica | reverse complement strand
GTTTCTACCTATAGTTTTATGTATTGCAAAGGCTCCGCAGGAGGCCTTGTTCACTGGGTACGCTGTAGCCCCATTTTAGGTATTCCAATCAGTCACAGGCAGAAGACAGACTTACAAACCTTCTACTGTGGTGTTAAACCAATCACCTTTTCAATATAAAACAAGCAGATTAAGGTACAGAGACACAGCCGAAATGGGAGAAGAGAGATGTCGTGCCACATGAGGATCACCAAGGAACCAAGCAACAAAGCTGAAAAGAGACAAAGACCTTCCCTCCAGAGCAGACAGAGCGAAAGCCTCCCAGAATTCAGACTTCTAACCTCCGAAGCCATGAGAAGAGAAATCTCCATTTGGTAAAGCCATCCCGTGGTATTTCTGTAAGAGTTGTTGTTGTTGTTATGTGCCATGGAGTCAGTTTCGACTCATAGCGACCCTGTACAGGGTTTCCAAGGCTGTAAATCTTTACGGGAGCAGAAAGCCTCAGCTTTCTCCTGTGGAACAACAGCTGGTAGTTTTGAACTGCTGACCTTGAGGTTCACAGACTGATTCGTAACCACTACGCTACCAGAGCCCCTTAAGAGTAGCACTAGAAACAGTTGCACTAGAAACTAAGATAACAAAATACCCATGTTGTAGAAGGATCATTGTCCCAACTCAAAGATGAGAAAACTGAGGCACTGGGAAACTAAGAATCATGCCTGAGGCTAAGATCAGGTCCTCAAGTTAACTGGAAACTTTACGCTTTAATTTACCACATTCTCCATCTGGGTAAATAAAACATACACAGAACATGCAAATTGTTTCATCTTGTAATGACAGTAACAAGGATGCTCTTTTTAACATATGCTACTTTTTTTCCCTTACCAGAGAGCTAAAGATATTAATGAGAGGGAACTTCAATAAAAAGGACAAGACAGTCTCATTCCCACCCCAACACACCACGGTGTATCCAAGGTAGTTGTCCTAAGTCCCTAACACACAATTGCTGTGTAACTTTCAGAAAGTTACTTTACCTCTCTGATACTTGATTTGCCTATGTATAAAATGAAGGTATTAGACTACATGACTTCAGAAGTCTCTTCCAGCTCAAAGATTCTAGGATTTTATTTAATAGTAACCACAGAAATGAAAATTGAAACAAGGAGCTACCTTTTTTCTTCTCCACAAAATTGGCAATGATTAAGAAAAACAATTAATACCCACATGCTGGCAAGCATGCAGGGAAATAAGTACTCTCTCACCCACTTTTGCTAAAAATGTAAATTGGACTATACTTTCTGGGGAGCAATTAAGCAATTTTTAATCAAAAGCCTTTAAAAAGATGCCCAGCCTTTAACTCTAAAAATCATTTTTGGAAATCTGTATTTCAGAAGAAGGCATATGTGCAAAGGTTTTGAAAAGAAAATTCTAGCAAAAAAAAAAAAAAAAAAAAAAACGCAGGCTAATTGTTCATTGGTAAGAAGGGATCAAATAAAAATATACCGCATTCAAATGTTGCAACCATTAAAAAAAAATTCATTATAGAAGAATAGTTAACAGTGTAGGCCAAACATTCATGATGATTTGGTTTAAGAAAGTTAGAAAATAAAAAGTACATAACCCCATGAGTGACCCTGCTGCTATTTGAAATATCAGTGGCATAGCTTCCGGCATCACAGAAACATGCAAGCCACAAGTCTGGCAAACTGACCGACAAGTAGTGAATTCATTTCAGCAGAGGTTCCAGACTATGGTAATCTCCTTCTAGACAAACTGACGAGTAAACATTTTATAAATAGGAGTGGACCATTGTCCAATATAGTGCTGGAAGACGAGCCTCTCAGGTTGAAAGACACTCAAAATACAACTGGGGAAGATTTATCTCCTCAAAATAGAGTCAGCCTTAATGGGGTGAATGGAGCAAAGCTTTCAGGACCTTCAATTGCTGACGTGGCATGACTCAAAAGGGGAAGCAGCAGCTGCAAACATCCATTAATAATCAGAGCGTGGAATCGAGGAAAATTAGAAGTTGTCAAAAATGAAGTGGGATGCTTGAAAATAGATATCCTAGGCATTAGTGAAAGTGGCCCTGATAATGTAGTGGGTTGTGCATTAGGCTGCTAACCACTAGGTCAGCAGTTCGAATCCACCAGCCACTCTATGGGAAAACGATGAGGCTTTCTGCTTCTGCATAGATTTACAGCCTCGAAAACCCACACTGGGTTGCTATGAGTCGGAAATGACTCAACAACACAGAGCCGCAACAGCTGCTGACATTAGTTGAGCTGAAATGGACTAGTATTAGCCATTTTGAATCAATTATATGCTCTGCTATGCCAGTAATGACAAATTGATAATGAATGCTATCATTTTCATTATCAAATAGAACATTTCAAGATCTATACTGAAGTACAACACTGCAGTGACAGGATAATATCCATATACCTACAAGGAATACCAGAGTCCTGGTGTGGTGCTGCAGGATAATGTGCTGGACCGCAAGGTCAGTTTGAAGTGCAAGGTCTTCTTGGAAACCTTTCCACTCCTTGGAAACCCTATATAAGGCTGCTATGAGTCAGAAGCCACCCAACAACAACAGAAACAAGGAAAACCAGTTAATACTGTTATTATTAAAATTTATATACCAATCACTAATGCCAAAGATGAAGCAATTGAAGATTTTTACCAACTCCTGCAATCTGAAGTTGATCAGACATATAATCAAGAGGCATTGGTAATTATTGGTGATTGAAATGCAAAAGTTGAAAACAAAGAAAAAGGATTGGTACATGGAAAATATGGCCTTGGTGACAGAAACAAAGCTGAAGATGACATGATAGAATTATTCACAGCAGCTTATTCATAGTAAATACGTTTTTCAACAATATAAACAGCAACTTATACACCTGGGCCTCACCACATGGAATATACAGGAATCAAATTGACTACATCTGTGGAAAGAGACTATAGCAATACTTAATATCATCAGTCAGATCAAGGCCAGGGGTGAACTGCAAAGCAGCTCATCTGCATGTTCAAGTTGAAGCTGAAGTAAATTAAAACAAGCTCACAAGAGCTAAAATACAACCTTCAGTATATTTCAACTGACTTTAGAGATCATCTCATGTATAGATTTGATATATTAAACATTAATGACCAAATAGTAGACCATTGTGGGATGATATCATACATGAAAAAGACAGGACAGGTTAAAAATAATAATAAAAAGGCCAAAATGGAATGCCAGAAGAAATTCTGAAACTTGCTCTTGAATGTAAAGTAGCTATAACGAATGGAAGAAATGATGAAGTAAAAGAGCTGAACAGAAGATTTCAAAGGGCAGCTCAAGGAGACAAAGTATTATAATGAAATGTGCAAAGAGCTGGAGTTAGAAAACCAAAAGGGAAGAACATGCTCAGCATTTCTCAAGCTGAAAGAACTGAAGAAAAAACCCAAGCCTCAAGTTGTAATACTGAAGGATTTTATGAGCAAAATCATAGAAAGATGCTGAAAGCTCCAAAAGAAGATGGAAGGAATACACGGTCACATACCAAAAAGAAGTGGTCAATGTTCAACCATTTCAAGAAGTAGCACAGGATCAAGAATCACAGTAAAGAAAGAAGTTCAAGTTTCACTGATGGTACTGGAAAGAAAACAAGACTCCAGGAATGGACAGAATACAATTAAGATATTTCAACAAATGGATGTGATAATGGAAGTGCTCACTTGTCTTTGCCAAGAAATTTGGAAGACAGCTACCTAGCCAACCGACTAGAAGAGATCCATATTTGTACCCAGTCCAAAAAAAGTGATCCAACAGAATGTTGAAATTATCAAACAATATTATTACTATCACATACAAGTAAAACTTTGCTAAAGATAATTCAAAAATGGTTGCAGCAGTATACTGACAGGAAACTGCTAGAAATTCAAGTGAGCTTCAGAAGAGGACATGAAGTGAGGGACATCATTGCTAATATCAGATGGGTCTTGACTGAAAGTAGAAAATACCAGAAAGATGCTTACCTGTGTTTTCTTGTATTTACTATGCAAAGGCATGGAACTGTATGTTGTTGTTGTTGTCAGGTGCCATCGAGTCGGAACCGACTCATAGCGACCCCATGCACAGCAGAATGAAACAATGCTCGATCCTGGGCCAACCTCACCACTGCTGCCACCCCCGAGTCCATCAATGATGCCACCTGGCCGATCCATCTCGTTGGGGGTCTTCCTCTTTTTCTCTGACCCTCCACCCTACCCAGCATGACATCCTTCTCCAACGATTGTTTCCTCCGGACTACATGTCCAAAGTAGGAGAGACGAAGCTTAGCCATCCTGGCCTCCAAGGAGCACTCTGGCTGCACTTCTTCCAAAACAGATCTATTGGTTCTTTTGGCAGTCCATGGCACTTTCAGTATTCTCCTCCAACACCACAACTCAAAGGCATCAATTCTTCTACGATCCTCCTTATTCATTGTCCAGCTTTCGCATCCATATGAGGCTATTGAAAACACAATGGCCTGGGTCAGGCGCACCCTAGTCCTCAAGCTGACATCTCTGCTCTTCAATACTTTAAAAAGTTCCTGTGCAGCAGATTTGCCCAGTGCAATACGTCATCTGATCTCTTGACTGCTACTTCCGCGAGTGTTGATAGTTGATCCAAGAAGAATGAAGTCCTTGACAACTTCAATCTTTTCTCCACTGATAAGAATGGAACTGTATAGATTGTAACAAATTACAAATAACATTGTGAAGAATGAGAATTCCAGAACATTTATTTGTGCTCATGTGGAACCTATATATGGACCAAGAGGCAGTTGTTCAAACAGAACAAGGGGATTCAGTATGGTTTAAAATTAATAAAAGGTGTGTGTCTGGGTTGTACCTTTTCACCATACTTAGTCAATCTGCACGCTGAGCAAATAGCCTGAGAGACTAAAACTATATGAAGAACATGACATCAGGATTGGAGGAAGACTCATTAATTTGCTTGCTGAAAATGAAGAGCGCTTGGAGCACTTACTGATGAAGATCAAAGACTAGTCTTCAATATGGGTTACATCTCAACATAAAACAAAAATTCTCACAACCAGACCAATAAGCAATATATAAATGGAGAAATTTTTGAAATTTTCAAGGATTTAATTTTACTTGGATCCACAATCAATGCTCATGGAAGCAGTATTCAAGAAATCAAACAATGTATTACGTTAGGCAAATCTGTTGCTAAAGTCCTCTTTAAAGGCTTAAAAAGTAAAGATGTCACTTTGAGGACTAAGGAGCACTGACCCAAGCCTTGGTCTTTCCAATTACCTCATATGTATGTAAAAGTTGGACAATACATAAGGAAGACTGAAGAAAAATTGATGCATTTGAGTTATGGTACTGAATACTGGATATGCCATGGGCTCACAGAAGACTGAACAGATCTGTCTTAGAAGAAATGCAGGCATAATGCTCATTAGAAGTGAGGATACCAAGGCTTCATCTCTGGACAAGCTATCAGGAAGGACATCATGCCTGGTAAAGGAAAGGGTTAGCAAAAAAGAGGAAGACCCTCATTGAGATGAAGTAACACAACCACAGGTTCAAACACAGCAATGACCGTGAGGATGGCACCGGACTGGGCAGTGTTTCAGGTTCTGTTATACAAAGTCAGAACTGACTCGATGCCACCTAACAACAAAAACACACAATCCCAAATTTATGATACACTGATTCTTCCTCCTAAATATGTGTATCTAGAATCTCTCCTTTGCACCATCCCCACAATTACCACCTCCCTCTTTCAATCTATTCTTTGGACTGTAGCCAAGAACAATCTTTCCAAACTCAAATTTAACTGTCTCTTTCACCACCACCACTCTCCTTTACGGCTCCCCACTCATCTTGGGAAACGTCCAAATTCCTTTCTAAGGTCTTCACTACTCTTGGTGAGGAAAACAATCTGGGCCTGGCCCACCTGGCCATCAGTGTCTCTCACTGCCCCCTGCCCACCCTTAAAGGGCCTCAGACGTAGCTATCCTTGGGAACAGAAGAGGCTGGGACCAATCTCAAGATCCCTGCTAAGAGAAGTAGCTTTCAGCTGGCACAACAAGATATAAGAATTGGAGTTGAAAGAACCCTCTGAGGTGAAGGTGTGGGACAGAAGACACTGGGTCACATTGAACATAAAGCCCAAGGAGGAAGACAGAGCTGGAACTAGTGGCTTTGTAACCTCCTCTGTACTAGTTTCATCTCTCTCCTTGACTTCTCCAAATGCACAAGAGGGCAGGAGGCAGAAGCTCTGCTCATTCCCACTCTAAGAGACTAAAGATTTGTATCCCCAGGACCAATTGCTGCCATGACGTGTTTAAAGGGTCAGAGCGAGGCACCATACTAAACCCTTCACATGTCCTGAATCCTCACCGACTCTTCAAAGTCAGCCCTCCTACGATGCCCATATCCAGGTAAGTAAAGTCAAGTTCCCTTAGAAGGGGTTTGCCCAAGGAAAGGGCCAGAGCCAGAAGATTGCCCCACACATCAGGCCCCCAAGCTCCATTGTTCTCCCCTAAGACTGCTGTCAAACATCCCTATTCCCTTTCAGGCTGGCTTCCTGGGCCTCAAGTACTCTCCCATTTGGTCCATGGCATCACTGGGCAGATGATGCTCAGAGAGGTTAAAAGGTTTGCCCAAGATCATAGAGCCCAAGTGAGAACCTAGCCCATTCTTCCAGGATATTGAGCTCCTGCCTAAACAGAAATTACATTTTTCACTCAGATTCCCAGCCCGATATTTAGTCTAGCTGCAGTTCCTCTTGTTGCTGTTTTGTTTGACCTTCAGCAGACACAGACAGCAAGACTCTTGCCCATGCACATTGGATGCAAAGGGACCACAAAAGCCACTTCTCGTCCTCTGGTCCTTCCCTCCCCTTGCTGGGTGAACCTTTGCCTAGCTGGGAGTCCACACCTTCATATAGCTACCATCCTGACTCCTGCTTTAGCCCCAGTAAGGGTGCTAGATGCAGCCTCCCTAAGGTAATGTCTTGCCCCATGTGGTCAAGCAGAATTGGGTGGGGAGAATGACAGAGGATATTCCTTGTCACAAAGGAAAAGAGACAACCTGGGGTCCCAGAAGCAGGCCAAAGACAGAGAGATCCCAAAGTCCTGCTGGCAACACTCAGGATCCCTGAACCCCAAACCCTGACACCCAACCAGGGACCCATTTTGTGCTCTGGGTCACAGAAGCATTAGTTGCCAGCTGTCCAGACCTCCCACCCGCTCCTTCCCTCCACAGTCTGCTGCATCCCAGGCTGCATTCTGGGCATTAGAAAGAATAGCAGAAGACACTCAGGGTTGGCAAGCTAGGTCAAGGCAGAGCCTGGGCTGACCAAAAGCAACAAAGAGGAGGTGATCAGGTGATCATCCCTAAGTGCTGGACAGAGGGTCCCCTGAGGAGTGCCTGAAAGTATCTTGGGAGAGATGAAGGAGAGGGAAGGTCTGGCTGGCTTGAATAAGGTGTGGCCCCCTGAAACATTTAAATGGATGCAGCTCAGACCACAAATGAATTGAGCGTTACAAGCTCAGATTTTTGGATGACCTGGCTGGTTTCCATCTCTGTGCCTGGCACAGAATGAGCACTCAATAAATGACAGGTCAGCGAGGCCTAAAAATGAACAAGTGGGTGGTGAGGGGGATTGCTGCAAATAAAAACAATCAGACCAATTAAAAATTCAACCTTTCTCTGCCTACTGGGTGCCTGGCCCAAAGATCAGAGCAACAGGAAGAAGATTCCTCTGTGAGATGAAATTCACTAAGATCTATTTAAGACCAATTCAAGACGGTACTGAATTGTATAGTCAAAACAATCATATTAATAATTATCACTAAATTTACTGATCACTTATCATAAGTGAGGTATTAAGTTCAATGCTGTATGTAAATTATCCTGTTGACTCCTGACATCCCTTCCAACCAAGATCACACCCGCTTTGCAGATGAGGCAACTGAGGGTCCATTATTAGAAAAGGGGACCTGCCAATTAAATGGTCTCCCCAGAGTCTGGGCACTAGAATGGCACTGTCAGCAACAAGCTAGAAGAAAGTGGGCCAGATCAAAGAAACCAGGTTGCTAGCAACCCCAACCATTGCTCTGTAAATTCCAGCCGAGTGGGGCACCTCTTCCCCTCACTAACCTCGTGCTGTTCCTGGACATGAAGCGTACCAGGAAGGGTGAGGATGAGGTTACAAGGCACTGACAACATAAAAAAGAAAAAAGAAAAAAAAAAATTTAGTCTTATCCGCAGAGGAGGAAAAAAATCTGCTCAGCCATGTTACACCTGAAAGCACGAGGGTTTTAGCCAGGCTGAATCCAGATGTGTCTGACAAAGGCAACACAGCTGCACCTTTTAGACCTCCTCCCTGCTTCCTTATACTCAGACAACCAGCATAGTCTGTCCCACAGAGTAAAAGAATCATGACCAAGGATGCTACCTAACACTAACTTGGGCATGATACCTGGGGTTCCCCTCTGGGCTCCCCTCAGAGTTGTAGTCAGTTGTGCTCAACGTGGCCTAGGACACCACGTGGTGCTTACACTAAGACACTCCAACAACTGTGGTTCTTCACCTGGGCTTTCCAGAACCATGAACTGCACAACAAACACGGGTCAAGGATGCAGATTCCTGGGCCTTAGTCCAGACCTAAAGAATCTTAACTCTGAGAGGGGGTGGCTCAAGCATTTTCATATTTAATGAGTTTTTCAGGAGATTCTGACATTTGAGAATCTTTCTTAAGCGGTTCCTCTTTTAACCCCTTACCCAGACTCCCCCAGAACAAAGAGCAGATGATATCATACTTCATCAGAATGAAGACCATCAAGGGGATCTCAGAATCAAGCTGGAGGCTTTCTCTCCTTTGCCTGTTGAAGGTCATTTCATTCAACAAATATCTGTGGACCTACTAAGTGTCAGCTCATGAAGAATCAGCTGTTAAGCAAATAGACAAGCTCCTGTCCTGGGAGATTCTACATCAACAAAGGAGACAGACAGGAGGCACATGAACCCACCACCTCTACCAGGTCAACCCTAATAAGGGTTCTATAGAGGAAAAGTACCCAAACAGCTCTCTCCCTGATCAAAACTGTTCCATGTCTCTGAAGGCTTTCAAAAATAGCCCAGCACAGCGTCACACAGGCCCATTCCTAACAAAGCCTTGTTGACTCAACTTCTCTCAAAGTTGGCAGATATGCCTCAGGAGAGGGAGGTGGATAAAATAACCATCCCAGGCCCCTTCCCATACAGAATCCACCATCACGGACTTACAGTAGAAATCAGAATGTGACACACAGAGGACAAGCAATCCCTGACACTCGGTGTGAGCTCTGGGCAGAGCTTTGGATCCAGAGAACCCTGAGTTCAAGTCCTGAACCTCGTACATGATCATGGAGAATCTTGGGGATGTCACTTTACCTCTCTGAACTGAGTTTCCTTGATGGTCACATTACCCACCATTCATAAGAGCTGTGGTAAGTGTTTGATGTGCTAACTCACGCTAAGAACCCGGATAAGCAAGAAGCCTGACCTCACTTGGCTCATGGGACCACTCCCCTGCTCCACACCACAATGGACATGCCCTGTGTAGCCATCACTCCCAACCAAGTTCACAGTGCCCTTTGACTCCCAGGGTCCAGGAAGTCCCACTGACCGCTGTGGGCCACATCTGGCCTGAGCCTGAAGGTAGACCTCGCACATGTTACAAAACAGCAGCCAGACAGGAAAGGGCCACCTCTCCACTTTGGAAAGACAGTGAGTGCAGTCAAGGATGGAGCCCCTAGTCCTCGGAGCCTCACCCCTAAAGAAAGTAGCTACTGGGATGTGAGTTCCTTGCTGCAGAATTCCAATGGAGAAGGCAGTACAGTACAGTAGATGATCGCACTCAGGAAAGCCCCCTTTGTTCCAAGCTCATGGGGTGAGGGGCATGGAAATGAACATGGGTTTGGACAGACCTGCAAACGTGCATGGAAGACCAATGAAATTGTGTGGTGGGAGTGCTGAGCAGAGATTGTGCAATGCACCACCAGAAGCTGCCTCCCATGCCTCCATCAAAGCATGGAGTTGGCAGTGGTCAATTTGCTGCCTCCGTGGAGGATGTTGAGGGACTGGGCCCACACTGCTGCCACGTATAGATAGGTTCTGAATTCCAACTCAAGCCCTGGGCACTGCTCCTTCTCAAGTCAGACACTCAGAAGAAGGCCGTCTAGACTACGAAGCCATAGTTCTTTCCAAGTACTAGCCCCAACCCAGTTCGCTGGAACCGAGCACCATTAACCCCTGGCATGCTGGGGCATTTCCAGAGAGGATGCAGGGGAGGGGAAAGCCCGGGATGGAGAAACTGGAGCAATAAGGGACTGGAAAGTTGTAAAGTTGGACAAGCAGTGGAGAGAGGCACACCGGTTCTGGTCTAGAGAAGTCAGAAACTGACAGACACTCCTCTTCCTGTGACCCAAGGTTATATATTCAGACCGACCAAATTACCCACCGACAGACACTTTGTAAACCCATTCTGCAGTTTGACAGAGAAAAGGAGAAGTGAGCTCCGGGCCAGAAAAGAATTCATCCTGTAAATCCTACAGCCAACAGGGCATCCAGGACCCTTCCCCGCCTAGGCAGCCGCCGCCCCAACCTCTGACAAATCTCGCCACCCCACACACACGATTCGGGGCCAGGGAGGGGGCGACAGGCCAACCTCACAGCAGCAGTAACAGTAGCAGCAGCAGCAGCGGCATCGTGATGCATGAATCACCCACCCAGTCGGGCTCGTGCCAGTTGGCTCGGCGCAGCCCAAACCACTGCAACCTAGTGCCCCCTCCCCAACCACCGCCACCCCCCGCCCTTGAATACCCCGATCTTTTGGGACAACTCTGCAGAAAGGGGCCTCGGGTGGGCTGGGGCTCTCCCGCCCGGCCTGGGGGTGGCCCTGCGTAGCTGACAGTCAACACTCGTCCCGGGCTGAAGGGGAGGAGGGCTAGAACAATAGGACCAGGTGTGGGGCTGGGGGCGCGGCCGGGAGACTTCAAGGAACCCCGGACAGAAGCAGGGGAAGGAATGACGCGGGAAGGTTGCAGCATTGAGGGAAGAGGGGCGGGGGACCAGAAGAAGGATTAGGGGTTTGGGGTGACAGTGTGATGGGGGAGGAGCGCAAGAGGGCAGAGGAGTCGCGATTGCGGAGTGGGGGCGCTGGGTTAGGGTCCCGGTACGCACGCACTCACAGTAGGTTTTCCTGGTCAGCTCCTCCACAACTTCGGGCTTCAACTTACTGTTGGATTTCCCCATCCTCGGCGGCCGCGGCCCCCGCCCTCCGGGCCGGACCCC
>NW_006408532.1:9498666-9540058 GCF_000296735.1 Chrysochloris asiatica | reverse complement strand
CCTGGACGCGGCGCAGGGCCGGGGCGCGAGACAGAGGCACGGCAGGCCCGGGGCCTCCGCCGCCGCCCTCTCCCGGCGCCACGGCGCGGAGCTGCGCTGGGCTGGGCTGGGCGCTTAGCCTACCGCTCTGTTGCCGCGGTCGTCCCTGGTTACTGGGCGCCGCGGCACATTCTCGCTGCTGCGCTCCCTTCGCCACCGCCCCTGCGCTCCCCACCTCCCACCTCCCGCCCGCACCGGCACGCCAGGAGGTGGACCCGGAGCCGCCACTCAGAGCGCGGCGCCTCCTCCCGCCCCGCACCCGCCCCGCCTGGTCCTCTGAGAGAAAGAAGCCGGGCCAGCCGAGGGGCTTCCCCTTTCCTATGCGCGCCCCTGGGCAATGGTCACACCCGCCACCCCGCTCCTGGAACCGGTTCCTAGCGCTCCAGTTCCTTCTCGGCGGGGCGGAGCCGGGTGGGCCCAGGAGATCTGACGTGAATGAGAACAAGTCCCTACCCGGTTAAATTCATTCATTCGACACGCTTTTGTGGAGCCCTAAGTACACAGAGGGGAACCAGGCAGATGCGGTCTCTGCCTTACTGGGCGGGGGCTGGCACTGCTATACAGGATGTTGCATGCTGTGATGGGGGGCGTCTACCCGCGGCCTGGGGGAAGGTGACCTCCAAGCCCGGCCTTGGGAAAGGAGGGTGTCTAGAAAAGTGTTTGGGGCCCTGAAAACCTAGAGGAGGGAATCGAAGCCTGAAGGTCAGGCTGTCGCCCTGAGCCCAGGGAGAGGGGCAGGGTTAGTGGGGTACATCTGTAAGTCCAGCTCTCCCTAAGGGACTGGACCTCTAGCCACCAGCGCCCATGGAGGGATTAAAGCAGGAGATGACAGGGTACGATTTTCGCTTAGAAAGTTCTCTAGCTTCTGCGTTCCCGGGCCTGCGAAGGTGGGGGGCGGGTAGGGGGAGTTCAGGCAAAGGTGATGAGGGCCCGTAAATCCTTCCAGGGTGGACAGAAGCCTTTTTTGGCCACTCCCTTTTAGCAAAGATCACAAACTTAACATATGTTTTACTTACTTATTGCGTTTGGGCCTGGCTTTTCCCCTAAAGTGTACGTTGCCTGAGGGAGGGAGTCTTGTCTTAAGTGTAGCTGTATTTCCAGCAAGAAGGCGACCTGACTGCAGAGCCAATCAGCAAACTTCTGAGAATGAATGAGGAATGAGGAAGGTGCTAGGGATTCTCTGATGGGGACAGAGATAGTGTGGGAGAATGAGGCCGACCTCTCTCTGGGCTGGCCAGAGATGGGTGAGGTCGCTTTTTCTCCCTTCTTTAATACAATGTTCAGAACTCAGAAGAACTGGGGAGACAGAACAGAGTAATTTCCAGCCCCAGATGCCCCTGCCTAACTTCAAACATTCTTGGTTCCAGCTTTCCCCTGAAGGTCTGGCCTGAGTCCCATGCCCCATGCCCCATGCCCCAAGAAGATTTCCCATGGACATGTACTTGCTGGCAGCTTCCTTGGCCTATGTGAGCTGATTTTGTAGAGGAAGTAGGGAGGGCTGAGGCAGGGCCCATAGCTGGAGGAATCCCACCCATGAAGATCTACTTGGAATGGACACCAATGAGGGCCCAGAGCTGGCCAGACCAGCCTGATCATGTTGCCTGGGAGGATGGAGTCTGCTGGGATGACAGCAGAAATTGAAGCCCACTAGAAATCCAGATATTCATCTTGGGAGGGTTTCTTGCTTGCTGCCAATGTACCAGATCATTGGATGGTGAAAGCAATTTGCTCTCGACTGTTAACCTAAAGTGGTGATTCGAACCCACCCAGAGGCACTGCAAAAGAAAATCCTATGGAACTTTGTGCCCTGTGCTGTGCTGGACACTGGAGGACACCCCTGTGACTCACATGGTCCATGTCCTCCTGCGTCTCACAGTATAGGGGGAGTAAGGCCTAATACAGCCTCCCCCACAAGCACACGATTGCACCCGTAAAAACCACTGCAAGGGAAACAAAGAAGGCACTTGGAGGACAGAACACACACAGCAAAAACACCTGTCTGGGAGTCAGGGAGGCTTCCAAAACTTGACAGATTCGTCCCATTATTCAGTAAATATTTATTGAGCACCTACAATGTGCCAGGGAGTCCTGGTCTGTTGCTGTAGAATAAGCACTGAACTGCTATCCACAGGTCGGCAGTTCAAGCCCACCAGCCTCTCTTTGGAAGCTTTATACAAGTTCACTATGAGTCGGAACCAACTCAACAGAACATAACAACAACAACAATGTGCCAGACCTAAGGGGATATTGACAAAAATATCTGCCACCATGGAGCTTATAATATAGCGAGGGGAGATGGATATAAACCATAAACAAAATGTATGAGTAAAATATATACAATGTCAGACCATGAAAACAAACTTAAGAAGGGGGATGAGAAGTGCCAAGGTCTGGGAGGGTGTGAGATTTTAAATGGGGTGGCCAGGGGAACCTCATTCAGTGACCTTAAGAAGGTAGAGGGAGCCAAGGAGGAGGCATTACACAGGCCCTGCAGGGGAATCCGGTCAACCTTGTGGCGCGTGGGGTATGCAGTGAGACTGAGGTTGAGAGTTAGATGAGGTCAGATTCGAGAAAGCTGATGGTATTTCATGGGATCCCTCAGACTTCTGTGTGGAGAATTGACCCCAAACAGGACTGGGTAGAAACAAGGACCTACTAGAAGCCAGCCAGAACAGTGGACCAAGGCCAGGGGGGCAGCAGAGAACGCAGTGAGAACTAGTTAGATGCAGGTTCTATTTGAAGGTCAAGGAGGCAGGATTGTGTGATGGATTAGATAGCAAGCAGGGCGGGAGGGAGGTTGGGGGAACCTGGAGGAGGGGTGGGTAAGACAACGACAGAGGGATGTCAAGGGCAGTGCCAAGGGTTTTCTCCTGAGCAAGTGGAAAAAGACAGTCTCAATTTGCTAAGCTGGGGAGTGGACAGGTTTAGAAGCAGGAAGATCAGGAATCTGGTTCTAGTCATGTGAAGGATCAGACGCTTAATACACACCCAGGTACAGATGCTGGGAAGCTGGTGATGCAGAATTCTGGAGTTCAGAGGGCGGTCTAGGTTGCAGGAATAAACGGAGGTGACATTCTGGGGCATGGTGCTTAAGGATAATGCACTAGATCACAAGGTCAGTTTGAACCACAAGGTCGACAGTTCAAACCCACCAATTGCTCCTTAGAAACCCTATACTGGTCTCTATGAGTCAAAACCGACTCAAAGACACTTAACAACAACAACAAAGGACTTCTGGAGTGGTGCTGTAGGAGCAGCATAGGACTGTGAACCACAAGATCGGCAGTTCAAACCCACCAAGCGCTCCTCAGAGGGTTGTTGAGTCAGAACTGACTGGACGACACTTAACAACAACAAAGAAGTCCTGGTGTGGTACTGTAGGATAAAACACTGGACCCCATGGTCAGTTTGAACCTCAAGGTTGGCAGTTCAAACCTCAGGAACCCTATACATGGTTGCTATGAGTTGTAATTGACTAGATGGCACTAAACAACAAGTAGACCAAGAAGAGCAGAAGGCCGAGAAACAAGTCCAGGTGCTGCCAGGAGTGCTGGCCGACAGTGAAGGAGGACGTCCTGCAAGGAAGTGTTGTAGGGAGGAGGGAGAAGCATAGGAGCTTCCAGGCAAGGATGAACAGAATGCTCCAGACCAGCCTTACCCTCTTTCCTGACCTGGTTTTTGGCCCAACAGGTCCTCCTCAATCCGCTGCAAATGCCACTCGTGAAGGACTCACATGGTCTCTCTGATACCCTGGTTACTCTCCTGAGAGCAGCGGTTCCAGTTTGTTGTACCTTTGGAGTTTGGTCTTTCAGTGAAGAGAAATGTGCTGATACAACCCAGGAAGCTTGGGAGAAACCCTCTGGCTGCTGTGTGGATTGGAGGAGAGCGGAGTGAAGGTGGGGAAACTTGTTGGGTGCTGTTGCTTGGGCTGGGGTGAATGGTCCCTGAGCGGCACAAGTCATTTGAGAATGGCTCCTAACCTAAAGGTTGGTGGTTTCAACCCACCGAGACGCTCCTCAGAAGAGAGACCTGACAATCTGTTTCCATAAAAATTACAGCCAAGAAAGTCATGTGGAACAGTTCTATCTGTAACACATAGCTGTTGTCATGAATTGGAAATAACTCAAAGGCAATGGGCTTTGGGCTAGAGTAGCCTTAGTAGAGACGAAGAGAAATATCAGAGAACTAGAATGGCAATAGACTAGATTCGGGAGTGGGGTGTCCATAGGCAACTCTCTCGGAGTTGCTGGGAGCATCCGGAGAAGGGATGTGTTTCTCAAGCTGAGGTCACTTGAAGAGGACTAGGTTTGAAAAGGAAGGTAATGAATTTAAATGTTACATCTGAGATGTCTATGAGGCCCTCAAATGAGGATGCTGAATTTTATGTTTGCTTGTTTGTGTTTTAAGACAAGTCATAAATTGGTATGTATAAAATAATCAATTGAATACATAGTCGTGTTCAGAAAGCAGTCTGAAAGATGTAAACCTTCAAGGTGTTATCAATTATCAATAGAGGTGGGATTACAATTATTTTCTTCTCTCATCTGTATTTTTCTCTTGCAGCTTTAAACTGATATCTAATTCAGATAACCTAAATTTCACCATTTTAAAGTTTTAAAATTCAACAGTTTTTTGTATATCCACTGTTGGGTAAGTCTCTCCAAAACCCCATTACTGTGGAGTTGATTCCAACTCAAAGTGACTGTATAGGACAGGATTTGTTGTTGTTAAATGCCATCAAGTTGATACTGACTTACAGCGACCCTGTATAGTGTTTCTGAGGAGCGGCTGGTGAGCTTGAACCACCAACCTCGTGATTCAAAGAGACCTTGCAATCCAGTGCATTAACCCACAATGCCACAGAAGGCCAAGGTAGACCTGCCCAATAAGGTTTGCAAGGCTATAATCTTTACAGAATCCATCTGCCATATCTTTTTCCCACTGAGCCAATCTTTCCTTGACAGCTGAACACTTTAACCAATGCTCCACTAGGCTCCTTTGTATAACTACCACTACTATCTAATTCCAGAATCTTATCTATATTAATACAGATTCTTTTCTATTTTAACATATTTTAGGAGTCCTGATGTGGTGCTGTAGGATAAAGCACTGGACCACAATTTCTGTTTGAACCCAAGTCAGTGCTTCAAACCCTCAGAAACCCTATACAAGGTCACTATGAGTCGGAACCAACTCAACAGCACTTAATAACAACAACAACACATTTTAATTAGAATAATATATAATATATAATAAGGAGCTCTGGTAACGTAGTGGTTACGAATCGGGTGGTTAATCTCAAGGTCAGCAGTTCAAAACTACCAGCGGTTCCACGGGAGAAAGTTAAGGCTTTCTGCTCCATAAAGATTCACAGCCTCGGGAACCCTATGCAGGGTTGCTATGGGTCGGAATCGACTCGACAGCACTTAACAACCACAACACCTAATTTACCAATGATTTGCTTGTCTGCAGATAGCTCAATAAAGAAGTCTTCCTAAATCACCCAGAAAGGCTGATGGTGTAATGAATTGAGATGAATCTAACTGGGGGGGAGGGGAACGGAGGGCATGACCTGGAAACCTGCATTTTTATCCAGCCTCTAATTCTCTGTTTACCTTTCAGCAAACTTTCTCCTCCTGTTTTGTAAGTTTTTCTAGGAGACTAACTCCAGAAGGGGGACAAAATGTACATGTGTGGTGGGCAGTGTCCTGGGTTAAATCTCCCCCTAGGTTGCTGCATCCTGGATTTCTGTTGCTCTAACCCTGATCTCCCAGTGTCCTAGCCAGTATATCTAATGGCTGATGGGGCATCTCCATCTGAGGGTTCTACAGGTACCTCAGATTTATCAGTGGGTTTAAGTGTTGGGTTGCTAAGGTCGGTGGTCCCACTGCCACCCCCACCTACCTGCTCCTATAAAGATTTCTCGGAAACCCTATCGAGCAGTTCTACTTTGTCCAATAGGGTTGCTGTAAATCGGAATCAAGTCATCAACCCAGTGGCAGTGAGTTTGGTTTCGTTTTCTGGGCAAATGGTCCTTCCGTACTTCATTGCTCAACTTAGAACGCTAAAGCATCCTTGGCCCCTTACCTTTCCCTTGTCCTGCATCCTTTGTGTTTCACTTCCTAAATAGTCCTTGAAGCTGAAGGTTTTCTCCACCTCCACCACAACCTCTAATCCAGCCTTTGCTGTCCCTCAAAGCTCCCCCTGCCCACTCCCACAACAGCCAACATACTCAAATACCATCTCCAAATTCCAACACAAAATGGATGTTTCCCCACACAAATCTGATCATGCCTCTTCCCCTGGTTAAGCTTCTCTTTGCTCTCAGGGGGAAAGTTTTTTCTTTCTTTTTTTTTTTTTCTGTCTCTCTTTCTTTCTTTCTTCTGCCATTTAGTCAATTACAACTTAGTAACCCTATAGGACAGAGAAGAATTGCTCCTTAGGGTTTCCATGACTGTAAATCTTTACAGAAGCAGACAGCCTCATCCTTCTCCTAAAGAGTGTCTGGTGGATTCAAACTGCTTACCTTGTGGTTAACAGCCCAATGCTTAACCCACTATACCACCAGGGGAAAGTCTATGTTCCTTAGAAGGTTCATAAGGTCCTATGTGGCTTGGCAGGAACTACCTTCTCTCCTACCTCATCTAACAAACCAAAATCTCAGCCTCTAGGTCCACAGAGTGTTTCCTCTGCCAGGGATGTGCTCCGTGCCCACATCCACCATGAAGGCCATTTGCCACATACTGCTGCTGAGTGAAATGTGGCCACTCAAAACTAGCAAGGATCATCATAATGCGAGTCACATCATTTTTTTTTTTTTTTTGGTTACACTATGCAGGGTCGCTATGAGTCAGAACCAACTCCATGGCACATAACAACAACAAGTGCATACAAAAAAGGAGCTCTGGTAACATAGTGGTTATGAGTCAGGTTGCTAACCTCACTGTCAGCAGGTCAAAACTACCAGCAGTCCCATGAGAGAAAGATGAGGCTTTCTGCTCCCGTAAAGATTTACAGCCTCAGAAACCTTATGCAGAGTCACTATGAGTCGGAACCAACTCCACAGCATACCATCACCACCACCACAATATATATAAAAGTTATGTGTACATTACTATAGTATGGAGTCCTGGTGTGGCACTGTGGGTTATTCCACCAGACTGCAAAGCCATTTGAACTGCAAGGTTGGCGGTTCAAGCTCACCAGCTGCTCCTTGGAAACCCTATACAGGGTGGCTATGGGTCAGAACCGACTCAACAGCACTTCACAAGAACAACAATACTGTAGTATATAAGTGTGCAATAGCATTATGAAAAAAGTTAGAAATATTGTGAGAATTAGAGATACAAAGTAAGCACATGCTGTTGAAAACGGCACTGGTAGACTTGCATGCTACCAACCTGGCATCTGTAAAAACATACTATCTGCAAAATACAATAAAGCGAAGTGCCATTAAAAAAAAAAAAAAATGCCTGTATTGCATTAGTATTTTGTTTTGTTTTGATTATGTGTCTTGGACCGATCATATTTTGGATATCATGGATTAAGACATTATATAATTAAAATGAACTTTATATTTGTTACTATGTGTCTACTGAAAAATGTTAATCACATTTGCAGCTTGCATTATATTTCTATTGGACAGCAGTGTCTTAGACATCCCTGCAAGACTCCAAATAAATGTATAAACATCATCTCCTCCCAAGAGTCTTCATGGAGTCTCCAAGTGCGCTTGGCTCCCTTTGTTATACATCTGCCCACACAGCATCTGATCCTTCAGATTTGCAGCACTTTCTGTAACTTAAGGAGATTTTTGTTGCTGTTATTCGCTTTCATTGAGTCAGGATGTTTACTCACGGCAACCCCATACACAATGGAACAAAATGTGCTACCCTGCACCATCCCTATGAATGACAGTGGCTCAGAGCATCATGAGCCATAGACTCTTCCTTGGCTGATTACTGGGAATAGATTCCCTGGCCTTTCTTCATATTCTGTCTTAGTCTGAAAGTTCTGCTGGGACCTGTTCAGCACCATAGCAACATGCAAGCTTCCACTGACAGAGGAGTGGGAGCTGTGCAGGAATTGCATTAGCTGGGAATCTAATCCATTCTCCCTCATGGGGAACCACCAATGCCCCACATGGTGGGTGAGTCCCATGGAAATCCTTTCTGTTCCACTTGCCTACTGTGAAGCAACAGGGATGCAAATGGAGGATGTTAGGGCAGAGTTTGCTGCTAGTGGGGGAAACAGGAGGGCTGCTGAAACTTGGCCCCAACAGAAGGGAAGTATAAGAAGAAGGAGAGGTCCCACTGAGCCCCCAATATAGACCTAACAGGCAACACAAGAGCAATTGCAAACAGCCATTCTTCACAAGAGCAATTCTCTCCCTACAAGTCACCAGGAAGCACAAAACAACTTGGCAAAATGAAAAAGAAAGTGAATGGCTATCCCCAGTGTTGGCAAAGGAGTGAGCAAGCAGGCATCCAGATGCTGTCAGGCCTGGGGAGCAGCTGGCCATAAAGAGCCACATTCCCTGACTTTCTGACTCAGCAATTCCACTTCTAGGAATGTATCCTAAAGCAACAATTCGTACAAATGTTTAGCCTCAAAGATGTTACTGCAGCAGCATTTATACATGCAAAAAGGTGAATACAACCTGTATATCCAAAAATAAGGGATTGGTTTATCCACACCAATGGATTCTGCAGAGAATGTTAAAAGTATAGCATGGAGGGGCATCTGACATGGAAAACCAGGTGTTAGCACCAATGATTTTTTTTTTCCAGGGGTTTATCAACAAAACCAAAAGTTTTAAAAGAGCAAATAGATAAACCTCTAGTCAGACTGGCCACGAAAAGAGAGAGAGAGGATACAAATTACTAACATCAAAATGGAAGAGAGATGATCCCTATTGATTCCATAGACAGTTCCACTTGTGGGAATGCAAAATGGAACAGTCACGTTAGAAGACAGTTGTTAGTTTCTTACAAAACTAAACATACTCTTACCATAAAAGCCAGCAATCAAGCTTCTAGATATTTAACCAGTAGCTTTAGAAACATATTTCCACACAAATATTTATAGTAGCTTTATTCATAATTACAAAAAAACTGGATAAACAAATTGTGGTACATCCATACAATGGAATATTGTTATTGTTGTGTGCCATTGAGTATTCTGACTATGACAAAGTAGAACTAGCTCATAGGGTTTCTTAGGCTGTAATCTTTAGGAGAGCAGATGGTCAGTTCTTTGCTCCCAAGGAGCTGCTAGGTGGGTTTGAACTGCCAACCTGTCAGCAGCTGATCACTTAACCATGGTGCCACCAGGGTTCCTAATGTAATATTATTCAACAATTAAAATAAATGAGCTATCAAGCTAGGAGAAAGGACAAAGGAACCTAAGATGCATGTTGCTAAGTGAAAGAAACCATTTTGAAAAGGCAACATACTGTATGGTTCTCTACTACAGGACATTGTAGAGAAGACAAAACTATAATCAGTAAAAATTGTCAGTAATTGCCAGTGGTTGGGTAGAAGAAAAGGAAGGATGAATTAGCAACTCACAAGGAATGCTTAGGGTGATGAAACTATTCTATATGAAACTGTACTGACAGATACATACCATTATGTATTTGTTAAAACCCACAAAACTGTACACTATACGCTATGAACTAAAGCTAATGATAATGTGCCATTAATTATAACAAATGTGCTATATTAACACAAGATGCCACCACTTGTTTGTCAGTTTGTTGTATTGTGGTGACTTGTTTGTTGCTATGATACAGGAAACCATGCCACCAGTATTTCAAATGCCGGTAGGATCATCAAAAGAAGATGAAACGAATACACAAAAAGAATTAGTCAGTATTCAACCATTTCAAGACATAATATATGATCAAGAACCATTGGTTCTAAGGAAGAAATTCAAGCTACACTGAAGACATTGGCAAAAACAAGGCTCCAGAAATTGATGGAATAACCAACCAAGATGTTTCAATAAACTGATGTAATTCCATAAATGTTCACTTGTCTATGCTGTCTAGCCAGTCAACTGGGAGAAATCTGTATTTATGCCCATTCCAAAGACAGGTGATTCGAATTTTGGAAATTTGATTTGATAATTTGGAAATTATCTAATAATATCATTAATATCATTCACAAGTAACATTTTGCTGAAGAGAATTTAAAAAAGAAATTTTTTTTTACAGCAGTACATCAATAGGGAACTTCCAGAAATTCAAGCTGGGTTCAGAAGAGGATGTGGAATGAAAGATATCAGTGCTGACGTCAAATGAATTTTGGCTGAAAGCAGAGAATACCAGGAAGGTATTTAACTGTGTTTTATTGACTATGCAAAGGCATTCAACTGTGTGGATCATGACAAATTAAGGATAACGTTGTGAAGAACGGGAATTTCAGAACACTTAATGTGCTCATGTAGAGCTCTGGTAGCGTAGTGGTTACGAATCGGGCTGCGAACCTTAAGGTCAGCGGTTCGAAACTACCAGCCGCTCCGCGGGAGAAAGATGAGGCTTTCTACTCCCGTTAAAGATTTACACCCTCGGAAACCCTTTACAGGGTCGCTATGGGTCAGAACCGACTCGATGGCACTTAACAACAACAACAACAACAATGTGCTCATGTGGAACCTGTACATAGACGAATAAGCAGTCATTCAAACAGAACAAGGGGACAAAACCAGAAAATGTGTGTGTCAGGGCTTTATATTTTTATTATCCTTCTTAATTTGTAAACTAAGCCAATAATCCAAGAAGCTGAATTATATGAAGAGGAACACAGCATCAGGATTGGAGGGAGTCACATAAAAAATCTGCAATATGCAGATGATACAACCTTGCTTACTGAAAGTGAAGAGGACTTGAAGCACTTGCTGATGAAGATCAAAGACTACAGTCCTCTGTATAGATTGCACCTCAACATAAAGAGAACAAAAATCTTCACACCTGAACCAATAAGCAACATCATGACAAAATAGGGAAAACACTGTTGTCAAGGATTTCATTTTACTTGAAGCCACAATCAACACTTGGGGAAGTAGCAGCTAAAAAATTAAGTGATGTATTATTACATTGGGCAAATCTACTGCAAAAAAAAAAAAAAAAACTCTTTAAAAAGTTAAAAAAAACAAAGATGTTACTTTGATGATTAAAGTGCACCTGACCCAAGTCATGGTATTTCAACCATATGTGTGAAAATAGTACATTGAATAAAGAAGACTGAAGAACGATGCATTTGAATCCTGGTGCTGAATATTGACCATACCATGAATTGCCAGAAGAATGAAAGAATCAGTCTTGGAAGAAGTACAGGCTGCTTAGAAATGAGAATGGTAAGACATCATCTCATGTAGTTTTGTGTGTGTGGTTCTGACTCCATTTTATTTTTAATTTTCAATAATTTTTCCCCTAATTGAGATAATTTCCCTATTGTATACATCTTCTGAAAGTTCAAGAACTACTTTCTGGTTTAGAATAATTAGGACACATCTCATGTACTTATGATATGTTATCAGGAGTGACCAGTCCCTGGAGAAAGACATCATGCTTAGAGGAAGACCCTCAACAAGACGGATTGACACATTGGCTGCAATGATGAGCTCAAACATAACAGTTGTGAGCATGTCACAGGACTGGGCAGTATTTTATTCTACTGTACATAGTGTCACTATGAGTTAGAAGTTACTCAGAGGTACCTAACAACAACAACAATGCAAGATTTTAGTAACAGAGGAAATGATGTACAGGAATGGGAGGGTAGAAGGGTGAAAGGGTGGTAATGAGGTAAGCATATGGAACTTTATGTACCACCTGCTCAATTATCCTGTAAATCTAAAACTGTTAGTAAGAAACAGTAGTGGTGGTATGCTGTGGAGTTGGTTCCAACTCATAGCAATCATGTGTAGGGCTTCTGAGGCTATAAATCCTTACAGGAAAAGAAAGCTTCATCTTTCTCCTGGAAAGCAGCTGGTAGATTCTAACTGCTGATCTTGTGGTTAGCAGCCAATTCATAACCCATTACACTATCAGTGCTTCTTATACTAAGAAATAGAATCTATTAGTTGTTTTTCAAGTTGACCACAGCTATGCCCAATGGAGAGAGCAGAAGAGCTAAAGCGGAAGGCGATTATCAAACATTAGTAAGGGTGTGGAGCAAGTGGAACTCTCGGCCGTAAACTGATGGCAGCCATGGAAATTGGTGCAACCACTTGAGAAAGCTACTTGGAAACATGCATCCTCTCTTGTTGCTGTTGTTAAGTACTTTTGAGTCATTCTGACTCATAGTGACCCTGTATAGGATTTCCAAGGCTGTGCATCTTTGTGGGGAACAGAAAGCCTCATCTTTCTCCCTTGGAGTAGCTGGTGGAATTGAACTGCTACCCTTGTGGTTTGCAGTCCAGTGCTCATTGTACAAAGCCACCATGCTCCCAGGAGTTCTGGTATGGGGCTGATTATATATTCCTACTTGGGTGTTTGTTTATTTTTGTACTTAAAAAAAAAGAGGGGGGGTTTTCTTGATAAAAGAAACAATCTATGACGGTCTTGTGGGGAGAAGGAAATGATCCATGCACTAGAGGGTAGACATGTATTGACACTGGTGACAGGGCAGGCAATATACAACAGAGGGAGGTTGGCAGAGGAAAGATGAGGGTGCAGACAACACAGGGAGGAATATAGTGGTTACACTGAATAGAGGTAAATGCTGGTTAGCATCTCTACACTGGAAAGCAAGTTTCACAGTTTCTTCTGACATCCATTTTAGTCTTTTTCTTCTTTCTTGTCTTCTTTATGACATTTTGCTTCCTTCCTATATGATGTTCTTGATGTCATCCCACAACTTTTCTGGTCTTCGATCATTAGTGGCTAATGCATCAAATGTATTGAGATGAACTCTAAACTCAAGTGGGATATGTTCAAGGCCATATTTTGGCTTTCATGGACTTGTTTTAATTTTCTTCAGCTTCAGCCTGAACTTGCATATGAGCAACTGATGGTCTGTTCCATAGTGTACCTCTGGCCGTGTTTTGACTGATGATGTGGAAATTTTCCACAGTCTCTTTCCACAAATGTAGTCAATTTGATTTCTGTGTATTCCAGATGATGAGGTCCATGTGTATAGTCATCTTTTATGGTGTTCTAAAAGCTATTTGCAATGAAGAAGTCATTGGTCTTGCAAAATTCTATCATGCAATCTCTAGCATCCTCTCTATCACCAAGGCCATATTTTCCAAGGACTGACCCTTCCTCTTTGTTTCCAAACTTTGGATTCCAATCACCAGTAATTATCAATACATCTTGATTGCATGTTTGATCAGTTTCAGACTGACGAAGTTTGTAGAGTTATCTGATGTCAACATCACTGGCTTTAGTGTTTGGTGTATAACTTTGAATAATAGTTGTATTAACTGGTCTTTCTTGTAGGCGTATGGATATTATCCTATCACAAACAACATTGTACTTCAAGATAGACCTTGAAACATTCTTTTTAATGATGATTATGATGTGATTCCTCTTCAATTTGTCATTCCCGGCATAGTAAACCATGTGGTTGTCAGATTAAAAAAGATCAATACCAGTCCATTTCAGCTCACTAATGCCTGGGGTATTGCTGTTTATGCATTACATTTCGTTTTTGACAACTTCCAATGTACTTCGTACATTCCACCTTCTGATTGTTAATAGGTGTTTGCAGCTGTTTCTTCTCATTTTAAGTTGAGTCACAACAGCAAATGAAGATCCTTCAGGCTTTACTCCATTGGCATCATGATCCATTCAGCAAATGAAGATCCTTCAGGCATTACTCCATTGGCAACTCTACTCTGAGAAGGCAGCTTTTTCTATTTTGAATGCTTTCCAATCTGAGGGGCTCATCTTCTGGCACTATACATGACAATATTCTGGTGTTCTTCATCATGTTTCAATATTCAACATTCTGGTGTTACCTGACAGCATTCCACTGTTATTCATAAGATTTTCAGTGATTAAATATTCAGAAGTGGTCTGTCTCTCCTTCTTTATAGTCTGGCTTAGTCTGGAAGTTCATCTGAAACCTGCCCACCATGAGTGATCTTGCTGGTATTTAAAATAATGATGGCATAGCTTCCAGAATCACAGCAACACACATGCCATCACTGTATGGCAAACTGACAGATGAGTTGTGGGAACAGCAATGGGTCTTTTTTTTTTTCCTTGTTTTTACACCTATTATGCCACACAGTATGCTATTTTTAAACATTGACATGTAACTCCTTAATAAGATTCTTAAAGCAAAAACAAAAGCATTTATCTTATTAGAAACAAGATTCATTATTTACTTACTGTCTTCAAACTGTATTGCACTTTTACTTCCATAATTTGACAACGCATTCATGACACAATCTGCAGACAACTACTGTTTTAACAGACAAAGAACACTTTTAAGTAGGTGTGACTGTCCTAAACTGTTTATTAGGCATGAGTTTTACAAACATGACTTATATTAATGGTAATGGTAGAGAGTGTGGCGTCTTCTCCAAGCAGACCGGTGGGAACCACCAATAGTGTGGTGGAACTTGTGGCCCTTCCCAGGCCACAGCTCTTGCAGCCTGCAGATGTCAAACCACGCATCTCCCTGTGCTTGTGGACTGGCTTGGTGATCCATTGGGTGTCAGGATTTCTTGTGATACCTTTATGGAATGAACCAATGAGGATAACTTCAAAAAAATTTTATGTGGAATCTTCACCAACCCAGTAAGAATTTAGGAGTCTTTTAGGGCCCCACAGTGGCATCCAGCTCGCTCCTCAGCCACAGACTGAAGGCTTCTAGCAAACTTCAGCTGGTTAACACCATGATGGACACGCCTGCCATAGGTTGCACCTTTAGGCACTGGGTGTTTGTGGGCACCTCCGTGCATGCAAATCTGATAGATGACATAAACTTGCTTGGCCTTGTATCCCAGTCTGCGCACCTTATCTGGCCAAGTGGGAAGGGGGCCCCTGTGACCCACAGAGAGCTGGTGGTACTGCCAACAGCAGACCCGCAGGGGAAATCGCATCACATCGGACTGCTTCTTCCTCCATAGTTCCTGGATGAACTTGTAAACACCCATCTCGGCTTACCCTGATGGCTGCTGCCAGACGGAAAGGAAGCAGCTTTTCTCCCTGGGTCTTCTTTTTCAATTTTATAAACACATATGTGCACTTTTCAATCTGTATATCATGCTTTAATAAAAATAGTTAAGTAAAAGACAGCTTTTTTTAATGAATGACAGTTCACCTAAGTATTTTCCATAATTATTTGCCATGGAATTTTTTTTTCTTAATCCCAAGTAGCATTCTGAAGAGTCGGGGTTTCTGTGGAGTAACTAACCACAAGGAATCCATTGTTTCTCAACTCCTCTGGAAGAAACCACCGAGAGTAGTGAAGAGTGTGATTCCTCCAGTAAAATTGGAGAATACTGAAGCCTGGAGTGAGGGTTAAGTGGATGGAGCCTCTACAGGCGCTCCATAGGCACGTGCATTCATAGGGTGGGCCAGCCTGGAGAGCTCACCCAGCAACCAGCTCCTCCACTATCTCAAACATCCTGCAGGTGCCAGGGGCACACAGGGACTCAGAACTGTGTGCTGGCTCAGCAGAGCTGAGACTCCCTGCCCCAATAACATTCTTTAACAAGCTGTCAACTCCCGACTATGGGTGGGAGACACTGGAGTACTAAGGTCAGTACTGGCTCAGCTATAAAAAGTGGTGTCTGTCACGGTTCCCTCATGAAGTCTTGGTCTTTACCACCTCTCTTGCCACATATTCACCTGGAGTAAATTCCTGTCCACTGGAGGCAGTTGGGATTGGCTATCCCTCCAGGGCAAAGCTGTTCACCACGGTCATGCCCTCCTTACCGGGCCCTCTGGCCAACCCTTGTTTGTCAGGGGCCTGTGGAAGTGTCCAGTCGCTTCCTCCCTGTGAGGAAAGCTGATGGGACTGTGGTTAGTACACATCACACCTAGTGGCTGTGTAGTATTGGGTAAGTTATTTTAACTTCTTTTAAACCTCAGTTTTCTCATCTGCAAAGTGGGGAGAATAAAAATACCACCTCCCAGGGCTGTTATTAGAATTAAGTGAGATGACACATACAAAGTTAAGTATTTTGAGCACTACTCAGTAAAGTTTGGCTCTTACTATTAGTGACAAACCCAGGAATCAAGGTTAAAAAAAAAAAAAAAAGAACCTTTTTGTGGGAAAGACCTTAAACCAGGAGTGTGAGGACTAGTCCTAGCTGTGGGACCTGGGGTTTGCTCCTTCATAAGTTGGATTCATGGGGCCCGGGAACCTCACTTTGTGGAGCCTAGAAACTGGGGCTCTTCCTGTCACAGGTGGTTCCATTCTCACACAGAGCAGCAAGCTGGGTAGATTTGTGAATAAACACGAAGCCTGCTTGTCTGAGAAACAGATGTGAGGCCCATCTGGTCTGGGACAGAGGCCTCCCTTCTCATCTCTCGTCACAACCCTGGAAGTGAGAAGGGATCTCTTGGCTCCCTTTCCTGGCTGTCTATGATCATCACGCTGCAGGACAAGCAATAGCAGGTGGGATGTTCTGGTCCTCATAGCCTCTCGCTGCACGGTGAGCTTGGGCAAGACCCACATACTCTCTGAACCTCACTTTCCTCCATAAGGACCTCGCATGAGGATTTTCTGATTAATGGGCAGCTGGTCTCAAGCCTCCTTATGTCCTAGTGTGGAATGACAGTGAGTTGAGTTAAAGCCTGCCCAGGGGCAGAGGTGAGCACAGCCATGTGGTTTCCAATACTATCTGTGTCTGAAGGATGGTCTGGAAATCCTTGGCTGCAAGGCCAGAATCTCCATCCTTCTTCCCACGCCCTGGACCCGTTGAAGCAAAACGGAAATTTTATTTGAAGGGCAGGAGAGCAAACTAGGGAACCTGAGGGCAAGAACAACCATTGATTGAGCAGAACTGGCTCCCATCACCAACCTCCAAGACTCCACAGTTGCCAACTACAGAGACCAAAGCCAGCTAACGGCAGCTGGAGAATCGGCTGAGGAGGGCAGGACCCAGGATCTAGAACCCACAAGGCAGGAGCAAGTGGACAGTCTTCAGACTGCCATGATGGGACAGACCAATCAATTCTGGGCTCAGTCTCCCTCTCTGCTGCCCTTTGCTTCAAATTCAGTCCTGGGAGAGGCTACCTGATGGGTCTTACTGGGGCCACAGGGGCACACTGAACAAGAGATTGCAGGGCAAAGCTGCTTTCAATAATGAAGGGAACGACACCCCCAGAGTAAATTGGAAATTGGATGCTTTTTTCAAAAAAGAAGGGAAGATGAATGTGGAGAGAAGGTGGGTTCAGCAGAGGTCTAGGGCCCACCTCACTGGAAAAGTTTCTCTGTCTGTAGACCAGCTTCTCCATGTCTCTGGAGTCCTACATTCTCTCAGGCTTATCTGACCAACGGACTGACTGGCTGAGTCACAAAGCCTAGTCCTGGGAGATCTGACTGAGTCATGAGTCAGATGTCTGCACCAGTCCGATCAGCTATGGTCAAGGAGAGAGTCGTGGATTCAGAAGTTTGCTCACCGGGGCAATTCTTTGGGAAGACACCCCAAATACTATCTATCACAGAATTTGTGTATCCTCAAAGCTGGGAGACCACCAGATCCAATGCAAAGGGAAAGGAAAGACTGATGTTTGTTTTTTCCCTCTAGGAAGAGGAGTCCATGATCTGTGGTTTCTACCAGGTTTATAGTTGAGTCTCCAGGATTCAATGGGCTCTTTCAGGGTCAAGCCCAGGGGTCCTGGTTTGGCGCTGATGGTTAATGTGCAAGGTCAGTTTGAGTCACAAGGTCAGAGGCTCAAATCCACCAGTTGCTCCTCAGAAACCCTAAACAGGGTCATTATGAGTCGGAATCGACCCGACAACACATAACAACAACAGCAACAACAGGGTCAAGCCCAGAGTTGCAGGTTGCCCCTAATTTATGAAGTATTTGAGTTATAACAAACCAAACTTACAACTGCCTGTTTTGTGCGTATGTGTGAGTATTGCTTATTATTAGTAATATGATGTATACATTGTTCTTGTTAGGTGCCATCGAGTAGATACCGACTCTTGGTGACCCTGTGCACAACAGAATGAAACACTGCCTGATCCTGGGCCAACCTCACAATCGCTGCTACACTTGAGCCCGTTGATGCTGCCACTGTGCCAATCTATCTCATTGGGGGTCCTCCTCTTTTACTCCGACCCTCCACTTTACAAAACATGATAACCTTCTCCAGTGACTGGTCCCTCCTGACAATATGTCCAAAGTACGAGAGACAAAGTCTGGCCATCTTGGCCTCCAAGGAGCACTCTGGCTGCACTTCTTCCAACACAGATCTGTTGGTTCTTTTGGCAGCCTATGGTACTTTCAATATTCTCCTCCAACACCATAACTCAATTGCATCAATTCTTCTATGATCTTCCTTATTCACTATCCAAGTTTTGGAGGCATATGAGGTTATTGAAAATATCATGACTTGGGTCAGGCGCACCTTAGTCCTCAAACTGACTGCTCTTCAAAACTTTAAAGAATTCTTGTACAGCAAATTTGCCTAATGCAATATGTTGTTTGATTTCTTAGCTGCTGCTTCCATGAGTGTTGATGGTTGAGTCAAGCAAAATGAAGCCATTGACAATGTCAATCTTTTCTCCATTTATATGGATGTTATTTATTGGTCCAGAAGTGAGGATTTTTGTTTTCTTTACACTAAGGTGCAAACCCATACTGAAGTCTATGGTCTTTGATCTTCCTCAATAAGTATTTTAAGTATGCATACATACTAGTAATATGATACAATGTACAGGATGAGATGATGGAAGTTGCCATCGTTATTAGGTGTTATCAAGTTGGTTCTGACTCATAGTGAGTCTATGCACAACAGAACAAAACACTGCCTGGTCCTGATCCATCCTGCTACCACTGTATCAGTCCATCCCGTTGGGAGTCTTCCTCTTTTTTGCTGACCTTCCATTTTATCAAGCATGATGTCCTTCTCCAGGGATAAGTCTTTTCTGACATGTCCAAAGTCTCTCACTATCCTGGCTTCTAAGAAGCACTCTGGCTGTACTTCTTCCAACACAGATTTGTTTGTTCTTCTGTAACTTCATGGTATTTTCAGTATTCTTCACTAACACCATAATTCAAATGCATCAATTCTTCTGCAGTCTTTCTTACTCATTGTTTGATTTTCACATGCATATGAGGCAATTGAAAATACCATGACTTGGGTTAGGCCCACCTTAGTCCTCAAACCAACACTTTGAAGAGGTCTTGTGCAACAGATTTGCCTAATGAAGTACATCATTGGATCTCTTGACTGCTGCTTTCATTATTGTTGATTGTGGATCAAAGCAAAATAAAGCCTTTGATGACTTCAATATTTTCTCCATTTAACATGATGTTATTTATTGGTCCAGTCGTAAGAATTTTTATTTTCTTTACATTGAGGTACAATTCATACTAAAGGCTGTGGTCTTTGATCTTTATCAGGTTGTATTTTAAGTTCTCTTCACTTCCAGCAAGCAAGGTTGTATCATCTGCATAGCTCAATGAATTATTAATGAGTCTTCCTTCAATCCTGATGTTATGTTCTTCTCCATATAATCCAGCTTTTCAGATTATTTGCTCAGCATACAGATTGAATAAGTATGATAAAAGGATGCAACTCTGGCACACACCTTTCCTAATTTTAAACTGTTCAGTATTCCTTGTTTTGTTCCAATGACTGCCTCTTGGTCTGTGTACAAGTTCCTCACGAGCACAAGTAAGTGTTCTGGAATACCCATTATTCACAACGTTATTCATAGCTTGTCATAATCCACAGCTGAATGCTTTTGTATAGTCAGTAAAGTGCAGATAAACATCTTTCAGGTATTCTCCAATTTCAACCAGGACTCAACTGACGTCAGCAATGATATCCCTTGTTTCATGTCCTCTTCTGAATTTGGCTTGAATTTCTGGCAGTTCCTTCTCAATGTACTGCTGCAACAAGTTTTGAATTATCTTCAGCAAAATTTTACTTGCACGATAATGAAAGAGATCATGGGAAAGAGATCATTGTTCATATGGCAAGAACGCTGAATTTACAGCTTGATATTACCAATGTGGAACAACTCATGAATCACAAAGAAGGCTTGATCCATCTGGACTTGATGGATTTTGAAGAGGAAAGAAATGCAGAAGAAGAAAGAAAGAAGTTATCAATAATTTTTTACAGTGAAAGGATTATCTACTGCTGTTGAGTAAATTTCCAAATGACTCAGAACTTCTACAAATGGAGTTATTAGGGCAAGTGACAAAATTCCAATGACATCCAATTTTTCTTCATTGTCAAAGTAAATTTTTATGATTTGTATACTTTTTATGTATTAAAATAAATCTGTACATGGAGGAAGGCAGAATCACCAGTGAGTACTATCCAATTTGTCTAGGTGGAGCTGATAAAATGAAATACAGATGGGTTACTTACGATACTGTAATGAATAATGGTTATCAAATGGATTGTGAGGGTTGGAAATGCAAGGGTAGATGTTTTGTAGCAATGAAGAGAGCGATTATTTCTCCAGTCTAGGAGCGGAGGTCTCTGGGACCACCAACGGATAAGAGCCGAGAACGGGGCCCCACCCAGAGAACCGGGGTTGCCTGAGATGGAGACAGAGATGATGACATGGAGGGATGAAGCGGCTGGGGACTTTGGATCCAGAGAGGGAGAGGAACTGTAGGCCGAAGACTGAGAAGGGAGGGGGGAGTGTAGAGCATGGGCTCTTAGGATATGCCCTTTGGTCCGAAGACGATGCATGGAGGGAATTGGAACCATGGCAAGGTAATGATATACGATGGAATGAATATGGAACTGAGGTTCTCTCATGTAAACTATCATATAACTCACAATAAAACATTAAAAAAATAAAAAATAAATCTGTAAATCTATATGTAATGTTTCTGACCCTCAAAGACAAACATAAGATTTAAAAGGATACTGATAATAAAAACTAAAAAACAAGGTATTCAATTTATATCAGAACCTACTTTATGCTGGAGTCATCGGAAAGGAACTCAGAGGAGAAACTGGAATGAGGAACAGCAGCTGGAGGTCTAGGCCCTGGAGGCTGCCACCACCTGGCCTATCCCCACCCAGCTCATTGGTGTGATGTCTGCTGGCTTCCCAAAGCAGGCCCAGTCCCTCTTCATCTTTACATAGAGCCCAATCCAGGAGATGGGGCCTGGATCCCCTCTAGACCAAGGATGGGTTTAGGGAGTTCTGGCCCAGCTCTCCCAGGGTCCAGCCCCTACGTATCACTTATCTCTGAGCCAACTATGGGGCCCCAGGACGGCAGGGCCACATGGACCTTGAAGATGCTGCTTGTCCAACCCAAAGCCAAAGCTTGGACAACACTGCTGAATGGGTGGATGTTGGTTCTATAGCCTCTCTGCTCCTTTTTGGCCATCCACCTCACTGAGGTCAGCCACACACTCACTCCAATAATGCTTAGGCCACTTTCTGGGTTCCAGTCTCACTGACTTCCTGCGCAGGCTTGGACTCTCACTTTCTGGGTCTCAGTCTCCTGGTCTGTACAACGAGGGGGTTCAATGTTCCTTCCTGCAAGGACGCTGTGTTCAAACAGTTCTAAATTGGGGTCCAGGCTTCAGACATCAAAGCTGACTAGGATGGAAGCAGAACATACCTTTGGTTTTAGACTTGAACTTGGTGTAGTTCTTAAGTTCAGTTCAGTAGTAATAAAGGTGCTACCCCTTAGGTGTACTTGCTAGGAAATGCGCTAAGTGCTAAGGACCAGAGAGGTTGACGAGCTAGGTCTGGTCACACAGCTCTTGAATGGTCCATAGAGGTTCAAGTTAGGTTTATCTGACTCCTCAGGCCCCAAGCCTCTTGCTAGGCAAAAACATCCCAAAATCTGGACACATAGAGATGTGCACTTGCTATTTTCTGGCTCACCATCATCCGCAGAAGGCAAAGGAGTCCACAGGATTCCAACTACAAAAATGTTTCCTGATGCTTGAATATAAGTAAGCCTCCAGGTCTGCCTGCCCCTATAGCTTCTCCCAGTATCCCTCTGGGCAGCCAGGAGACCCACCTGGGGTTGCAAATTGGAGTCTGGCAGCCTCTGCCTGAGGTCTTAAATTGCAGTGTGGGGGTGGGGGTTGGAAGGGGTCAGGATTTGAGCCCTGGTTCTCAATCACTTCCAGGCATCATTATAATGCAAGTTAGCCTAGGTCACTCTACCCTGACTGCCCTGGATGAGTGCTATCCCTGCTCTCTCCATGCCTGTAGGCAGAGACAACCCATCTGGCAAGTACTCAGATTGAACTTGGTGTGGACTCGGGGGAATATAAGAGGCAGAATGTTTTAAATTTTTTGTTATGGTTGTTGTGAAGTGCCTTCAAGTCAGTTCTGACACATAGTGATCCTGCATAGGGTTTCCAAGGAATAGCTGGTGAGCTTAAACCACCAACCTTGCAGTTCAAACCGACCTTGCAGACCAGAGCATTAACCCACAGCACCACACCAGGACTCCGTGTTTTAAATTGTTGTCATCGTTGTTAAGTGCCATTGAGTTGATTCCAACTCATAGCAACCCTGTATATGACTTCCAAGGAGCAGCTGGTGAATTTGGACTGCTGATCTTGTGGTTCAAACTGACCTTAAGGTCTAGGACTTATCCTATGGCACCACACCAGGACTCCAAGTTTGAATTAGATGTTGGGGTACTGGGTGGGGGGCCGAGGGGTCCTGGGCTGAGAGACTGGAGGCTCAAACATAGCAACAATTGTGAGGAACTGGACAGGGGTTCGTTCTGTTATACATGGGGTCGCTATGAGTCACACCTGGCTCAACAACTAATGATGACAACCATCGTTATTGTTACAGGAGCAAATTGACAGGTCTTTCCTCCCAGGGAGCCACTGGATGGGTACCATCAACTTTAGGTTCATAGTAGAGTACTTAATCACTGCACTACCAAGGTTCCTAAAAGATGGTGCATCCATCTGAAATCCCTTCTAAACTAGTGGCCCTCCCTTCAACCTAACAGTCAGCTCAACACCAGGAGTGGGGCCTGGAGAGGGGAGAAGCTCCCAAGGAGGCTGGCCTCTCTCTCTTAGCTGCTGCCCACCCAGCGGCTCCCACTTCCTTCTTCTGTTCAGTTCTCTGTCTGGTTCTACCTGAAAGGATACCAGGTTGATTGTGGCCCCTGCCCTGCTGGCACTGAGTGACCCCTCCACAGGGCCTGGGGACAGAAGAAAAACAACACACTACAGGTAAGGGTTGGTTTCACTTTGGCTCCTTCAAAATGGTTGGTGGCTTAGGCACTTTATTTATGGGTTAGTGCTTAACAGAGTCCCTGGGTGGTGCATGCAGTTTCCTAAACGAAGAGTCCATCCAAAGGCACCTAGAAAGGAAGGCCTGGTCATCTACACATACTCCTATCAACATCTACTATTGTGCATTAATGACAGACATCTGGCAAGTGTGAGAATAATGATGGCTGTGATGATGAAGGTTATGTGTCAGCTTGGCTGGATCTTGAGTCTCAGTGGTTTGACAGGTAAGGTCGGTTTGAACCTTGGTTCATCTGGCTCTTTCAGATCAGTGGTTCAAGCTCACCAGCCACTCCTTGGAAATGCTATACAGGGTTGCTGTAAGTCAGAACCAACTTGATGGCACTTTAACAACAAATGATAAAATTGGAGTTCTGGTGCGGTGCTATAGGCTAAGCACTGGACCAAAAGGTCAGTTTGAACCGTGAGGTTAACGGTTCAAACTCACCAGCTGCTCCTCAGAAACCCTATATGGGGTGGCTAAGAGTCAGAACCAACTCCACAGCACTTAACAACAACAAATGATAAAATCTGGCAGTTATATATTTATGTAGTTATCTGCCATTTTCAAATAACACTGATTTTCACATACTGACCTGTTCTTTTGAGCCTAACCATTGATCAGCGAGGGGTGGGTGTACTTCTGAAAAATCAGCCTCTGAAACCCCTGTGGAGCCTCTGAAACCACTGTGGAGCAAAGCTCTACCCTAACACACATGGGTCACCACGAGATGAAGTCGCCATGAACTGGAGTGGACTGGTTGACCACTGGCAGTGGTGGTTTCCAACCTGCCCCAGACAACCTACAGGCTGGACAGTGAGATGTGCCCTTAGCCTGGGAACAGCGGGAGCCAGCACAGGCTGTGGTGTGGTGGAGGCCCTAATTCTCCCCCACTGGGCTGCACAGGCGGAGCTCCCAGCAAACTCCTCCAGAGGAATAAACACAGACTTATTGAGCTGTCCGAAGTTCTGGGTCCTTAACATTGAGTGATTTGGAAGATCCCATAGAGACTCATTACCTGGAGGTAAAACATGATTACAAATCAATGCGGCCACATGCTGATGGGTTTGATAAAGCCTGGACAGAGAAAAACAGGAGTCCCATGGGGAAAAAAAAAACAAAACAGGAAAGTCAAAGGACCCAAAATGTGAATTTCACAAGGGATAAAGGAGTTGTTTTTTTCCTCAAAAATGACTAAATCAGTTTTATTCCAGGCTCAGGCTAAAAGGTGTTGTTTAAAGTCATACTCCACAGTGGTGAGTGAAAAAGACCCAGACAGCACATCTGGTGGTTACCAACTTGAATTCCTGGTGATCCAAATGGTTAAAACATGCAATGTGGCCAAGGGCAGTGACGTCTGATACCTACTTGGTATCAGACTTCAGATGCTTCATCTGTGGAACAAAGGGGATGGGCTAATCCAAGTCAGCCTCCTCTTCTGCTCCTAGGATTGGGACTGGGCTGTGACACCCCTGTTTGAACAGACTGCTGTTGTCACATCTTTCAGATCTTTCTTGGACCACTGATGTAATTGAATGTCATTAGTGATTCTTCATAAGGGCATTTTGTATAAATCATCCCCTTTTACTAACTAATCCTGTATGCATTTTTCAGAATTCTACCCCATTATTTTCCAGGGAGGACCCTGGTTTGGCACTGTAGGATTAGCACTGGACTGTAGACCACAAGGTTATCTATTCAAACACACCAGTTGTTCCTTAGAAACCCTTTATAGGGTCACCATGAGTCAGGAACAATTCTGTGGCACTTAACAACAAATTTTCCAGGGAACCTTCCCAGGCTCTCCAGAATATGAAGACTTCAGGGGTCTCTGAAGTCTTATACATTCCCTATATGAGAGCATATCTGTGGAAGCACTTAGAGTAACAGAAAACCTAATTCAAACTAGCAAAAGCATAATTCAGGACACTAATAGTACTGCTTTCAGGTAAAGCTTGATCCAGGGCTCAAGACTATGATAGAATCTGGTTTCCCTCTCTTCATTTCTGGCTTTGCTTCATCATGTTGAGTCCATTCCCAGGAAAGTTCTCCAGCTTAGTTGCAGGGATTCCCACTGTGTTCGTATCTTACTGAAAACAAGCCATTTCCTCCTCACTCTCCTCTCCCCCCACGGGTTAAGACTCCAGCATCTTCTCTTTTTGGCGCTGATTGGCCTGAATGGGGTCCTATGCTTATTCTTGAATCAATCACTGGGGTGTGGGGTTTATGCTGACCAGTTTAAACTAATCAAAGCTTGAGTCTAGAGCTAGGAGTGGGATCAGCCTCACTGACCTGGGAAAACTAAGCAATTTCCCGACACCACTCCATTGTGCTGTTTATCACTGTGTGTTGATCAGGGGCAGTCAGACCCTATTACTTCCCATGTAAAATCTGCCCGTAGCTCCTCTGCTCCCTTAGCACAGTGCCTCCTGACCTGGCCCATGCCTACTTTCATGATTCCAATTGTCTAAATGTGCCAGGCTCTCTCTTACCTCTGCTCTTAGCACATGCTGTTCCCTCTACCGAGACTATCTTCCCATCACCAACCCCTTCACTAGCTAATTCATCCTACACAGGTGGGTGTCTGTCTAGACTTCCTCCATGAAGTCTTCTATGGTTGGATGCATCAGTTGTGTGCTCCCACACACTTCTCTCAAATCTGATCTATTTACTAGTCTGTACCCATGACACCAAGAAGACCTGGTGGGGGTGGGGTGGGGTGGGCGGGCAGTGATTTAAGTGCTCGCCTGCTAACCAGAAGAGTGGAGGTTTTATCCTACCAGCCCTCTGCAGAAAAAGGATGTGTAGTCTGTTTCTATAAAGATTTACAGCCTTGGAAACCCTATGGGGCAGTTCAATTTTATCCTACAGTCACCATTAGTTGGAACCAACTCGATGGCAATGGGGTAGCTGGGCAGAGAGCTTTAGAGATAATGACTGATGCCTGAGGCCCACCCCAGAAAGTCTGGCTTAATTGGTTGGGGATGGGTAACTGGCAATACATTCATAGGCTGAGTCAGACTACAGAATAAGCTCCTTCATTATTTTTGTAACAACTTTACTGAGATAAATTCACAAATCACCCATTTAGTTGGTACATTTCAATGGTTTTTAATATATTCATACTTGTGCTGCCATCACCTCAAAAGGAGACCTGTCCCCATTAGTACTCACCCCCCACCATTTCTTCCCAATACCTTGTAACCCTAAGCAACTACTAGTTCTATAGACGTGTCTGTTCTGGACAGATGACATAAGTGGAATCATACAATATGTGAACTTTTTGTGCCTGACTTCTTTTACTTAGCTTAATGCTTTCAAGGCTCATCCATGTTGTAGCTTGCATCAGAACTTCATTCCTTTTTAATTGCCAAATAGCATTCCATTGTATGTATCTAGCATTTATTTATCCATCCATCTGTTGATAAGATATTTAGGTTGTTTCCACTTATTGGTGATGATGATCAATGCTGCTATGAACATTTGTGTAAAAGTCTTTGTGTGAACATGTTTCATTTCTCTTGATCTATACCTATGAGAATTGCTGGGTCATATGGGAACTTGACGTTTTATCTTTTGCCTAATTGTCGAATTGTTTTCCGAAGCAGCTAAACCGCTTTGCATTCTCACCAACAGTGTATGAGGGCTCCAACTTCTCCACATCCTCACTAGCAGCTATTATCCTTCTTAGTCATCCCAGTGGATGTGAGCAGTGTGTGGGGTGGTACAGTTAATATGACCTTCTGTAAATTGGAGGTTTGAGTCCACCCAGAGGAACTACATAAAGCCAGGGATTTACCAACTTCCAAAAAACCAACCATTCCAAACCCTATGGATCACATTTGTATTCTGAGTGTCATCATCAATCAAACTTGACAACTGGTTTTTACCACGTCTTTAGGTGTACCCTTATATTCTTTCATAGCATGTTTGCACTTCTGTACACTTATTTCTAAGTATTTCATTCTTCTTGATATTATTTTAAATGCAGCTGTTTTCTGCATTTACAGTCATCTCTGGATTGCTCATTGCAAGTGAACAGAATAAAACTGATTTTTTTTCCCTTTTGGTATATTTTTTACAACTGATTTTTGTATATTGATCTTTTGTCCTCCTTGCTCACTGTTGAATCTGTTAACAGTGGACAAGCACTTTTCAAAGGTCACTCTGGCAAATAGCCTGGAAATAGGTAGACTGGAGGTCAGACACCAGATGAAAGGCAGATGATAGGGTAATCCAGGTGAGGGGTGCAGGTGGCTACCAGGCCATGGGGAGACAGAAGTGGATGGATTTGAACGACAGGATTAGGGTGGGGGTGGGGGAAAAGGAAGATATCAAGGACAAGTCCTTTATTTGAATCACATTTGCCAGGACTGGGGAGAAGACATGGTAATAATTTCGTATCAGAAATGTGGCTTTGATGTGCCACTGCTGAGGGCAAAGACTGGGACAGATCACCATGGAGCCCACACTGAAAGGATGGTCACAGGAAACTGACTAGAGCCAAGCAGTCAGAGACCCAAAGAAAGCCAAGTTTGATTGGTGTGTAGAGTGCTAGGTGGGTGGAGTTAAGTGTAATCTCACGGGAGCCAAGGTTGAGTGTAAGAGGGAAGAAATGGCCCACGTGCCACAAGCTGCTAAAGTCAAGAATGATAATAACCAAGCCCCGAAGGAGTCTTGTATGGTGTGACACTGTAGGATAAGCACTGGACTGCTAATTGTAAGACTTGTGCTTCAAACCCACCAGTTGTTTTTCAGAAACCCTATACAGGGTGACTATGAGTTGGAACCAACTCAACAGCACTTAACAAGGGGTGATACAAATGTTAATGTGCTCAGCTACTAATTCACCTAGAGGTGCCTCAAAAAAAGATCTGGTGATGAAACTCCAAGAAACAAGCTACTGAAAACACAATGGAGCAGTGTTCTACTCTGACATATACAGGGTCACCCTGAGTTGGGGTTGCCACGATGGCAACTGCTTAAGGGTTGCAGGTGACTGCTCGGAATCTTGGCGTGGTGTGAGCCAGACTGAAGTGAGTCAGGTAGCTGGAAGGTAAAGTAGATCTGAAAGCTTTGGCCTGAAAGTGGGTAGCGCTGGTGTGAACAGGCATCAACACTGATGGGAAGAAAATCAGATGAAAGTGAAAAGGTGAAGATACTCAGGGATGGGGGAAACTGAGCAATAGCAAAGTTTCTGAAAAGATGGGAGGTGAGATGAAAACAGGTGCTATGTGGAGGGAGTTGAGAAAACACACATAGAGATTGTTCAAGCATTCCTTTCCCCACAAGGCATCCCAAACCCTGCTCATTGTTTCAGGCCAGACTTAACTACTCATTTTACATTGTGACCTTGAAAACAGTAGTATGTCGAGAACTATTTTCAACCTCAGCACTGATGGAGTGATTGAACGAAAGCCGTTATTTCTAAGTGCATAAACCAGAAAGGCTGATGAGGGGCCAGGACCCTAGCTTGGTTCCCAAGATGTTTTAATTTTATGAAGATCAGTATTTACTTGCAAACTGTTCAGGAGACTGCGATATAAGACATAGCCTTAAGTAGATCAAACAGACCCTTTAACATCCAGTTCTGCTGAGCAAGCTTCTCTTCATGGGGGCTGGAAGGGCCAGTGCCATGGGGCTCAGGTTAACTTCTCAGAAATGCTCCGCTGTGCGTGCGGCTTTACAGTAACTGCCGTCCTGCTTGCTGCAGCTGGAGCCAATAGCTCTGTGGGAAGGAAGAAATCAGCACTTTTCCCCCCCCTCACACTACTCATCCAGCCTCAACCATTACTTAGCCTAAGGGAGTATACAGCTATCACTCTGCAGACCTGACAGATTCCTGGTTGAAGGACAAGACACCCAAACAAAGGCAGCTGCAACAATGTAGTCTATGGTGGGCACTGAGGGGCTTACCAAGGCTCAGAAAGACACTCAGTGTCCATTATACCAGGGAAACCAGAAGGCCCCCAGCATCTTACTCAGGACCCAGTGATGCTTACACAGCTCCCAGACTTTAAAAAAGATTTTGTCTACTAGACTCATGTGTTGACAACTGTTTCTCCACTTTTCCACCAAACCAAGGGCAGTTGTTAATGTGAGAGCAGCCTGAGGTGACCAATGATGTGGCGAGACTTCTGTAAAATGTGAAGAAATGTGATACCGCAGCTGAGCAGCACTCCTGTCCCAGGCAAGCATTTGGGGTTGTTTGGAATGTGTCAGCATAGTACTGGCTTTTGTTCCTGTTCTGTAACTGCCTCAGGATGATCTTGTGGGGAGATTAAAAGACCCACTGAATATTTATTTATACCAGTCTGTCCAGGTGAGCACTCAGTAAACTTGAGGTCACTGATAAGGCCCCATCTTCTGGACCAGTTGGTTAAGTCTGTCTTCACCTTGGAATTAATGCCTGGAGGGTTTCTGTGCAGTCAACACTCCTGTGGTAAAAAGCTCACGGAAGGGACCACCCTGAAACCACCTATTCCTCTCACAAGTGCTTCTGCTGAGTAGAGCCCAGCCCAACGGTGCAGGGCAGCACCCAGAAAGACCTGACGGAAGAAGCCAGGGCAGTGTGGTCACAGCTGCAGGGAGGGTCTTTCCCTTACTGTGTTTTAGATGGAAATTTACAGAGCAAATCAGGTTCCCATTTATACAAATTGTTCTGTGACACTGGTTAACATTTTCACAAGGTGCCGGCATTCTCCGTTAACCTAACTTCCTTTCCCCACCTTGACGTCTCATCTTTGCTTTGGGGTAAATGTTGGATTGATCATTTGTTGATAGTTAAGGGAGCACATTACTCGCAAGTGATACTATAACTCAATCTTATAATTTGGCTGAAAGATGACTTCTGAAGCTTAAGTTCCAAGCTAAAATAGTCTCTTAGGTTAATAGTTTCGGGGGTTACTCTAATCTTTATCAGCCCAGGAAGCCTGGGTTTCTAGGAATTTAAGTTTCGTTCCACATTTTTCTTCCATTCTGTACAGTATCTTTTGTCTATCGTCAGAGTAGCTGGGCACACTCTAGTTCTTCTTAGGCTAGAAGAGGTTGGAGTTTCTCCTCTGAGTCTTTGGTTTCCTTCATTCTCTTGCTTCAGACAGAAAGAAACCAATAGTCCTCTGACAGCCACTAAGAGAGGGTCTTTGAATTCAAAGTCTGACACCCTGAAGTGCCAGGCTCCTCTGCCTCCACAGTATGTTTAAGCAGCTTAGACAACTGAGGAAGGCGCTGCCAGTAAGATTTGGAAACAACAAAGAGCCCCATTAATGAGGGCCAAGGACAGCAGTCAGGCTCCTGCCTGCGTTTCCTTGCCAGATAAGCATTGTAACTCCACCAGGCAGGGATGGAAGCAAGCAGCCAGAGCTCTAAGAAAGATGAACACTCACATTGGCCAGATGATCAACCCAGGTCTGACAAAGGGGAGTTGGGTGAGATGAGTGGTTCTCAAAAGTGGAGCCTGATTAGCAATGCAAATCTCAGGCCCCATCCCAGCTAGTCCCACCCCCCACTGAGAATGGGTGGGGGGAGGGGAGGGTGGAAGAGGGGTGCTCCCTGGGATTTTGATGCACACTAATATTTGACAACCACTGAATTACAGGGTCCCCTAAATCCCAAATATTTTCTCAGCTGCTCTCTTCCTTAGTTGCATCCTCATCTTCTTTCACCCTTGTCTTTGATTTCTGACCTCCTTCCCTCAGGGTCCCAGTCCTGCTCCTCATACTTAAGAAAGCATAGCAATCCAAGGTCTCTGAAGAGGGGCCAAGAGCTGCGAGTGAGGCATCATCCTACGTAGAAAACCTTGGCCAACTTATGTGCATTTTTGAACTTCTGTGAGGAGCATTCTTGTATTATAAAATGCATCAACTAATAGAGCCATTTTCTGAACCTTTACTGTGTGGGACACTGGGTTAAGCTCTCAACTTAATCATGAGTCTAACCAGTCAGTCAGGAGGCCTGGGTTCTTGTCTCAGGTTTCACTCTTATCAGCTGGACCCTAAGAAGGGGTCCACGGCCCTCTCTAGGCCCCCATTTTGTAGCTTTAAAGTCAGGGCTTTGAGATGGAAGAATCACAAAAACGTGTTTTCTTAATGATGCCAGATACAAAGAGTTCACATGGTATGATTCCACTCATGTGAAATTGTAGCACAGGCAGACTAGTTGATGGTGGTGAAATCGTATCGGTGGTGGTGGTAATTTTGGAAAGGGGGCAGTTGTGACTGAGAAAGGGCACAGGGAACTTTATGGAGTAATGGGAATGTTCTGTCCTGAATGTGGTGGTGGCTACAGTGCATGTATTTGTCAAAATGCATTGAACAGTACATCTAAACACGGTAAACCTTCACTGTATGTGAAGTGTGTGAATTTAAAGCATAATTAGTGAAATAAAGCCAGAGTTTTGGGATTGGATGACTTCTAAAACTGTTAGGAGTCTAAACTTCTGGGTTCTACCAGTCTAATGCGGGGGAAGGGAGCTTGTAGCAGAGAGGCAGGAGGAGGGGCATGTAAGCTTGTCAGTCTGGGGCTTTGCCTGGAGTCTCCACAGCCACCTCCACTCAGATGGCAGCAGCACCCGGGTCCTGATTCAGAAAGGATCCTCACCCAATGCTGGTAAGAACAGAGTCGAAGTTTGAGTTTCACTAGTGGCTGCCACAGACCTGCTAATTAAGCTACCTGGAACTGCTCTAGTAGGTGTCACTGTTGTCAGTGGGAGCAGTTGGGAGGCAGTTAACTAATTTAATGAACAAAAATCACAAAGAAAAAAAAAACGATGAGAGGGAGGTAGAGGAGAGAAAGCACCAAGGAGTTGGTGACTCCTGAGGATTACATACATACATTTCTGTCATAGAATCTTTATTTTACACATTTGCGTCACAGCAAGAGACTCTGCCCCACATATCGTCCTGATCAGTCCCCCACCTGTTCCATGTTTACATAAATAGTCCTCAATGCTAATTAATGTTACAAAAATACTGAAAACTCCTTCTGCATCCCAATCTAACCTGGAAAGCAAAGTTGTATTTACAGACCTGCAAAGCCCTCCCCCAAATGAAACTTATTTCTGGATTAAGTATGTCTGGCCTCTTTGAAGGTCACATGACTAGGCAAATCCAATTTACAATCCACGAAAGCTGCTTCAAGAGTTGGAAATTCCCTGTAAGGACAGGATTCTTGGCTCCTCTGTGATAGTACCTTAAATGCTAACAAGACTGACCCTAATGTCCACCCTATCCCTGGTCTAATTTGGCTGTTCACTACCCCACCTCAAACCTTGTGTGAAAATAAACTCATGGTCCTGAGGGAGAAAAGTTGACTTTTCTGCTTCCCTTAGACCTTTACTGACTTCATCCAGAAAGCCTCCCTCTGAAATGGTCTATCTGCAGACTTCTTGCCACCAGAATTCTAACAGGTCCTTAACCAGAACAATCCTTGCTCTCCTGCCTTCTTGCCCCCTCAGTGAGCAATCTTCTGCACCTCAGGAGACACACACATCCCATGCCCTAGCAATGAGCCACCCAGAGATGATTTTTCAAACATAAACCATGCAGAGGGCACAGATGCATTGCTGGGATACAGAAAAGGCCCCTGGGGAATTTGGTGACTACTGTCCAGCTTGGGGATCAATAACAAATATTAGCATCAATGCAGGCAGATAGCTTTTAAAGACTCCCTGCCAAAAATACCCCCAGGGAAAACTGAGGTAACCGCAGAGCATTTCCTATGTTCCAGACGAATACTTTTTGATACACCAAGTGGTACTGAGTCAAGGTCTAACTTCTTTAGTGGGAAAACCATTAACTTACTGAATCCTAAAGGGAAACAAATTAAAAGCAGCAGCATCCCAGACTCAGTGTATTCCGAGTCTTCATTAAAACATCAGGTGTTGTTGCTAAGGGTTGTTGAGTTGGTACTGACTTAAAGGAATCCTGGTGTGGCACTGTAGATAAGCACTGGACTACTTAAGGTTGGTGGTTCAAACCCACCAGCTGGTTTTTAGAAACCGTAAATAGGGTATATAGGGTTGTATGAGCCAAAACTTGACTCAACAGCACTTAACGACAACAGGGCAGAGAAAAGTAAAGAGGTGAGGTCTGTAGCATGGAAAAAGGGCTGGAGGAGTGGGATAGGACCTGTTTCCATAGATATTCAACAGCCTGGTGGTGTGAAGCAGGAATGGTGCTGCTATTCTACTGGGCCAACATTCTCATCAGACTGTCGAATATTCTAGGAGCTTTACTAGAAGAAGCAGTTTTAGGATGGGGTGATGGTCAGAACACCATTCACAACTAAACCAGGCATCTTTTACACTCTGCCTTGGTCCATAAGGACTGGTTCCTTGTAGTAGACCCTTTGAAGTACAGAATCAGACACACATTTTATTGTGGGGAAAAAACCATCATATACAGTCTAAAATAACAATAGATGGCATTCGTATGCACTAACTCATGATAAAATTCTCCTTAGCTTAGAAAATACACCCTTCACGTAGCTGCTGGGAGCAAACACTGCAATGCACCAAAGCCGTTGGCCTGCATCCCCAGCCTGTGTGGAGCACTCAATCAATAAGCCTGGACAGGCGCGGAGGAGGGTTGCAAAGAGGTGGGAGGAAGGAGGGAGGGCATGCTGTGGAACCCCAGAGAGAGCAGAGAGCCTGATGGGATCATAAAACAACAACAGAAATCTCGGCCCAGCAATCAGATGGAAGTGGCCTAGGATTAGGCCGTGTGCTGACTTGGCAGGCTGGACATGTCCAGGGGAAAAAGACCCGGACATTTCACTCAGAACTGACTCAGGCCATGGCCTGAGAAACCACCTTTGTACACTGGAGCAAGCTTCTCCTTACAGGAAAGTGCCCACTCACCAGAGAAATATTCAGCAGTAAAAGGCACTGTGCCCAAAATTGTTAAAAGCATCCAGGGACCAAAACCAAGGCTGACTGAGTCCTTGGCCATTGTTAAGCGTCAGGATTAAGAGATCACTTATTGTTCTTGTGTCTAAGAAATAATTTTCTAGCTGTATACACACACACACTTTATTAAACGCAAACAAGACCCTTTACTTCCTCAGATTACCACAGCCAGCAGCACTTCCCGTCCATGGCAGATCTCTCAGAGGAAGCCTGGGTATTTTATGTAGGCAGGAGTACAAGCAGAGCTATAAATACACCAATCTCTCTGAAATACTGAAGGGCTTAACCATTCCAAAACTGGATTCTAATGAATCCAGGTGGACACTAAAATTGGGCTGAGGAGCGGACTGGTTAGCTGGTGAAACCACTTGGTTTTGGACCCCAATTGTCATCTTTATTCAAGAGCAGAGCTGAATGGTGGGATATAGCTATTATGCGATGTAAAAAGAAGAATTTACTGAGGAGAAAGTAAAGCTTAAATTTTTTTAAAACTTCAACCACCACCACCTCTCTTACCAATCTTGGGGTGGGTTTTAAATTTTTTTCTTAGTCATTGGCACCTGATTTCAAACCTTCTAACATTTACAGTTTAGGGTGTGAACCAAAGACCTCTTGTTAGGAAGACTAAGGTCAACCCTTACATCTAAAACACTACTGTATTGTATGTATCTCAATTGCACATGCCTGCTCCAGAAGGGGTAGGGCTGCAAAACTGCTGTAGTTCTGTGAATGAGCCTAGAGGAATGCATGGGATTTAAAGAATGCCCTGTCCCACAGAGAAGCCTAACACTATTATTAGACTGCTGAGGGTGGCATCTGCCAGTGAAGGGGACAGAGGCAGGCTCAGGGGCTGAGGCAGGAGCAACAGCAGGAGCCGGGCTCCTAGGATGGAGTGTCCAGTTGGAAAGACAGTGCCTGTCAACATACATTCACTTTCTTTCACCCATTCACTCACTAACTTCTTTATTTTAAAATACAAACACATGAAATGAGGGCACATCCAAGGAGACCCTTTCTGATACGGAGGGTGCATTACACCTTTTGTTCTTACCAAGAACTCTACTGTTTAGTCAACATCTGCTTGCAAGAGAAACAGCTCATGAGTCCCCTCTGAGAGAGTACATAAAAGGGTTTGGGGTGACCCCAGCATGAGACACATTTCGAAAGTGGTAAAGCTCTCCGAGTTCATTTAAAAAAGAAATGACCCCCAAATTAATATTTATTTATCCTTCTCCTGAAGATGAAAAGATACACGGGCCCTTTTCTAGAATATCTATGGGGAAGTAACTAGCATGGGCCATGGACAGCGCTTGCTCTTAAACATGCTTAGTCAAACTGAGAAGGTTGGGCTGGCAGAGCACAGATGGCTACCACAGTACATGAGGAAAACACTTGCTCCCTCACTTGTCACTTGCTGGTTGCTGTTGTTAAGTGCCGTGGACTCATAGTGACCCTCTACAAGAGCAGCTGGTAGGTTTGAACCACTGACTTTGTGGTTAGCATCCCAGTAATTATCCTACACCACCACACCAGGACTGATATTGGTCACTTAGGAAATGAAATGGCACAGGAGGAAGAAAAGAACTGTTTACGGAACAAAGACTTTTCAGGTTTCCAAGCTCAGCAGAGTGACTGGCACTCCCCTAGCCTATTGTTTCAGACTCTTCCAACCTGCAGGTAAGAAAGTCAGTCCCTGAGGCTGCCATGGCCCCTTCCCTGGAGGCCACTGCCCTACAGGTGTAGCTCACTGGCAAGCCCGGGTTCTGACACATCTGGGAACCAGAGCACTCAGTGTTCCTGACAGGGCCACATTTTGGTCTTCTGTCACAGCCCTGGGCTACAAAAATCCTAATACAAAATGAATCCGCAAACACTGGTAAGCCCTTGGCCTCTACAGACCTTCTGATCTTGTCCCATTATTCAAATGACTATCTACGGGTTGTAATACTGTTCATTTTAGGCATGTTTATTCCCACACTCTGAAAGTTGGAGTGTTGTTTTTTTTTTAAAAGATTTTATCATCTACAAATCCCTGAGAGTAAATCTCTGTCTAATCACACTCAATGTCTTCACATACATAATTCTGTAATATAGGAACCAGGTCTGTTAAATTCCTCTATTTAGAAATCATATTTAGCTTATAGGAAAAGCTTTTTAATGATGATGACTTGCTTGCATTTATGAATATTCTTAAACACTACCTTTTCTGCTCCAAGCTGCTCCTTACACAGACAAAATTCCTTCTAATTTTTTCTCCATACTCTCATCACACCAAACACAGAAACTTTGAGAAACAAGAGCCCATGCTGCTCTGGGCAGTCACAGAAGCCAGATACTCAGAGAAATCTTATAGAAGAATGATTTCTGATTATAAAAATACATTTCTTTTCATCCACTAGATAACACAGAATACATCCCAAATCAAGATCATTAATTGCCGCCAAGTGGACTGTGACCCTGACAGATATGTTACAGCCTACGGATGACAAAGTCCTTCCTGGAAACATCATCCCTGGACTTTAAAGCTGCTGGTCATTTCTGGAATCCAGGTCTAGGGCAACATCCAGGGCCAAGAATTGGGGGTGAAGGTCAGGGTGGACAGGCAAGCTTTATATACTGAATTAGGTTTGATAAAGTAATTCTTACACTGCTTTCTAAAATAATCTAATTTCATTCATTTTTGTCCCCCCAATACCAGAATGGACTCCCTGGCTCCTCTCTCTGTAGATCCCTGTATCTTCACTTGGCACTTGCTCACTTCCTAAAGCCCCAGGATTGGGATCACACACACCTTTCCTGCCCTTCTCTCATCCCTGCAATCACCAACATTCCTGAAACACATTTGGGCTCACAATTGCATTTACCTTAAGAACTCCCATTTAAAAAAGAAGAAAAAATATAAAAATTAAAAACAAATTCCTTTTATCCTCCTCTTCTCTACATTTCCTTCACCATCACGTTCATCTGAAAGAAAGTTCTAGCTGCCTATAACCAGCACAGATCCAGTTTCCATAAAAGAGAGGAAAAATTAGGGTTCCGTGGCACTTTGCTCCCGGTCACCCACTCTGGGGCATCACTGTCAAGAGGTGCCAACTGCTCTTGCTCACCAACAGGAATATTCATAAATTAAAAGTTTTCTTTGAAAATGCCATCCTCAGAGTCGGCTCCATCATGCAGTGTTTTCCCAATCACCCTGGGGTTCCACAGCGCCATTGGTCACCTTCTTGACTTTCTTCATGTTTTCCATCACCCCTGAGGTCGTCACTCTAAACAAAGGGGGAAAAAAACCCAATTAGAAAAATTCTCAAGTCTTACAGTAACACAGCACAGTGACCAGAATTAGAGGAGTTAAGGGCAATCAATGGCTATGGAATCAGACAGAGCTGGGGCCAAGTCCTGACTGGCTCCTTGCTCCCTCTGTGGTGGTGGTAGTTGCTGCTGACTCAATGTCGAGTCAGTTCTGACTCATGGGGCCCTGCTGTGTGCAGAGTAGAACTGCTCCATATGGTTTTGAAGGCTGTGATCTTTAGGAAGCACATAACCAAACATCTATCATCAGAGGTGCCTCTGGGTGGGTTTAAATGGTCAGCCTTTAGGCTAGTAGTTGAATGCTTAACCATGTGCACCACCCAGGAATTCTGATGGTTGTAAAACCTTGGCCAATTCACCTAACCTCTCTGTGCCTCAGTATGATAAACTGTCATAAGCAGAAAATGAGCTTCTACAATGTGCCCAAATCCATCAATATCAACTATGACTATTACAATCATTAATCTTTTTGTCATGGTCTCCATAATTTTTGATACATATATATACAATAGTTTTAATTTTAAATCAAGGTCTGTTATCATAATTAGCATTCAGAAGAGTTTATCAGCTCTACAGACATTTATAATAATTACAATGGATCATTTTAGTCAGGAGCAGAACCACATAGCTTAGGAGGAACCTTCTGGGCCAAAGATTCTCTGACTATGACAAAGAAGTGGCTGCTTTCTGAAAACCTAAGCCAGTCCAAGTACCTGCCCATTAGCATGTAACCTCTGCCCGTATCCACTGTGAGCTAGTCACACTGGGCAGGTGACACAGAGACATCCACTGACTGTACCAACTACCAGTGGAAGAACTCTGATCCTCAGACAGTGTGAGGAGCTAAGCAAGACAGCCTTTCCATGAGTCACAAGTTCCCTTGACAAGGAAAAGGGTCTATGTGAGCTAGACAAATTCTATGGATCACTGAATCTATGAAGGAAGAGACATTAACTAGCATGTCAAACCACCAGGCCCAGTATGTCCTTCAAGTACTAAAGGAAATAATGTGAGAATTATGTCCTCTATCATGGACCAGTGGGAATTTCTAATTAGTATAATAAATTTAATTAATTCAATGCATTCTCTGCAAGGATCCTACCTACCTTGCTCCCAACCACAAAATTCTTTCACCTAAAACTGGTCTGTATGTGACACATCTAGAGCTTATCATCTTGTCACTGGGTAGGGAATGAAAATTACCCCAATCTCCTTTTTACTGCCACTATGTTGCTGCTGTGCCCAACCTCCCTTAAAGCTATACAGTCTTCCCCAGAGTCTGGACTTGTCTCAAACCAGAGTCCTTCAGACTTAGAGGCTATTTGTATTTCTGGCAAAATTTAGGACAAGGTTCTCTTTGCTGGAATGTGGTTCTTATTTGAGTGAAGGATTTCCTGCAGATGCTCTTATAGGGACTGCAAAAGCATCACCAAAACACGCCTCAAAAGACAGAATACAGGATCACTTCCTGTTGGCTGGCTCACCCTTCAGGCCTGACCTCATTAAGAGACAGCACACTTCTCCCCAGGAGAAATATGATACACGCAGAGTTGCTTCTAAAATAGCCTTCTCATATGGTTAAACAAACTTGGGCACATACACACAACAGAATACAATGCAACACTGAAAAATAACAAATCTACACAACACCTCACAACATGGATGAACCTGGAGAACCTTATATTGAGTGAACTAAGTGGATCACAAAAGGACAAATATTGTACGAGACCACGGTTGTAAACAGTTAAGAAAAGGTCTTCCTGGTAAAAGAAATATTCTATGATGGTTGGGGATGGGGGTGGATGGGAAGAGTAGGGAAAATGATTCACAGGTTAAAGGGTAGACACATGTTAACATGGATGACAGGGCAGGTAATATACAAGAGGAAAGATGTCGGTAGCAGGAGACACAGGGAGGAATGCAATAGTTTAAGTGAATAGAGGTAAACACTATTAACTGTTGGTCATGGAAGGGATTGCAATCATTGTAATGAAGCAAAGTATATGATTTGATAATCTGCTCTGTAAACCTTCACTCAATTCACAAAAAGTTGAAAATAACAAAGTGGCCTTCTCCAGACTGGGATCCTGGGAGGTAGTGAATCTTTTTGCCCCAGTGAATCACTAGCCTTTCTAACCCCACATCTAATCAGATCAGAAAAGAGAGGCAGCCTACAGTCCTGCAGAAACACTCCCTGTCATCATGGAACGGAGCGTGATTACAGCCCCTTGGATTTTTGCTTTTGTTTTTACAGTAGAACTAATAAAGGCGAGGACTTCAACACGCGTTAAGGCTGAGAAGCAAAGTACACTCATCGTGATACGGATATGGTTTCTTTCTAGCTGGTGGACCAACTGAAAAAACAACTTTCCTCTTTCATGACAGGCTCTGTGTTAAAGACATAAGGGAGGTGAGGAACTGCTGCACATAGATCCCATAGCCTGGAGGAGTATGATGGACCAACAATGCAAAAGCACTCAAAATACAGCAGCAGATGGAACCAGGTTCAATAATGACTCAGGGAGAGAAGGATCACCCCTGCTCAAGAAAATGTGGGAAGCTTTGAGATGTACTGAATGCTGCGAAGGAGCTGGTCAGCAGGATGGATGGAAGGCAGGAGAGCAGGGGAATTTCTGAAAAGAAAAAACAAAACACGGAAAAGCATGAAGGTGGCTGAAGTTTCTGACAATGCAGCAAGCAGTGAGAAAGAACAAGACCTATGAGAGATTAACACCCTGGAGCCAGCAGGGACACAAGGAGGTGGTGCTTCAGCAACTTCACAGCTTCCGGATCACTTCCCTGGGTGTCCTAGTTTTTGGTGCAAACACTGAAGAGGGCCAAAGAGCTGAGGAGCCAGTATCTGAACAGCAGTCTGTATCATAGATAACCATTCTCCAATGCCTTAGACACAAGCATGGAATGGAACTCTACAAAGCTGAAGGTAAGCCATGAGCAGTGGTGATTGTCAGTCTCCTGGAGCTGCGCACATCATGACCCACCAGCACTCCATGGAAGGGGAACTTGACGTCTGCAGAGGGGAGAGACCTGCCCTTCTTGCCTCTGCTCATTCCTTCTTTGCCCAACTGGTTCCTTCTGCCCTGCTTCAGGAAGCCTGCCCGGACCATACCCAAGATGGTGAGTGTCCTCTCAGCTCCTACTGTAGGAGTCTCTACTGGCAGACCTGCTCCTGCACTAGACCATGAGCTCCCCGAGGGCAGGACTTCTGCGCATGCTGGTGCTCCACAATTGCCTGGAGGGATGATGGAGCTGCTCACAGAAATACAAGCAGGTTCAGTGTCCATGGCAGCTGGGCCTCTCTGCTTGCCAAGCCCAACACACATCCTAGCAGACGCTGTTCTCTCTCTGGTGCTGCTAAGGGAAGCAGTTCTCTGGGCTGGGATGGCACTCCTGACTTTAGGAGGGTGCCTGCCTCAAGGGTAACTGCCTCAAGTCTAGCAGCTTCCGAGCCTATCTGAGGCAACAGTGCTAAGTGAAGTGAAGGCTGCTCCCAGTGAGACCTGTATGAGAGTCTGCAAAGCGTAAAGAGTAGGAAGGAACAGTGGGATACCCGAGAGAAGCAGACGCCCAAAAGAAGTATCCAGGTTTCGGATAGAAAGAAAGGAGGAGCTATGGCTCAGGGACACTGTCTGTCTGTCTTCTATAACTAAATGTTGCACCCTGTTTTACTTGTTGTTCTTAACTATCTATAATAGCAATTTGTTGTTGTTGTCAAGTGCCATCGAGTC
>NW_006408532.1:9466279-9497511 GCF_000296735.1 Chrysochloris asiatica | reverse complement strand
CCTCTTCTGAATCCAGCTTCAATCTCTGCAAGTTCTCTGTCAATGTATGATTGTAGCCATTTCGTGCTGTGGTGGTCTGAGTTGCTGTGATTCTGAGGGCTCTGCCATCGGAATTTTAAACAACCAGCAGGGTCACAGGTTTCAGATGAGCTTCCAAACAAAGACTAGGAAGAAAGAGTGACAAACTACTTCCGAATTGCTAGTCACTGAAAACTCTGTGAATAGCAACATTGTAATAGCAACTAGCAGGGCCTAATAAACCCAGCCAAGACGATAAAGGGACCTTAGGCACCCACAGCTCCTTCTGCCATACCAAATGTGGCTTAGGCATAAGTGGTCCACAAACACATCTGCTTCTATAACAAACTGATAAACGTTTTCTGGGCTTGAACTGAAGAAAGCTGGTAAATAGACAATTCTATTAGTCTCTAATCATCCTGCTTCCATTTTTATTCCCACCTAAATGTAGGATGTAGTAAAAGACTAATGGCAACCTTGAGGATAGCCTCCTGAAAGGGGAACCCCTGGGATGCAGTACTGAAACCCACATCAAACATTTCTTCCCCATTGCTTCTTCTCAAGATGACAGGATGAGAAAGGCGACCAAGTCTGACGATTAAAATTCAGGGCTTCAAACTGGTTCAGTCATGGCCACAAAACAACATTGAAATGGACCCAAATTTTTAAGATGTAGGTGAACTGGAATGCTAAGTAAAGTGGTAAAGATTATGAGTTGAAATCCTGCTAGAAACGTAATCTCCTTCTTAGTAAACACAGCTGCATGCATGTTGCACAGCAACCAAATCTTACTGACTGAGACCAAAACAAAAGCACCTGGCTTAACGGCTGACCGTGTCGCTTTGAACGTGTCCCTTCTCCAACGTCCTGGCAATAATCCAGTGTCATGTATCAGACTCCTTAAAAGCACTCACTACATCTCCTTCAAGCCTATTCCAGAACTTCGATTGATACATATTTCTTCCCATTCTGGATCACTCAAATTAAAAAAACAAAAACAAAAAAAATCTGGATCTGTTCCGGTTTTGCTTTGTGGGTCATGACTGAACTGGTCCTAACAAGTCTGAAGTCCTGTACATCCAAAACTTTTTAACTTGCTGAATATTCTGTAACAAACTATGTTACCAAAAGGTATAAGCCTTTTTTGAGCTTCACTCAAAGAGAGATATTGAAAGAAACAGGAGGGAAGAAAAGAGACAGAAAGCCAGTGTTCCTCTAATTGCACTCACATTCCACAGGCTGAGAGGGAGCAGAAGTGTGGGAGATGTGCTGGCATGGTGTGGAGGTCAGGGCTGCAGGAAGAGCGGAAGCAGAGCACGTGGAGGACACTCCATCCACAAGCTCGGCTTGCACCTGGGATCAAGCAGCCAGTCTCACCCTCCCAAATGCACAGCATTCCCACAGAGAGCCCCGCTTCAGACAGAGCAGAAGAGAGACCACTTAGTCTGTGGTTCAGATTGGAGTTCACATGCTCCCATGGCTGGGCTATAGGGAGAAGACTTATTAGGAAGGCACCAGTGTAGATTTGGTTTTGGGGTGTGGAATACTACTTCCCCAAAACAGCTGCTTTGTTTTGTGACAGGGCTCAGACCCAGCTTCCTTCTTCAGGAAACACCTACCAGTGTACTTGACAGTTTACAGAGCCAATGACCTTCTAGAAGGTCAGGTGAGGGCTTTGCTGGCCTCTGACTTGAGCTACTTCTGGAGGATTTAAGAAACACCATCCAGGAACAGTGCTTCACAAGTGGGAGAGGGAGATGACAGCCCTGGGTGGCCATGTTGTCACCGAGAAGCTGCAATGAGTCCTTCCACTCACCTGCAGAGATGTAAGGCAGGCAGGTGGCAATGGCCAAAGTCACTGTCCCAGGCCTGTTCTACTACGTCCCATCTTGTAACTTCACATAACTTTCTCAACAGTAATGTTCTTAGCTAAAGAAAAACTCCAGAAGAACTTCTCTAGAAGAATTTCCTTGCTGATTTAGAGGCATTTTACCTCAAATGACTCCTAAACTTCCTTTATTTTTCTGTGCAACTAGCCTACCTCACAAATGTCTTTTTCATAAGTTAAACTGGACTGCAGCTCATGGAAATATCATCCTCCTGAGTAAAATTTTCATTTGGTTGAATGCTAAAGTATGTTTTGACTCTCTTTCTATAGCTGTCACCCATGTAACCTTCCTGCCACCAAACAGAAGCTCCCTTCACTAAGTTATTGAAAAACATTCAACATCATTAGAGTACTGTTCCCTTGTAATTGGTATATAAAATTACTAAGTGCTGTGGAGTCTGTGCTGACTCACAGTGACCCTATATAGGGTTTCCGAGGAGTGGCCGGTGGGTTTGAACCACCAACCTTTACAACGCCACACCTGGATCGTTATTACCACTTTCAAATACTTTTATAGCAAAACAATAACAACAATAAAAACGCCAGAAAACTAAACAAAACAAAATTTTTCATGATAAAAAAGATCTCCACTTTATAGCTACAATTTAAGCCCTAACAGCAAATGGAAAGGATATGGAGAAACAGGAACTCCTATATTTCTGGGAGGAATGCCTGTTGATTCCACCATTTTGGAGACAATTCAGTAAACTGAAAGATGCTCATAAACTAGGACTCAGCCATTCTGCGTCTAGCTGTTGATCCCTGAGATATTCTGCAGTAACATTTATGGAATAAGCTAAAGGTATATTAACAGGGAATAAATAAATGTACTATGTTTCAGTGTCTTCTATTAGTCTCCAAAGGGACCCTGGTGGCTCAGTGGGTTACACACTGAGCTGCTAATTGCAAAGTCAGTGGTTTAAACCCACCAGAAGCTCCATGGGAGAAAGCTGAGGCTGTAGTTCTATTACATCCTGTAGGGTCACTAGGAGTTAGAATCATCTCAATGGCAGTGGGTTTAATTTTGCTTTGGGTTGAAGTCTCCAGTCGTCCCAGCGGTCAGCTGGCGACTGCTGTTGTTGTGTGCCATCAAGTCAGTTCCAACTCACTGCGACCTTTTATGCAGTTTCTGAGGTTCTAAATCTTTATGGGAGCTGAAAGCCTCATCTTTCTCCTGTGGAGCAGCTGGTGGATTCAAACGGTTAACAACCTGCTACGCTACCAGGAGTCCTCACTTAGAGATGCTGCTACTTATCAGATTGACTCTCATTTGGGCCTCTTTATCTAATGGTCACTTTCTCGGATTCTGTTATTTCTTGGTAAGTCAGATCTGTTGTTCTCCTGCGTTCCCTTCCATTATCTAAAAAAGGTTATTTCTTCTTCTGCTCAGGGAATTGTTGTTTGGTGCCCATCAATAGGGCCTGTCTTCCATTTGTTGCTCCAGTAGCGAGCTCAGCATAAAGAGCTGTTCCATGCTGCCTAGCTGATCCAACAGCCAAGTGGAAATCAACATGGGCTGAGTCTCGGCCTCTAAATCACAAGAAGTCAAAAGGCTGCCTGTACTGGAGGCAGCACACTTGATACCAAGTGCAACAAGAAAGGAAAAACCCATTCTTCAGCTAATCATCAAACCCACACCTTAGCCTGGCTGATGATATGAGTTAACAAACATACTTATTCACTAATCACTTTCCTGAAAATGATTACTCTCTCCCAGTTAACAGGACCCTAGAATCACTTAGCTTGTGAATCAGCAGAGCCCACATTCCCACTCAGATACAGGTCAAAGTCAACATGTTAGCTGTGACAGTGCACTTAGTTATCATAGGATAAATGACATCTGAGGATAATTAGCACTTACAAATGACCAGATGATTACATTTTCAGACATAAGCTCCCAATGGCGGGGGTCCAACAGAAAGTGGGGTTGCCCATTCTCAGTAGTTTTGAACAGGCTAAGTATATTCCCAAGTTCTTGCCACCGAGTTATTGGAAGCAGACTCCAATAATGCTTAACAGGATGGCAAATTCTATTTTCCTTGAAAAGACTAAGCAATGCTTGGCAGATGCTGTACTTCAAACTAAATAGAGAGCCTGCAGCTTGCGTGTCCATTTCCTTCTGCTAAAAATAGAAGAGCCACATCTGGAACAACAAAATGCTGAGCAGCTGGTTCAATTCACACTGTGTTGTGGTTAGCTAGGTAAAGGGATCAGGGTAAAGGAAGAGGGAAAGAAAGATTTCTTACACAGATTCCATTTCCAAGTCGTCCTCTTCCTGAGAAAGTTGTAGGTAGGGATTATCTGAAGCTGGACGGAATTTATACCCAGTTAAGACAAAGAATACCAGCGTAGCCATCTCATCCAGGAGCTGCAAATTTAAAAACCACCCAAGTAAAAGGATTAGCAACACTGTTCTTCAGCTAGAAAACTGATACATCCTCTCCAATCCACCACTGGCTGATTATTCAAATGCCAGAGTTTAATGATCAAGAGCATTTTCCTTAGAACATTTCCTGAAGTTTAGTTAGTAGTATTTTATTCAGAGATACATTTAAGAGTCTCGAGCTTCACTGCAATCAGCCTTCACTGGTATCTTTTAAGAGCTCATTACAGACCCACCCAACTCTACAGTGCCTAAAGAACAAAGTGAGTCCTTCAAGAAGTAAGTCTCTACATCATCTGGAAGCTTATTCTAGTTGCTACACTAGGACTAGTATACTGCAAAGGTGTTTTATTACTGAAATAAAAATAATAATGAGCAAAGAAAGGAGGTCTGCATTCTAAGCTATTCTAAGCCCTATAGCTAAAGATAAAGACATCTCATCTATATTTTAATTACATAGGACAGGTCTTTCTCTGCCTGGGGCTTTTCTGTTCAAAGGTTTAAAAATGGAAAATGAAAATCAATAATGCAATTACTTCCAGATTTCTCATGTAATCTAGCAGCTTTCCTGGACAAACATATTATCTCATTGTAGACCAGACGAGACTGAAGTCTTGGTCACTCACCAATACATGAACAAACTTAAGTTATACCTGTGACTATTCCTCCATTCCAAGACTTTACACCTTTACACTAAATTCTCTGGTGTTACATTCTGCAAGCAGCATACCTGATAGAGCCACTTCCACTGGAACGGAACTGCAAGTTTGAGGAGAAATGCAATGATCCTTGTAAAGTATATATAACATACAATCTAAAACAAGAAACAAAACCAACATAGAAATTATGGCACCACTTTCTCTCAAAAATTTGCTTTCACGAATTAACTACAAAAGAGAAAACAGAATTCGTTTAAGGAAATTATTTGACATGGATAGTGTTAATTAACAAAAGTGAGGTGGCTACTCCGCTAGTTACACTTCACTATCTGTAGGTAACCAAGATACCGCTAATACCAACACCCACATCAAGGGCAAAACACCACGAGGCAGTTGGTTTCTGCCCTCTCAACATATATAACCCATTACTTTTCATTTACAAAGGGCATTATTTTTTATTCCTAGGCTTTCAGGGATATTTTCCAACAATAATAGCAAAATAGAGGCACACGAGGGAAATAATGATTTTTTAGTCTCATCGCCAGGAGGAGCTCTGATGACACAGTAGTTAAAGCTCTAGGCAGCTTACCAAGAGATTGGTGGTTCAAATCTACCAGCTGCTCCACAGAGACAGCTTCCATAAAGCAACTTTGGAGACCTTACAGAGAAGTTCTCTACTTTGTCCTATTGAGTTGCTGTAAGTCAGAATCAACTGAACAGCGGTGAGTTTGGGTTTTGTTTAATCACTTCACCAGCAGATGCTGTAAATGTTGGTGACACATACTCAGAGGAAGTAGAAATAACTAGGTGGTCTAGCAAGGCAGGGTGTCTTAATTTCTCCTCATTGTGGGTAAGGATTCAGCATGCTAGCCACATGACTGTGGTGTGGTCACTGCAACCAAACCTATGTTTTGGCCTAAAGGCCATGTCAGATACGCTGCAGTTTAGTGCCCTGGCTTGGCCACCGAAGACTACTCGTCACAAACACTGCATATGTCAAGAGGGGCTCTATGGTGACCCCTGTACCTGTTCTGGTGGATGACACAAAGCCCACAGCAAAAAATTAAAGCCAAGTGAAACATCTAGAAGACTCCTACTTTATATATTCCAGGAAATTATGATTCTAAAAGACTAGAGCAAATCCTGCTATTGTGCTATTCTTAAAGGATTTTTCATGTCGACCAGTCCTGTTTTAAGGTTTTACAAAAACTGCCATGGAGTCCTGGTGTGGTGCCATAGGCTAAGCACTTGACCACAAGGTTGGTTTAAATCGCAAGATTGGCAGTTTAAACTCACCAGCCACTCCTCGGAAACCCTATACAAGGTCTCTGAATCGGGACCACCTCGATGGCACTTAACAATAGCCATAATTTTTCTGTTCTTAAGGGAAATATTATTTTGGCCTTAGCATGAAGCTGCAGGGGAATATATGTTATACACTAACCATTTTTAAGTGGAAAAAACAAAAACAAAAACCCAAAGCGGCAGAAAGTATCATTATAGCATGATGCTTTTGTCAATGAATAAAATAGCAAATGTTAGTATGGCATAAATATGTACAGGAAAAAACATACAGGACTTGCCACTAAACCTATTGACAGGAATCATTTGGGAGAGGCTAAGAAGGGTATAGGGTGGGAGTTCAGGAAACAAAGGGCTTTTACTGTGATTTTATTCTGTAATCAGTAATTTTAATTTTTTTTTTACATTAAGCATGTACTACTTTCCTAAAACATTTAAACTAAATTTGAACAGGAAGAAGTAATGCAGATATTTAATTTCCCATCTTAAAAGACACAATTCGGTTTTATAAAATTAAACCCACACAGCGTCTTACGTTTTCACTAATTCTTTGGGAGTTCTTTCGCTTCTATTTCTTGAACTGATTTTATGTATAGATTTAGGAATTGTTACTCACCAAGACGTAATAATGTCTGAAAAGTTTCAGTTTTGCTAAATTAATAGCAGCTAGGGAGAGGAAATAACAAAATGAAAGGCTCATTAATGTCTTTTCTCAGAATTTAAAAGCAAGTCACATTCAGACAGGCTCCCAGTCAAGAGGCTAAGTCTACTGCAAATAACACTGGCTATCGGTCAGGGCCATGTCTGTTATTTCTGGAAATGCAACCACTTGGTGGGATTCTCCTCCAATCACCAGGAAGTAACACAGTTCTGGGAGCAGTAGGCTAAGGGGTGTCCTAGAGGCTGCTTGTACCAGCAAACTGGTACATCTATCAATTCTGGGCTCAGTAGCTTGAAAATAGGCTATGAGGGAGCAGACTGGTATCACAGAAATTGTCAAACACTACAATCCCACCCTGACCCCCAGAGAGCCAGTGTTACACATTTCCTGGCACGCCACTATAGCTGACAGAACTATACCTCCATAGGCTCATACTCAGAGTGGTCCCAGATTACCATCTGGGGAAACTGAGGGTTGAATCCAATGAACCCACCTGTGCATTTTACTAGAGGTTTTCATAAGCCTCTAGTAAAAAGCCCTTTAAAATATGGCCTGTGTGGCTACACCCTACCTTCACAGTCCCTCAAGGTCAGCTGAGCCAGGACAGCTAACTACCTGACACTGTCTATGGCTATGAAATATTGATGACCACAGAGGGTAGCCTGGCTCCCTCCCTGATTAGCAAGCCTTTCATTCATCATAAATCTTCCTGCAGGAGGCAAGTTAATTTTCCTTAATAGCATTCAATTACTGATTCAGTTTAAGAATGGGACTGTGGGTGGTGAAGGTACAAATTTCCTCTTCCTCCTTCCTCTGGCTCATGAGGATTAGTGGAGGGCAATCAAGCTTAGGCTTCCCCAAAAAATCCCTGGAATCCTAAATTATCCTCAAGGTGATCACCCACTAACAGCATCACTAAAATGCTCCTCTGAGAAACCAAGTGCATCAGTGAGGGAAGGTGCAGAAAATCTTTCATGAAAATTCTAACTCCCAAAATTAAGGTTATGACAGCCACTAGAACTGCAAGGGCCTCATTTACACAACATAAAGCAACTAAAGTGCAGGCAAAGATTTTTGTATTTAGCAACCTCTCTGGTAATTGTACCATCACTTAATCAAATCCTTCTGGTTCTCATCCACATTTTCATTGAATCAACAGACATTTACTGAGCCCTGACTCTATGCCAGACCCTGGGATACAGCAGTGGACAAAGGAAAACCCGCCTCTGTCCAGTGATGGCTACATTCCGGGGGACAGAGAGACACACACACAGAAGGAAGACTGCCTTATAAAGACAGAGGCAGAAATTGGAGTGGTGCAGCTACAATCCAAGACATGCCATGGATTACCAGCAAACACCAGAAACTGGAAGAGGCAAGAAAGGGTTCTCCCTCAGGGCCTTCAGAGGGCACAATGCTCAGCTGACACACCTTGATTTCAGATATCCAGCCACCACAACTGTGAGAGAATAAATTTCTGTTGTGCTAAGACACCCAGTTTATGGTGATGTGTTATGGCACCCTTAGAAAACTGATACAGCCCCTTTAAAAAGTAGTGAGATTTTTCTTTATCAGAAGGTGGACGGGGCATTGAACAATAGACTGCTCCAGTGTGTTTTGCTGGATGAAATGGAAGGACAAGATAAGTTGAAGAATGCAGAAAGAATTCTTGTGGTGAAATATAATAGGGATGGAAAGAGTTAATTAGAGAACATAAAGGTGCCTGCCCTGTGGCAAGGGAGCATGAGGAGCTATTTACCCCAGTATCACGCTCCACCATGCCACAACCTCCCAGGCTGACTTCTAAGACACTCTAACGTGACGCAGGCTGTCAATGGCTCTTGAAAGGCCTGTCAGCTCCACATCTGAGCATTAATTATAAAAGACCACTACAAACAGATGTCAGACCAGATATGTGCTATGACCTTGAGGACAACCAGTTTTGCTGCTAAGTGCAGAAACGATTAAGCAGAGCTCCAGATTTGCCCCCAAACCCAGCAGTCAGGACAGGGTACCACACCAGAGCTCCTCACGGCTGAGGCCGTGTAGGCACAGAAATGGTCTACAAGTGCAGCAAGGAAATCACAGCAGAGTGGGTAAGCATGCAGGCCCTGATCACGTGAATATCTCAGAAATCCTAGGCCTGCTGCTTACTAGACCTATGTGACTTCAGATAAGACACCTAACTTCTTTGAGCCTCAGTTTCCTAATTTGTAAGACAAGAATACCAACACCTACCTTTAGGGTTGTTGGGGGAATTAATGAGATAGTTCATGGAAAGTATACAGGCACTCAAAGAATGTTGGACGTTACAGTGTATGTGGTTGTTGTTAAAGTCCCTCAAGTTGGTTCTGATTCCTAGTACCCTTGTATAGGTTTCCAAGAAGTGGTTGTGGGCTTGAACCACCAAACTTGCAGTTAGCTGTCCAGTGCTTATCCTATAGCAGTACACCAGGACTCCTGTTAGTGTTAGTAATGAATAAATAGCCCACTACCAAATGCAGCATGTACCATGTCACAGTGGCTGCCATATCTGGCAGGAATCCAGACTCTAATAAGTAAGACTAGAACAAATGGTGACCTGGGGACTGCCAGAGAGCCCGGGCTCTCTTAGAAGCAGCAATGCCATATGCACACAATGAGTCAGGATGCTAAGCAGATGAACCAGCATTATGCAATAATCAGTGATGCAGTGGGTCAAAACCTAGAATCCCAAGCTTTCCTTTGCTTTTCTTCCAAAGATTTCCCCAGAGCTAAGAATGCTGACAACTCGCTGCTGACTGGACAACGGGGAACTGGGCTCCCAGAGGAATGAAGGCTCACCAAGTGTGGGCTGGCTATTTCTGACCCCACCACAAGGAACAGCAAATATGGTAAAAGAATGAGCATGGTGAGAGGAAAACGTACTCGACAGGCGCCAGGAGACGTGAATTATGATTCTGGCACCATAATAGCTCAGTGTGCCTGGCCTCTCCAGGCATGTCTCCTCATTTGGAGAACAACTGTGTGTGTGAGGGGCAGGAGGGTAGCAGATTAGAACGTCTTTACAGTCAAGAATTTTAACCAGGATGAATATGAGAATCACCCAGAGAGTTTTATTTAAGATCAACACCCAAGCTGCCCTGTAGATTTATGGAATCATGCCTGGGTATAAGGACGGTGAAAAACTTTCTGGTAAGTTGGGAAGGAGAGCCACAGGAGTAGGCCTGTGGCGAATATCACGTACAGTTGTTTTAGGAGCTCCGACAAGACTGATCTCTTTGGTTGTGAGATTCTCCTTCTTTCAAAAACATGAACATAACTCTTAATCTGGGCAAGCACTGATTACTGGTGAAAATGGAACACAAGTCCACTGAGGCAAGAAGTGCCACAGTCCTTCTTTAAGGTCAATACTGTCTCTGATTTAACAGTAAAAGAGCAAACACATACCATCTAAAAACTATACTGTCTCTTCCCTAGATTTTCACCTTTGCTCTTTAAGTCAAAGGTCACCAAGCAGACTAACAAGAAGACAAACTGTCCCCTTCTTTCCAAACTGACTTTCCTGGTCTGACAACAATACAAATAATAGCACCAGTAGCTCCACTGATGGCAAGATTACACATGCCAGACACCATGGCAGGCACTTGTGCCTCATCTTGTGTAATCCTTACAATAACCTCCATGAGTAAAGGGGTATTGCTGCCACTGCCTCACATGTAAAAAACTGAGGTCTGGAGAAGTTAATCAACAGAGTCATGCTTGTCAACAAAGAAGTCAGTGTTTGAATCCTGTCCGACTCCTTCTAAGGACCAAACTCTTAATACCTAGACTTTGCTGACAGGGAAAGGCAATCCATCGCTTTATAATCCACTGGCAGTTCAGGGCAACACAATCATGGTTCAAAATGCCAGGCAATACCCACAAGCAGCCAGCAATTCATTCTAGGGAGTTAATGCTATATGATTTATATGATACACCGGAACAAAGGCCTGCGACAACCACTTAAAGGGTGAAAATGTCTCAAACAATCCTTCCCTGGACGTAAGGAAAGCCTCCGGCTTAAACCACTTCCACCTACCCATCATCCTCTTCACCTGCATCCTCCCTGCTGTGCTTCACATGGAATTGGACTCAAACATAAAAAATTAAATAAAGGAGGAGGATGACAAAACCTAGCTGGCACTAAAGTCACTCTGACTCACTGCATTTTAGCATTTCCACAATCTGCTTAGGCATGGTGCTCAAGCTCACTCGGATTTGGGTAGGAGTTGAAGGGGAATTTCCCTCATTTATGGTCAAGCATGCGGCACTTTAGGATAAGCAGTGGATTGCTAACCACAAGGGTGGTGGTTCAAACTCACCAGCTACTCCTCAGAAATCCTATACAGGGTCTCTATGAGTCAGAACCGACTTGATTTGAAGGCACGCAACAACAAAGGCTTGAAAACCAGTCTGCATAGCCCCTCTCAGTGATTCACCACAGCATGAAGGCCAAATGCTGAACTGGGACCACACTGCCCAGAAAATGTCCACTCTAGGGAGGGGCTAGCTCATGAGGTGCCCTCTGGACACCACCAAAGGAAACCCCACTGAGTCCATCTCACAAAGACAGCATCACATTTGGGGACAGGAATGAAATGCTTTGATTCTTAAACTGTTGAGAGTCATGTGGAAAATGATCCAAAATACATTTTCAATATGCAGCTTTACAAAAATGATTCAAGAATGGTCAAAAGTCATTAATTTTAGCAGTTTAGGAGTTGGGCATCTTATTGTGATCAAATTTTATCTTCAATAATTAAACAAACAAAAATAGCCAAAAGGACTGTGGCCCTTGGCTAATCTTCAGGTCTAAAACAGAACTCACCCTCATGATCCAATCTTCAGTCAAGCATTAGATAGTTATATTGGCGGAACAACAACGCTAGTAAGGTATGCTCGTCATGGAATATTCAGCTTGCCATGGAAATGAAAGGTAGACAATTCCTAGTATTGAAGTCTTTTAGAGAGTTATTCTATCATAGTTATATGTGTGCGTGTATTCCTTAGCCACTTTTTGTATTTTGTGTATTCTTGTGGGCCATTTTTTGGAAACTTTATTGTGAATTGAGTGACGGCAGATCATCAGCTTTACATTCAACAAATCATGTATTCTGTTTCATCTCAATGACTGCAATAACATTCAAGATCAAAAGAGCAGCATGTACGTAAGGACAAAGTTCAGAAGGTTGGAAAGGGAGATGGACTGGAAATAAGAACCACAGGGAGGAAGTGAAATAGTTTTGTTACAAGGAGGGGACTGCAATCACTAGGATAGACTCTGTATGAAAAACTTCAATACTAGGAATTTTCTACCTTTCATTTCCCTTCCACTCTAGAAAAACGCCAAAGGCACCAGGTATCCTCAAGTTCACAGTGATCTTAGACCCTGCTCCTGTTAGTCTCTGATCCCTTTGCCAGATATGCTGTGAGCTTCGTCAGTCAGATATGACTGAGCCGAGGTGTAGATTGCTCCCCTTGGCTGTCCACTGCATGACTCTCTGTTATCACTGAGCAAGCTGAGACCAACAGCAGACAAGCCCTTCTCAGTAAGGGATCGGACCTTCCCTGAATACTGCTACAATCAAATGAGAAGAGTTGGTTTCAACAGAGGCTCAACACACAAGGAAATCAACTGTACAAACATACCTGGTTTACTGTGCTTCTGGATACTGTATTTTTTACAAATGAAAGGTCTGTGGCAATCCTGCTTTGAGCAAGTCTATTGGTGCCATGTTTTCCAATTGCATGTGCTCACTTAGTGTTTCTGTCATGTTTTGATAATTCTCACAATCCTTCAAACTTTTCATAATGCTAATGCACACTTAATAGATTACAGCCTAATGTACAGGGTAAACTACTTTCATATGCACTGGAAAACCAAGAAATGCATGATTTGCTTTATTGTTATATTCACTTTATTGTGGTGTAGAGCAAGTCACAAACTCTCTGAGGAATAACTATATGCTAATGCCACCAGGCAAGAGAACTAAGCCCAGGCAGGCCCAAGGAGGGCCTGATAGCCACTGGGGATTGCTTACCAGGTGATGCTGCGTAAGCCCTCAAAACAGGATTCTTTCCAGGATCTTAAAAGGTCTAATAGAAAACTGGCATGGTGCTTGTAGGATAAGCACTGGACTGCTAACTGCCAGGTCAGCGGTTCAAACCCTCCAACGACTCCCTGGGAACCCTATACGGGTAGCCAAGAGTCGAAACCGACTCAACAGCACCTAGCAACAACAAATTAAAAAAACAAAAAACTGGAGTCTTAGTGTGGTGCTGTAAGATAAGCACTGGACTGCGAACCGCAAGCTCAGGGGTCAAAACCATTAGTCGCTCTTCAGAAACCCTACACAAGGTTATTATCAGTCAGAATCAAATACACAACAATAAAAATTAGTGATCAGATATATCCATCACTAAACTGCTTTTCAGGCTGGTAATCTAGGAGTCCTCTTTGCTTTGGGTTGTAGATTACATGTGGTATCACTATGACAGTTATTTCAAAATGTCAGTCAGAGCTATGATTAGGTTGATAACATTATAGGAATTGTGGATGATCTGTTGAAGAAAAGCAATAAATAGGGGCTTCTGGTGATTCAAATAAATTAAAAATCACTGCATTAAGAGCCTAATAAAATACACTCATGTGTTTCTCATTCTCTCTTCAAGAATCCTTTTTGTAGTGGTTTCTAACCCAGGGTCACAGATCCTTTGAGAATGTGCAGATAAAATGCCCATACAAAATCCTGCATATCATTCCTGAGGTCATGCAAAGAGCATTTTCATGAGAGGGCTGGCCTCGTGTGAAAGAGAGCAAGGAGCTCTGTAATTACTCCCTTCGCACCTGTTCTTCACCCCACCTTTTAGTAGTTTCTGTTGGTGTTGTTTAGTGCTGTCAAGTCAGTTCCGACCCATAGCGACCCTGTATAGGGGTTCCGAGGAGCAACTGGTAAGCTTGAACTGCCGACCTTGCAGTTCAAACATTTTTGTAGTCTGGCGCATTAATCCACAGTGTCACACCAGTAGTAGCAGACAGGTTACTGTGCTTTATAGCAGGGCTGGGGAACGCTTTTTCTGCCACAATGTAGAACAACATTCACAGGCCAACAAAATTGTCAACTTAAAAATTAGCCTGCTATATTTGGTCAGACATTTAATTAACTCACCCATAAGGTGATGGTCTGGTGTGGTGCTGTAGGTTAATGCATTGGACTGCAAGGTCAGTTTGAATTGCAAGGTCAGTGGTTCAAGCTCACCAGCCGCTCCTCAGAAGTCCTATACAGAGTTGCTATGATCGGGAACTGACTCAACAGCACTTAGCAACAACAACGTGATGGCTAGAACTACAGTTGCCTTGGCAGGACCAGACCAAGTGATTTGCAGGTCTTATAGGGCCCCCGAGCTGAATGTTCCCCACGTCTGCTCTAAAGGTATTTATCTTTAGACTTCTGGGACAAGTGTGGATTTATAAGGGTATGCACTAGTTACACAGGCACAAAGGAAAAGATGACAAATTTCTAAGTGACCAGATAAAGGGAGTCATAGCTCCTCTATTTCTTTTCTTCACTATGAAACACGATTCCAAAGGCTGGGATCCCAATGGACTGTCCTCAATGGTAGAGTTAGCAATGGCAAACTACTGCACTGGAGAAAACCAATGAACCCTTCTCATCCAGACTGTACCCAGTTCTGGAGTCATCCCCACACAAAGGAGGGGCAAAATCATGGTGAAATGTATAGCATGGGATTCTCCTGCTTTCTCCTGTTCCCCTTGCCCCCTAGGTCTTATGACTGACCAGGAACCTCTACATTTAACCTTATAAGAATCCTCAACCTTAAAGCCATTTGTGGCTTTTCAAGTTTCTACTTGAAAAGTGAAAAAGTTTATGGGGATTGAAAAAGGAGTAAGGAAAGAAGTACTTATATATATATCAGTCAGGTGGAAAAGCTATGCTGAATATCAGCTGAGGGGCTGTTGTTGTTGTTAAGTGCCGTTGAGTCGACTCTGACCCATAGCGACCTGAGGGTAACTCATGTTAAAATCCACCTTCGTAGTAAAAAAACGCAGACTCCCATCAAAGTAATGCATTGGCTACTGGCAGGTCAGCCCTTGACTCCTGGTGACCCCTTGCACAATGGACTGAAATGCCAGTCCTGTGTCATCCCCAAGATTAGTTGAGATCAAACCACTGTGGTCCATAGGATTTCCATTGGCTGGTTTATAGAAGCAAATCACCAGGCTTTTCTTGCTAGCACATCTTAGTGTGGAAGCTCCACTGACAGCTGTTTAGCATCAGAGAAACATGCAAATCTCCACTGAACAGATGAGTGCTGGCTGCGTATTGAGATACTTGTACCTAAGGTGAGGCTTTTACCATGGACCCACCACTGCTCCTCATCTAAGGAGTAGGTTAGGTAGAATACCAGAGCAGAGAAATTCTTTAAGGTTTATTTCAGTAGAAGTGGTAGGAAAAAGTCAAAGCAAGGGGAAAAAGTGACAGGAAACAAGACTGCAGAGTTCCACGAAGGGCTAACAGTGCCTAGTGCAGCTCCTTGCAGGATTCAGTCTTCTATGAGAGCTGCCTTATGATATACGGTACATTTATCCCCAAATCATCATACAAGTGCGTTAAGATGTTTTAAATTACTTGAAAGAGGGGTTATTAAATCTGGGGTCCCTGAATTCCATGATATTGCATGCAAAACATTATGCAGATATGGGAACTCCTATACCATTTAGGAAGGAGCTCTGAAAGCATAGTGGTTACCAATCAGGCTGCTAGCCTCAGGGTTCTGCAGGAGAAAGATGTGGCTTTCTGCTCCCGTAAAGATTTACAGCCTCAGAAACCCTGTCCAGGGTTGCTATGAGTCAGAATCGACTCCATGGCACATAACCACCACCATCAACCATTTAGGAGTCCTGGTGTGGTGCTGTAGGATAAGCACTGGACATTTTAAAAGTTTGGTGCTCTAAGGTTTGAAGGCTGGTTGGTTTGAATCACCAGGCTGGCGGCTCAAACTCACCAGCCATTCCTCAGAAATCCTACACAGGGTTGCTCTGAGTCAGAACCAACTCGACAGCACTTAACAACAACATATCTTACTGGAGTCCTACTGGAATGCTAACTGAAAAGTTGGCGGTTCAAACCACCAGCCGCTATGAGTCAGAACCAACTCAAAGGTACTAAACCACCACCACCAATATACCTTTTATTAAATTCTCAAACAGATGTTACTCCCCCCAAAAAGGTTATTATGGATTTAATTGTGTTCCCACAAACTTTATGTTGAAGTCCTAACCCCTGGTACCTGTGAATGAGACCTTGTTTGGAAATAGGGTCTTTGAAGATGTAACCAGTTAAGTTAACAAGAGTTCACACCGGAGTAGAGTAGGTCCTAATCCAATCTGAGTGGTATCCTATAAAAGAGGAGAAGAGACACAGAGAGAAAGACTGAGGGGAAATGGCCATGTGATAACGGAAGTTATGCTGCAAGCTGAGGAAGGCCTGGGGCGTCCAAAGACAGGAGACAAGAAAGGATCCTCCTCTAGGGCCTTTGGAGAGAACATGGCCCTGTCCAAACTCTGGATTTGGACTTCCAGCCTCCAGAATTGAGAGAGAATAAATTTCTGTTCTTATAAGCCACCCACTTTCTGGTACTTTATTAAGATAGCTATAAGAAACTAGTAACAAAGGGGTTTCAAAAAGTTCTTGGAGAATTCCCATTATCTTTGAATTCTTTTTTCCACGAACTTTTGGAAGTCCCTTTTACAAGGTAGAGTCACCAGTCTAAGGAACTAAGAATGAAAATACCAAATACAAAAACACAAGCTGGCTTATAGTCATGATGTACACAAATGATTGTTTCTCTTCCCGTCTCATCAACAGATTTTTCATGAGCTGGCTGGCTATGTGCCATCGAGTCAGTTCTGACATCAAGGCTGTAAATCTTTACAAGTACAAAAAGCCTCTTTCTCCCGCAGAGCAACTGGTGAACTTGAATTTGCTTGTGTCTGTGTATATGAACACACCCAAATGAAACACAGTTCTTTGGCATGAGTTGTCCAAACTAATAGATATCTTAAATAGCCAACCTGACCAAATCAAAGCCTGAAATCAGCCCAAGATGTACAGGAACAAAGAATGAGGCAGCTAGTTCCTGTAACTTTCAGTTACCCTGAACAATGATCAAGACCACATGAGACTCGAGATGCTTATTAGCCCCTGGCTGGTTGGCTGTGTGCCGTGGAGTCGGTTCCGACTCATAACGACCCTGTACAGGGTTTCCGAGGCTGTAAATCTTTACGGAAGCAGAACGCCTCATCTTTCTCCTGTGAACAGCTGGTAGTTTCGAACTGCTGACCTTGTGGTTCGCAGCCCAATTCGTAACCACTACACTACTAGAGCTCCTTCATTAGCCTCTAAAGATCCCTAAAAAACTTTTATGTGGGGTTTTAGCTATCAACATTTACCAGCTTAGGTACAGATGTGTGTGTGTATATGTTGGTGATGGTGGTGTTAAGTGCCGTGGAGTTGGTTTTAACCCACAGCGACCCTGTAGAGGGTTTCCAAGGAGTGACTGGTGAGCTTGAACCACCAACTTTGCAGTTCAAACCAACTTTGCAGTCTAGCACATTAAGCCACAGCACCATGCCAGGACTCGTGTGTGTGTGTGTGTGTGTGTGTGTATATATGCGTGTATGTGTGTACAGAGAGAGACAGACAGACAGAACTTATCTATGTGTATGTATAAGTACAGATATGTACACAGGCACATATATTCACAGAAGACACAATTACAGATACTTCTCGTACATAAACAAACATTTTACAAGTTTGGTGCTCTAAGGTTTGAAGGCTTAGGACCTTACTCTCATGGGACAATTCAGTCAACTGGCACATAATGTTCATGTTCTGCGTCCTAATTAAGTGAGCAGTGTCTAGAGTGTTAAAAGCTTGGGAACAGACTTCTAAGACATTACTATTTGTCTCTACTCATCAGGAGCAAAAAGAGAGAGAAGGAAATCAAAGTCTCAATAAAGAAACTCGTCTACAGAATTACTAAACTACATGAGCCACAACTTCATCTAGATGACTCACAAGATGAAGCCTGGCTATCACTACCAACCACTCTGGGACCACAATGAATGGACCCAGGTAATAAGGAGGAAAATGTGGAACAGAACTCAAGTTCTTAAAAAAGCCCAGATTTATTGGACTAGTTGAGACTAGAGGTGAGAGCATGAGACATAATATTATCTGAAGATATTCTTTAAACCTTGAAGTGAAACTATCCTAAGATCACTTTTAAGCGAAATAAAGAGTGGTACACAAAATACAGGATATTCTATATAAAACCAAAATGTCAACATTGACTTTCTAAAACAAGGATGAGAAGATAAGTCTGGAGTACTGGAAACTGAATAACAAGGCATTTAGAGAAAACGGACACATGAAAAAGACAACAAATGTCACTTAATTTGTAAAGATTATCAAATGGGAACCTAATTTACTGTGTAAACTTTCACTAAAAAAAATCCCAATTATTTAAATATATATTTACCATATCAGAAATTAAAACAGAAATTTCAAAAATATTTATTAGTTCACTTGAAAACAAAATAAACCCATTACATTTTTATGTAAGTTAGATTTTCATATCTGCTTGTTCTTTTGTCTGTGTCTGCTTCTTCATTCAATTTGTTGTGAAAGGTTTTGGTTGAAGAAAACCTAACCTTATACAGACATAACATTTTTCATATCATTGTATATGATTCAACTCTACAACCTACACTAGTGTGGTGGGAAATACTGTATCAGTGAACTTTTCCTACTCTGATGCATTCAAATCCACTGGTCCTTCCTGTATTTTAAGGAGCTCTGGTGGCACTGTGGGTTAGGCATTGGGCTGCTAACCAAATGGTCAGCAGTTCAAACCCACCAGCTGCTCCACGGGAGAAAGATGAGGCTATCTGCCCCCATAAAGATTTACAGGCTCGGGGACCCTATATAGGGTCTCTGTAAGTTGGGATCGACTTGATGATGGTAGTGGGCTTGGAGTTTAGTATCCTGTACTTTGAATGAACTTTTACACAGTCATGATTAACATGAATCATACATTCATCATTTGGAAAATACTGTTTCACTGAGTTATACACATCTTCCAAATACTAAACATTTCATTGTAAAATATTTTAGCAATCACATTCTATAACATTACTCTTGCTCACATAAATCTTTTAAGGATTGGGAAACCATCAAGCTCACAGTGGTGGATACAAGCTTTCCTAAATTCTCATTTTCATTTGAAAGCCCCAGTCTTATCACTGGCAATAAACACTGTCAGTTGTTTGAGGTTTTTTGTTTGTTCGTTTTTTAATGACAGGCTCACTTCCTTCATTTTTAAGAAAATGCCTGATAAACCCCATGTCTGAGTAACCAGAGCTTGCCTGTCACTTTCAAGTAACAATTATGTTCTATTTAAAAAAAATAAAGGGGGGTGGGCCTAGTTCTGCTTGTAACTCAAACAACCACATGCATGCATATACTTCCCATTTCATTGTACAGACTAAAAAGAATAGCAATAATAGTTTTTACTCCTTCAAGGTCATTCTTAAGTGGAATTTACTCCTCCTCTCCTGCCTCCACAAGTACACAGTGACTTAGATTACTGTCATGATCTAGACACCAGTCATTTTACCCACCACTGCTTTAGCACTGCCAGGACAGAGTCAATAGTGAAATGTGCTAATAACTTACGATGATGAAAATATGATTTTAACCGTAAAGACCCTCTCAAAACTGCTGCCCTAACAGTAGCTGCCATTTCATGGTCAGAGCTACTTATAGAACATGGCAACAACTCAGAGTGAATTGACTACTCCACAACCCCTAGTCAATCTCCATTGGTTTATATGCTTTTGAAGTTCACATGCAAACAAAGATTCCTCAGAGTACTTCCTCTGGATTTTCCTCAGAAACACAAGTGGAGGAAAAGGATGATCAGAAGCACAGACTGTAAATTCAATGTACGGCCAGTCCTATAAGGTAACGTATGGTAAGGTAATGAGAATGAAGGTAACGGAGAATGCAGGCTCCAGGGCAGTAACAACCAGTAAATCTTGGCAGGGCAAGCAAACTGGAACCAGAGCTAAATGTGTCTGTGCAAGACTCAATTAAGCTCCCTCTCAGAAGACACAGTGCAGCAGTGAATCTAAATGACAGAGGATGCAAGAAAAGCCACAGCATGTGACAAAAAAAAAGACACAGCTTAAGGACAGCTTCAACCTTAATGTTCTTCTCTATCTTTCCCTCAGGTTTGGTCAACAGGAATCCAGAGACAACGAAGCAAGCAAAATTCACACTAAAAATCTAAACTCATTGCCCTCAGGTCAAATTGTGTCGCACAGTAACTCTATAGGACTGCCCCATGTAACTTTCCAGGCTGTAATCTTTACAAAAGCAGACTGCCACAATAGGGACAGGCAACTAAGACACTGACTACCTAAAACGAGGAGGTGATAAAGGCACGAAGTGACAGGCCTACAAGCTGTCAAGAGGGAATTTAGTTTAAGAGTGTGAGAGGGAAAGTAGAGTACCCACTGAATATTTCATCTTGTCTAGCCAGGTCTGGTGAAAAGAGATGGGGATAAGATTCTTATGATTCAACAGTTAATAATTGTTATCATGACTAATTGCAACTGGCACAACTGTAAAGGTAGAAGTTTGATAACAAAAACGGGAGTGGTTAATCTTACAGAGGCTGTCCTGACTGAGACAACTATGCCCTGAGCATTTCTGACCCTGAGTTGTAAGCTATTATCTTCCCTGATAAACCCAATAAGTGAGTCTATGAGCACCAACCTAGTCCATGCAAGCTGGTTAGGAGAAAGAGACAGGGCCAGCTAGTCTGAAGTACAGGGAGGTGTATGTGATTCCCACACTTGCAACTGATACCCATTTGATCTAGCTAGGGTGGCTAGGACTGAATTGACTAAAACTTGACCTAATAAGAGAAAGAGAGAGATGTTTGATACTGTACGCTAATGTAAACAGCTGCAATTTTGAATGGCTTACTCTGGACTGGACTTTGCTGAGCCTGAATTGTAACCTGTTGACTTCTCTAGGAAACTCCATAACTGTGAGCATGGTGTCTGAGTTCTGTGTGGCATGGCACTGAATGAGCAAACCCAGCTGACAAGTGAGCACTGTGGGAAGGCTGCTTTGCTGATCATGCTTTTTGTACACAGCACCAGGGTTCCTTCTGAAAGCTATCCTCAATCCTAAATGCAAGGAGAGGAAGTATAAACAGCAGTACCCCTCAATTAGTCTGTAACAGAGATCCTTAAGCCCACATCACTGTTCAAGGTCATACAATGGGTCACTGGGATAATGAGCCTAAGAAAAGAAGCCAACATCTAGAGAAATGCTTCCAAACCCAGGAGGGGGCACTACTGCCCTGAGCCTTTCCTCTGCAGTCACCACAAGCACAGCCTAGAGCTCAGGAGGGGTGAGTTGAGGCACACAGATGGTCAGTCGTGTGCGCATGTCAGTGTTCCAGCGGCACTGCCTTGTACCTCCCTGGAGTGGATGAGCAATGTTCAGTCACACAGCAGCTACACCTGCAGGGCCTAAGAACGCTCTGCAGAGGAGACTTCAACCATGGGTGACACAGCTGCTGTGACTCCAAGTGTCATACACATACACATTTTTCAAAGTATGGAGTGAAATATGCATCCTGTAGTCGAACACCAATCCCGTTCAAGTTAAGAAGACACACCCTCTAGTTTACCCAGTCCCCTTTCAAAGGATTTGCAAAATTCACTAGTGAGAAATGGGCGCTTTGTTAACAGTGAGTCATCTTGAGAATGGTCAGTGTTGAGTCCTGGTGTGTTCCTGCTGACACCTGGTGGTAAAATTGAGAAACTGCTTATTGTGCTCCAAACCAAGCCCCACTGCCATAGGATTTCCGAGGCTGTAAATCTTTACAGCCTCATTTTTCTCTTGCACAGCAGCTGGTGGATTTGAACTGCCAATCCATGGTGAGCAATTCAAAAGTTTTCCTGCTCCATAGTTTCTCTTTACCACAGATGCTGAAGGACAATTCTGTCTTCATTTCGGGTTCATCTGCTGTGCCATCTGCTCCAATCAGTTAACTTACTGAGGAGGTCTCATGGAGAAAATGGTCAGCGATAGTTAACAATGACAATTACCCCCAAACTCTAAATGCAAGGTGGAAAGGACATAGAGGCAGCCAAAGGTAACAGAATGATAAGCAAAACACCCCAAACCCACTGCCACTGAGTCAATTCCAGCAAATAGTGATCCTACAGGACAGAGTAAGACTGACTGCCTTATAGGGGTTCCAAAGCTGCAATCTATAAGGGATCAGACTGCCACATCTTTCTCCTATGGAGCAGCTAGTGGGTTTGAACCACTACCTTTCAGTTAGCACCTGAGTGTGCTTAACCACTGTGCCACCAGGGCTCCTTCAGAATGAGAAAGAATGGGATATAGAAGTGGATAGGGAAAGGATCTGAAGAATCTACAAGAGGGAGGGATGAAGACAATAAAAAAATAAAACTTCTCAACGTTAAATACTGCCCTTAGGGATTTTAAAATACTTTTTTGCCAATAAGCCAGAAAAACTAATTTAGAAATACCGAAATATACAATGATATGAGATATTAAAAGGTTTCAAATCTCAGTATACTACTGATGAAAAGACTCATCTTTGAAGTTACAAAAATGACAAACCTAATTTTGTCTGTAACATTATACATACAAGTTACTGTTAAGTGCCACCAAGTCAGTTCCGATTCATAGCAACCCGTCTCTACATGGTTTCTAAGGCTGTGTATTTTGCAGAAGCAGACAGCCTCATCTTTCTCCCATAGAGGAGCTGGTGGGCTTGAACTGCCAGCCTTGTGGTTTACAGTCCAGTGCTTATCCCACAGAGCCACTGTGTCCCCATACATACATAAGGGGGAAAAAAGACAAGAATATTCCCAAGCAATAGTGATTCTCAGAGTGTGGACTATTCTAATTGGGGTTTTTCTGTTTGTGTCTAGATGGCTTGTTAAATGCTCATTTGTTTTACAGATTTTCCTTTAGCCTGTTCAAAGGTGACAAGGATCCTCTTTGTTCCTAGGCTCAGGGGAACAACTGTGTAAGCTAAAAGCAAAAGCTTTCTGAAGACAACTGTTGAAAGGTTAAACTCACTGAAGTAAATTTACCCCAGAGAGTACTCTAGAGGAAGTGAGTCCTGATGTGGCACTGTAGGGTTAATGCTGGACTGCTAACCACAAAGTTGAAGGTTCAAACCCACCAGTCACTCCTTGGAAACCCTATATAAAGTCACTATCAATTCAGAACCAGCACTTAGCCCATGAAAGCTGCACTTAACAAAAATTCTGAGAAAGAAGGGAATCCAGTGACATTGAAGAAAAGAGGATAAAACAAAAGTTATTTCCCAGAACTAGAAACACACCAAGGTTGACACATTTCCTGAGTGGGTTTGCGAAGCTGAAGTCTGAGCACTGACCAGGGCTCCCAGCTGAGGTAAGACCCTCACACCAAAGCTACCTGCAAGCAAAAGAACTACTGGACCTCCACAAAGTGCATGGGCAGAACAACAGGAATCTCAGGAGTAACTACAGTGGGCTTCTATTTTCTAGTTCTGTTTTCTCCAGGACTTTTCTTTTTGAAGCCGCCTTGTATTGCAACCTGGTAACAACCAGGATACTGTCCTCTAAATAAGGACCCTGTCTGACCCTAGCATGAAGCCTCAAATCCAGGTTTAATTTAATGTAAAGAAATAATGTGATACTAATCACATATCAAATCTGTGAAATAAGATTCACAATCACTACATGCTTTCCAACATTTCTAAAATTTACTCACATCACTTTTATAGTCAGAAATATGGTCAGTAACAAAGCTTTATTAAAAATGATAATACAAAAAACCTTGTTTCTTTTTATCACTGGAAATGAATAATCCGGTTTAAACAACATAAATATCAGTACTGGGTCCATGATATCATTGATCCAGAAGCAGCTTCAGCATTAGAAAGAGCACTGCTCTTTGAACCCTCATGGTTTTGCATTCCCTTTTATGTACAGTAGCCGACGGTCCTGAATGTAATTCATACAGGAACACAGAAGTACACAAAACACTTTCTTTCTGGCTTCTTTTTGCACTTAAGAGACAAGTTTGGGTAAATTAGGAGATGCAAAAGGGTTATAATAGCACAACCATTTAAAAATTAGAGTTTTAAAAGTTCTTTCTGGCATCAGCTTCATTTTAGATTAATACCAACAACACATCTATTTTGAAAGTGTGTTAAATCAGCAGGAAGGGATGCTTTGCACATATCCATCTCCAAGCCAGAATACCTCTTGTTCTCACAGTCAAGTGTTATATTTCCCTGGTCCTTCCAAGACAAGATATTTTTCCTTCCTGACTCAGTTTTGAGAAGGTGACAATCACACTCATAAGTGGAATGAAATAAATCATCTTAAAAAGCAGTGTTCCTGTTAACTGATGATATATGGAGGAGATAATAATCAATGTAATGAAACAAACTATATGAATGGTTGAATGTGATGATGTGCCCTGTAAACTTTCACTCAATCCAAAATAAAAACAATAAAAAAAATTAAAAAAAAGCAGTGATCACCACCTCCAAGGCTCTTGTACAACTGGCCTCTGTCATAGTTAGTATCTGTTTCTCTACCAAACTACCCACCTGCTAAGCCCCTAAGACTCCTCTGGCCTGTCACCCAGGACGACAGCATCCTGAGACAACAGGTCTCCTTCCACCACCTCTTAGCAACACTCAAGCATGTGGGTTCAGGGGAAGGCGAGCAACACACAGGAACTTACCTTTTCCATCTGTGGCTGATGCTTCTTGTAAATGTCTGATTGACCTAAAAAGGAACATTTGAGAAAAACGTTAGCTAGCAAATCTGCATTCTTTTTAGTTTCTAGTTTTAGTATCTTAGTATGATCCTGGGCAAAGACCTTTGACAATCAATTGAGTCATGTATGGTGCTCAAGGTGGAGTGTTAAAGAGGCCCTCTGCTACCCAAATCTGGGGCAGGAGTCAGGGTGTCAGAAAACAAAACCAAACCCATTCAATTAATACACATGCTCTCTACCTAATCTCTCATTACCTAATCTCACATTTCCCTACACACCTACACACACATACTGCCAAGACACTGTAGAACTCACCTGCTCTCTAGAATGCAGTGCCCCTCTGAGGTGGTCACCAGAATGACTAACCCCCAAAACCCCACTGCCACTGAGTCAACTCCAACTCAAAGCTACCAGGCTGAGTACTGACTTCTAAAATCTAAGACTAAGTACTGCAAGCATATGCCGTCTCACCAACTTGGTATTTTACTGGTTAGAGATTTAAAACTTTGTTGAAAAAACTCCAGCCTGCAGGGAGTCTTTTTGCTGGCTGTGATATGCCAGTAACTAATTACCATCATTACAGTTTAAGCAGCGGAACATTACTATTATTAATGAAGCCCTAGATGGGAGTTCTAGGTACAGTTCAAAGCCACCAAGGGAAAGACTACTTTAAAGGATGAGAGAACAGCAGAGGCAGATATGGTGCAGCGGGAACAGGGCGGGGGTAGGAGATGTCTGACAAACTCATCTTTTGGCTATTGTGAGTAGTGCTATAATGAACCTAAGTGTGCAGATCTGTTCATGTCCCTAGGTGGCAAAGTGGGTTGCAAGGTCAGCAGTTTGAATCCACCAGCTGCTCCACAAGAGAAAGATGAGGTTTTCTGTTCCTGTAAAGATTTACAGCCTCAGAAACACTACAGGGAGTCTCTGTGAGTCGGAAACAACTTGATGGCATGCACCAGGAGCAGGGTAAATATCTAGGAGTAGAATTCTGGATGATATGATACTTCTGTTTTTAATATTTTGAGAAAACACCATACTGTCTTCTACAACAATTACACCATTTACAATGGCAATGAATAAAGGAGATCTCCCCATATCCCTGCCAGCATTTGTTATTTTCTGTTTTTCACTCATTGCCATTCTAGTAGTGGTGAAATGGTTTCTAGTTGTAGTTTTGATTTACAACTCCCTAATGATTACTGGTGTGGCGCTGTGGGTTAATGCGTCAGACGGTAAAGCTGTTTGAACTGCAAGGTTGGCAGTTCAAGTTCACCAGCGGCTCCTCAGAAACCCTGCACAGGGTCGCTATGGGTCGGAACCAACTGGACGGCACTTACCAACAACGACTACTGGACTACAGTGGGTTTGGGGTTTTTGATAAGGCTAACCATGATGACCACCATTTGTCTGTCAGTTTGTCATACTGTGGTGTTGTGTGTGGTGCTATGATTCTAGAAGCTATGCCACCAATATTCTAAATACCAGAAGAGTCACCCATTGTGGACAAGTTTCAGCAGAGCTTCCAGACTAAGATCGACAAGGAAAAAGGAGAAGCAGATTACTTCTGAATGATTTGCCAATGGAAATTTTATCAGTAGCAGCAAAACATTGTCAGAGATAGTGCTGGTAGATGAGACAGGTTGGAAGGTACTCAAAATGTGACTAGGAAGAGCTGCTTCCTCAAAGTAGAATTGACCATAGTTACTACATGAAGAGCAAAGCTTCAGAACCTGCATTTGCTTATGGGGCACAACTGAAACTGAGAAGAAACAGCTGGAAACATCGACTAATAATCAGAACACGGAATGTACAAAGTATTAGTCTAGGAAAATTGTAAGTTTTCTAAATGAAAATGGAGTACATAAAGATTGATATTTTAGGCATTAGTGATCTGAAATGGACAAATGTTGGCTGTTTTGAATCAGATAATCATATGGTTTACTACTATGCCAAAATGTCAAATTGAAGAAAATGATATCACACTCATCCTCAAAAAGAACATTTCAAAATCTATCTTGAAGTACAGTGCTGCCTGTGTTAGGATAATATCTATATGCATAAAAGGAAGACCAGTTAAAAAAACACCACTATTGTTCAGAACTATGCACCAATCACTAAAACCAGTGATGATGAAACTGAAGAATCCTACCAACTTCTTTGGCGTCCCGGTGAGATGCTATAGGATAAGAACTGGACTGCTAACCATAAGGTTGGTGGTTCAAACCCACCAGCTGAGCCTTGGAAATCCTATAAAGGATTGTTACAAGTCAGAATCAACTCGACAGCACTTTTAACAACAACAATTAATGTTTTCGGTCTCAAATCAATCAAGATGTACTGATATTTATTGGTGATTGGAATGCAAAGGTTGGAAACAAAGAGGAAGGATCAGTAGTTGGAAAACAGGGACTTGTTGATAGAAATTATAACAGAAATAGCATGACAGAATTTTGCAAGATGAATGACTTTTTCATTGCAAATACCTTTTTTCAACAATGAAACACATGGACCTTACCAGATGGAATACACAGGAATGAAACTGACTACATTTACTCAAAGAGACAATTATTGTTGTTGTGTTGTTAAATGCTGTCAAGTCACTTCCGACTAATAGTGAACCTGTCTGTATGGGGTTTCCAGGGAACAGCTGGTAGGTTTGAACTGCTGACCTTGTAGTTTGTAATCCAGCGTCACACCAGTTGACAATGGAAAAGCTCAATATCATCAGCTAAAACAAAGCCAGGAGCTAACTGTGGAACAGACCATCAATTGCTCATATCCAAGTTTAGGCTGAATCTGAAGAAAAAGAAAAATTATTGAGTCAAAATATGACTTTGAATAAATCTCATCTGAACTTAAGAGACCATCTCAAGAGCAGATTTGGTGCATTAGACACTAATGATCAAAGACACGAAGAGTTGTGGATAACATCAAGAACATCACACAGGAAGAAAACTAAAGGTCATTAAAGAAAGGGAAAAAAGAAAAGTTCAAAGTGAATGTCTGAAGAGACTCTAAAACTTGCTCTGGAGCATAGAGAAGCTAAAGCAAATGGAAAAAATGAAGTAAAAGAGCTAAACAGAAAATTTTAAAGGCAGCTTGAGAAGACAAAGTCAAGTATTATAACGAAATATGCAAAAACCTGGAGTTTCAAAACCAAGAGGGATGAGCATGGTCAGCATTTCAAAAACTGGAAAGAACTGAAAAAATTTAAGTCTTGACCTGATGTGGCACTATAGGATAAGCACTGCAAGGTCAGTGGTTCAAACCCACCAGCCGCTCCTTGGAAACTTCATTCACATTCATAGGGTCACTATGAGACAGAACTGACTCAACGGCACACCACCACCATCATGGGCAAAATATTGAATGATGCAGGAAGCACCAAAAGAAGACAGAAGGAATACACAAAGTTACTGAACCCAAAATAAATGCTTGCTATTCAACCATTTCAAGAGGTAGCATATATTCCAGAACTGAGGGTACTGAAGGAAGAAGCACAGGCTGTACTGAACACAATGACAAAAAACAAGGCTCCAGGAATTAACGGAATACAAACTGAAATCTTTCAAGAAACTTGCTACCTGGCTAACCGATAGGAAAAGATCCATATTTGTGCTAATTCCAAGGAAGGGTGACCCAACAGACTGTGGAAATCTTGAACAATATCATTAATACCATAAGTAAAATTTTGCAGAAGATAATTTAAAAATAGTTGCAGCAGTATATCGACAGGGAACTGCCAGAAATTGAAGCCAGATTCAGAAGATGTACAACTAACAAGGATATCATTGCTGACATCAGATGGATTTTGGCTGAAAGCAGAGAATACCAGAAAGATGTTCACTTGTGCTTTATTGACTATGCAATGGCTTTCAACTATGTGGATTATGACAAACTATGGATAACACTGTGAAGAATGGGTTCCACAACACCTAACTGTACTCATGAGGAACTTATACTTAGACCAAAAGGCGGCAGTTAGAACAGAAGAAGGGGATACTGAATGATTTAAAATTAGGAAAAGGTGTGTGCCGGGGTTGTATCCTTTCACCATACCTATTTAATCAGTATCCTAAGAAAATAATCTGAGAAGCTGGATTATATGAATAACGTGGCATCAGATCTGTAGGAAGACTTAATAACAACTTGTGATATGCAGATGATACAATCTTGCTTGCTGGAAGCAAAGAGGAATTAAAATATTGAGACTATCAAAGACTACAGCCTTCAAGTATGGGTTGCACCTCAATGTAAAGGGGAAAAAAACTGGACCAATAAATAACATTATGACCAATAAATAACATCATGATAAATGGAGAAAAGATTAAAGCTGTCAGAGACTTCATTTTGCTTGGATCTACAATCAGCACTCATGGAAGCCATAGTCAAGAAATCAAAAGATGATTGCATTAAACATATCTGTTACAAAAGACCTCTTTAAAGTGCTAAAAAGCAAACATATCAGTTTGAGGATTAAGACGCACCTGACTTAAGTCATGGTATTTTCAACTGCCTCATAATCTATGTGAAAGTTTGACAATGAATAATGAAGACCGTAGAAGAATCAATGCATTTGACTTATGGTGTTGTCAGACAATACTGAAAGTACCATGGACTGGCAGAAGAATAAACAAATCTGGAAGAAGTTCAGATGCTCCTTAGAAGTCAGGATGGTGAGACTCTCTCTCTCATACTTTGGATATATTATCAGGAGGGGCCAGTCCTGGAAAAGGACATCATGCTTGGTAAAGCAGAGGGTCGTTAAAAAAGAGGAAGACCCACACCCCCCATTCGAGATGGACCAATGCAGTGAGAGCAACAATGGGCTCAAATATAACAATTGTGAGGATGGCTAAGAACCCGGCAGTGTTCCATTCTGTTGTGCACTGAATGGGTTGCTATGAATCTGAACCGACTCAATGGCACCTAACAACAAAGATGGTGACAGTCTTTTCATGGGTTTATTGACCACCTGGATATCCTTTTTGGTGATGTATCTGCCCATATTTTTCCCATTTTTTTATTGGGTTACTTGGTTTTTGTTGTTAATATGAAGAAATTTTATGTATATTCTAGATTTCAGACCTTTACAAGACACATGGTTCCTGAAGACTTTTTTCCCAGTCTGTTGGATTGTGTTTTTACCCTTTTGATAACGTAATAGTGACTTTTTGTTTATAGTGATAGGAAAATGACAATGAATGGGTGAAACTTGTACAACTATACATGAGAAAAATGATGAATTGGCAATTATGTTATATATACTTTTGGAATACCACTACCACCCCATCCAATAAAAAGGAGTTACAGCTGCTGAAACTATTTAGACAAAATCAAACACCTCCCAGGACTGATTTTCTCAGTTTGCAGGATTAGGGTCATGAGACAAAATCCAGTCAATTGGCATAACACTGTTTTTGTTTGGTGAGTAGTGTCTGGGGTCTTTAATAGCTTGAGAACAGTCATCCAAGATGAAACAGTCAGTCTCTATTTGTCTGAAGCAAAAGAGGAAAAAGTAAACCCCACAATCAGAAAAAGTAACTGGATTACAGTACTAATAGCTTCCATGAACCACTACTTCATCTAACACAACATCAGAAGAACTGGATAGTGGCGAGTCACCAAGGTTTCAATTAAGAACACAATAGATAGATCCTGCTAGAAAAGGAAAAAGTACAGAACCTCCAATTCCCAAAGAATTCAATCTTACTGAACCCTGGAAATGAATCATCCTCTGAAATCATCTTTACACAAAAAAAGTTTCACTCAAAATTAAAGGATGTCCTCTCTAAGTACTGTGCTTTTTAGAAATTATCTTTACCAACAAACATATGAAGAAATGCTGACGATCACTAGCCATTGTTGTTGTTGTTGTCAGGTGCCATAGAGTTGGAACCGACTCATAGCGACCCCATACACAGCAGAATGAAACAATGTCCAATCCTGGGCCAACCTCACTATCGCTGCCACACTTGAGTCCATCAGTGATGCCACCTGGCCAATCCATCTTGTTAGGGGTCTTCCTCTTTTTCTCTGACCCTCCACCTTACCCAGCATGACATCATTCTCCAGCGAGTGTTTCCTCCAGACAATATGTCCAAAGTATGAGATGAAGCTTAGCCATCATGGCCTCCAAGGAGCACTCTGGCATTAGAGAGATGCAAATCAAAACAACAATGAGATATCATCTCATACCAACAATAACAGCAAAGATGAAAAATGGAGAAGACAATAAACGCTGGCAGGGATGTGGAGAGACTGGGACACTGCTGCATTGCTGGTGGGATTGCAAAATGGTCCAACCTCTCTGGAAAGCAATATGGCGTTTCCTCAGAAGGTTGAAAATAGAAATACCTTATGATCCAGCAAT
>NW_006408532.1:9462148-9465152 GCF_000296735.1 Chrysochloris asiatica | reverse complement strand
GATTGGTGACCACACGCATCACTGATGGGGAAAAGTGGGATAAAGGCAGCAATGAAGTGGTGAGCTAAGCCTTACAATATTCAGTGGATTTCTGTGGACCCGGCTGGGGACGTGGTTGGCAAGCAGTGTGAGGAGATCTGGGGACTCTGGGGCCCAGAGTCAGTGGTGTGGCCATGGAGGACTCAAGTGGAGAATGGAGCTGCCGGCTGATGGGAAGAGAGGGCATGTGCACAAGAACACCCACACTTGCAGATGGTACCTATGTGACCTGGACCGGATGACTGGATGATCAGAGCTCAACCAGGAGAAAAAAGAGGGGAAAAAAAAAAAAAAAAAGATTGAGCTGATACAATCTGATGAACTTGACCTATACCTACGAATGCAGTGACTCAAAAGAGGCAACAAATCCTTACAGCAAGAAACATCCCCACCCCCTCCACACACAGAGTAGACAGAGATGGGCAACTTGGACATTGGATACCCAAATGGGGAAGGGGGGACTATGAAGGCAAGAAGTGACTGGCTTACAAGCTTTCAAGAGGGAACCTAGAGCTAAGGGGCATGAAGGAAGGCAGAATCACCAGTGAGTACTAACCAATCTGTCTGGGCGGAGCTGATGAAATGAAATACAGATGGGTAACTCGTGATACTGTAGTGAATAATGGTATCAAGACTGATTGTGAGGGTTGGAAATGCAAAGGTAGACATTTTGTAGCAAGGAAGGGAGTGATTATTTTTCTAGTCTAGGAGCGGAGGTCTCTGGAACCATCAATGGAGAAGAGCCGAGAGCGGGATCCTACCCAGAGAAGCAGGGATGCCTGTGATGGAGACAGAGACGATGACATGGAGTGATGAAGTGGCTGGGGACTTCGGATCCAGAGAGGGAGAGGGACTGTGGGCCGAAGACGGGGGTAGGGGTGGAGTGTAGAGGACGGGTTTCTAAGATGTACCCTTTGGTCAGAAGATGATGCATGGAGGGGATTGGAACCATGACAATGAAATGATATACGAAGGAATGAATGTAAGTAAACTATCATATAATTCACAATAAAACATTAAAAACAAATTACCTTTATAAGACAACAGTTTAGGGGGCAGTGAGTCTAAATTAATGGGGGCTAGGTAAAACAACTAGCAGAAATGAGAATGATTCTCAATCAATGTCACAACAATATATATAGAAATTATTAAGTGGGAGCATGCTTTGATGTATTGTTACCATAAATTTTGTTTTTAATTAAAAATACATCAACAGTGAAAGCACAAAGTAACTACTATTTATAATATTATCCCTCTAGTACTTTTTTTCCATTTTACAACAACGTTTGGGATATTTATTAGAAAGAATCTTGCCATTTAGTTATCTGCTCACAAGAACATTAGTGTTGTAATAAACAAGTGGCCAGAAATTTCCAACTGTAGTTTATAGCTCTCCTGGTTCTTACCAACACAGCCCATATTCCTTATATTTTTACCACTGTGACAGTGGCAGATACAGGAGTTGGGTGCTAAATTCTGTTCCCTAATAATAAGCTATTCTTTTTCTATCTGAAAACAATGGTGGTCATCTTGGGTTACGATGCCTAAACTACTCCAGTGTGGAGTAGTAATTAAAAGACTCACGTGTATTCTTCGATGCCGGTAGCTGCCTACTGAGCTGATACATGTACTTGTGTGATATGAAATAGCTAGGCTTAAGAGTGAATAGGATTATGCTCATTGGTATAGTGTTCTAAATCATCTGTGTTACTGAATGATTTGACAAACCCCAGAATCCTAAAAAAAAAAATTAATTTATTGCAGGGACACTGCAATAAGGAATACCTCAATTTTAAAAAGGGACAGGCAAATCTTTTTTTTTTTTTTTTAAGAAGTTCATTCCAAAATAATTAATTGCTTTCAAATAGCATGGCACTAGATCATTAAGAGTGAAGTAAACATTTTACTTTTGCTAACCTTCTTTTATGCAGCATACTGACCCATACATTTCCATCCTTTTGCACATGATTTATTGAGGATATTCTCCTCATCTACCACTGACTTGGCATTTATAAATCAAAGTACATTATATAAATCTAAAGGCTATCATTTCTAAGAATAAAGCAAACTATTATTAAGATACCTAAAATGTTTATGTGCTGTGAACCATATGTGGTTCAGTGAATTACATGATATGGTATTTCTAGTACAGTCTTTGTAACTCTCACCAAATAACAGAACTGGAGCAAGCAAATAGGGTGCATGAAAATCTAACATAGGGATTGGTCGGTTTTTTGCCATTCTGCTGGGTTTTGAATGAGCCATTTCAGAGGGAATACAAGGGATCTCACTATCATCATGAAAGAAGAGTCATGAATAGAGCCCATCCTTTGGTCTCTGAGATCACTGGGTACAAAACTTCCTCAATCTAGGAGATAGCTGAGACACCAGAGAAAACACAGAGGAACCAAACAAAGTGGTTTGTCTGAGACACGAGACAAAGTGGTGGGATTCCCTGCTCACAGAGGAATATAGTTAGTTGAGTGCCTTCAAACAAGAGGTTCACCTGCAGAGAAGGGTGCCTCCAGGATCTTATGGGGTGGCAGGAGGGGGCTGGAGCTATTGCTGAGTGCCTCTGGACTGAGGCTTACTTAAGGTGAAGAGGAGTGCCTATTGGGCATTTATCAGCAGTGCTACAGAACTTTGTAAACTTGTCCAATAAGGGCAGAAGCCAAGGGGTCTCATGGTTGAGAGTCCAAGGACCAAAGATAAACATGTCTGTGAGCATGACCAAGGAGAGGTGTTCCTGATAGAAGAACTGTAACTTGAACATGTCGCATCCTGAATTGTAACCTGTTAACGTCCCATAAAATATTTACTGAAGAAGATCAAAGAGCACAGCCTTTGGTATGGATTACATCTCAATGTAAAGAAAACAAAAATCCTCACCACTGGACCAATAAACAACATTCTTATCAGTGGAGAAAATATTAAATTGGTCAAGGACGTCATTCTTCTTGGATCA
>NW_006408532.1:9451894-9461552 GCF_000296735.1 Chrysochloris asiatica | reverse complement strand
TAACAACAACAACAACATCCCATAATTATGAGTACCATGTGACTTCCAAAGCTAGATCATTTTATGTGGCCACTGGCACACAATGCTATGAAAGAGATGGTTGGTGTCAGAGTTGGTAAAGGTTGGAGGGCAGAAGCATGTCTTGATTTCTGTCTCACAGATACCAGCCTTTGGCTGATGCTTGATCGTCCTTCCCACCCCCTGTGAAGTCAGAGGAGGTTAGACACCAACCTCACAGCATTTTTATAACATACTTCCTCATTTTCTATTTGTGGGAATTCTTCAAGCTTTCCCCTCCTATTTTCCCATCCTTATCCCCAAATTCAGGATGTTATTTTTTATTGCACTATAATTTCATTCCTACACTCTTCTCTATTGTCTTGCAATGTGCTCAATGAAGTCATGGTGTAGTACTGGCTTTACCAAATTCAAATGGAGAATGATAAAGACAAGATTCCAGGATGCCACCCCTGAATATATAATCTAGATAGTCAAACTGAAATTCAGGAAGCTGTTATTTTATTTATTTATTTTAAACAGATACCCTGGAAAATCTGGATCAATTTGAGAATGGCTAGTTCACAGCTGTCTGAGTTCTAGTGTGGCACTAGGATAAGCATTGGACTGCTAACCACAAGGCAGTGGTTCAAACCCACCAGCACTATTTGGAAACCCTACACAGGGCCGCTATGAGTTGGAACTGACCCAACGGCATGTAACAAAGTAGTTGGGTGTGACAGACAAGCACACATGACCTCCTTCCATACAGGTTACTCACCACACCACTGGGAAAAGGATGGCTCCACAGCAGAGCAGGTCAACCAGAAACAAAGAATCCTTCCACAAGCCATACTCAGTAGTTCCCTCCTCAGTAGACTCTATGATGATATAGGCCACATTTGCCAGAACCTGTGGGATATGAGAAGTCACTGAGGCCCAAAGGCACGGATAGATTGTTCAAGAGCAGCAGTCCCAATAGAGCGTAGACACCTTGGCCTACAGGCCGCCATCTTGGACCCACATGTTCTTCCAGAACAGTGTCATTCTCCTATCAAGTACAGTCTCTGGGCCTTCCTTTCAATCTGGACGAGTTTGTGACTGCTCTGATCAAGTAGTACCATGTGATTCCCAAAGATAGGTCATAAAAAGGACTTGGCTCTCTCTTGGGAGGCACATCTTTAGAGCCCTGAGGCACCTTCTTATAAGAAGTCTGGACCCTGATGTTGTTATGCTGCAGAGATCAGCAGAGAAACCATGAGTAGAAAGAGAGATCAGCCCCCACCTGATCAAATCTTTCCAGGTCAGGAGAAATGCAAATGAAGAAGCCTTAAACATGACCCCCAACTCCAGCCACTGCCTAATTCAACCTAAGGTAGACCCACATAGTTAAACCACTCCCAAGTTCCTGACTCAATTTACTGTGAGAGAGAATAAATGGCTATTACTGTGTTAAGGCACTAAATTTTGGGGTGATTCATTGTGCAAGAGGTAACTGGAACATTATACTTTGGTTTCTAGGCACCCTAGGCATCAGTGGTATCACTTAGGTGCTGAACAGGTAGCACTCATTTGTCCACAATGCCCACACTCCTCGAGTCCATTATCTCTTTGTAGGTACCTCTGGTTTTCAGTGAAAATAACACTTATAAAGTGTCAGTTAATGGGGATGTGGTATCAGAGATCAAAGCGGCAAAAATTGCAAATGACACCCTAGAGACAGAGCGGCTTCTATAGGAATAACTCAAGTCCAGTGTACCATAAACAGGACATGGCTTACTTAGCTCTTCCCACCGAAGCGCATCCATGTCCACTTATTACTTCTATTTCTAATTTAAGGTTTTGCCATGTGTGTTTAGCATGTGCTAAGAAGTCTTTCCACTGATAACAGTAAAAAACCAATGCTACTGAGACATTATGAAAATTCACAATTCATAACACATTCTTTTGAAGATTTCCATTAGGTATGGATGCAGAGGTTTAAATTCCACATGTATATACCCCATAAGAGGTCCACAGTCCCAGTATTCTGCCTGACTTGCTGCACGAATGTAAAATCTGTTATGCTATCATTTGGATAGTCTAAGTGTGATTGTTCTTTCTATATAGGACTTGTATACTGAGTTATCACAGAAGCCATATTTTCCTTAATAAAGATGTAAACATTATTTGGAAAGCTCAGTGTCCTCACCGGCACTTGGCTTATGGGTTCTTCTCTAGCCCAAGTTTCTCCTGAGGCCCCTTGTACAAAGACCGAAGCTTTCACAAAGTAAACTCATATTTCTATTCTCTCCTTAATTCACACTCTTTACATGAGAGACAAAATGTTCCTAGAGGTGTTGGTGATGAGCCATGTGCTAATAGTGTTCTTGAAACAACATTCTGTACATCACTGACTCCTTTCTTACTCAGAAACTTTCAGCAGCTCCCCATGGTCAAAATAAAGCAGTTTTAATTTTTAAGACTGACATTCAAGATGTTCCCAGACTAATCCCTATATTTAAATACATGTAACTTTCTTAGCTGGACTCCTGCTATGACACTGTAGGATCAGCACTGGACTGTGAACCACAGGTTGACAGTTCAAACCCACCAGCTACTCCTCGGAAACCCTGTACAGGGTCTCTATGAGTTGGAACCGACTTGGTGGCACTTAACAACAAACAGCAGCAACTTCCTTGTATTTAATGTCTTTGTTTTCTCAGTGATCTGCTGTGTAACCTTGTGTGTTTATCTTTTGAGGGAGCAAAAGGAGGGAAAGCTAAGAAAACTGTGGACATTATATACATCATATTTATGCCAAAAGGAAGGAGACTCAAAACAGAGTGGATGAAAGTCCCTGTGTGGCAAAGGAGGTCTGTGCTTGGCTAGTAAACAAAAAGTTGGCAGTTTGAAACACACAATAGCATGGTGGAAAAACCACACCTGGTGATCAGTTTCTGAAAAGATTACAGCCAAGCCTACGCTATAGCCAACGAAGTTTCTACAAATGAACACATTGAAAAAAAAAAAAAAAAGAACATCTCAAAACAGAATGGATGGATGGTGGCTGTTGTTAAGTGCCGTCAAATTGATTCCAACTCATAGCAACTCTGTGAGGAGTAGCTGGTAAGTTTGAATCACTGACCTTGCAATTCAAACTGACCTTGTGGTCCATTGTTTATCATACAAAGCCACACCAGGACTCCAGAATGGATGACAGCAGCTACTAAAGACAAGGGAAAACAGGAAAGCAGTATGACAAAAGGGAAGAATACCCAGGTCTAATTCAAATGCTCTGAGACCTTGGCAGGCTATAGGGACTGGGCCCAGGCAAAAAAAAAACTCCCGGTAGCTCAACAGTCAAAAGACCAGTGTACTTCCTCAACAGCTTTTATGTAACAGACAGTAGTATTACATGATTCTATTGCAAATCCTTTGCCTCTGTCATATTCCTTTCTTTAAATATCAAATAAAGGCTTATCTCAGCTATAAAGGCTTTCCAGATCATTCTAACTAGGGGTTACTACTAGCTCCTTGGATACCTGAACCTATAACAACTGGTCTGTAACATTGATTTGGCATTAACAAAACTGACATTGAATGTTGAGGGTGGCTTGCTGCCACTATTACCAAGCACCAGTGCTGATCTGAGTGCCTTGGGAGTTGTCCCCTTCCTCTCCTACTTGCCACCTTCACACCACACTCCAAAATGTGAGCTCAGTTAACGAAAGCAACTTCATCACACAGATATTGGTCTAGCAGACTAAAGCAGTTGTGTATGCCTGCTAAAAGTCCAGATTCTGCCTCCTGTATGACAAGTAAATGTAAGACAAACAAGGTTTCTTTCCCAAGGGGCTTACAACCTTGAAAGCTGCCCTCAGCCCAGGACCCGAAGGGTTTAGTAAATATTTGGCCACAATGTCTACTACTATATTCTACCCTGTGGAAATTCACTGGTTATCATTCACAATTTTAAAACAATTTGTTATTAAAATCACTATGTACTTAAAATGCTTCATTCAGTGTCATTTTGTTATAAGACAAACTGATGCAGAAGAAAAGATGAAATATTTCCCTAACTTTTTAGGAGTTTTCTATTCAAAGTCAAAGCTTCCATGTGCCTATTTAAAGAAGACTGAAGGATCAAGCATTGCCCAGTATAATGACCTGCCATCTAAGTTTTGTCAGTATGGGGTTGACATGAACTTTATTCAAAGAATGTGGTCATTGTCCTCGATTTCTGAAAGACAAGTTCTAAAAGCAAAAAACCTGACATTCTCGTGTTTTGGTAAGGACTCCAGGCCACATCTAATTAGCAGGTTATGAGGTTACTGGGCATTGGGGCTGGTCAGGTGAGAACGACCTGCTGTGTCACCTCAGGATACCCACCAATCTCAGGGTAAAAGGGCTGGAGTTTGTATTACAAATGAGACCCCCCCCCGCCCCCATTAAATCACTGGACACTGAGTCTCCATAAGCTTTCTGGTTGGCAAAAGATATCTGCTCATAGGAGGGTACCACACCTTCTTTGGGACACAGAAGTTTCACTTTGGGAAACCTCCCAGGCCTTGTCCTATACAGCTCTTTGTATGTATCCTTTTTTACTATAATAAAACTGCAATTATTAGAATAGGATGTTCCATGAGTCCTGTGAGTTGTTCTAGCAATTACTGAGCAGTGAGAGCCGGCAGGTCAGATGAGGGGTGGGAGTGCGGACTGAGGAACCCCTTGGCTTATTGAATTTGGAGGCAGCAAGTCAGAAGCAAGGGTGTTGTGGCACTGTGGAGCCTCCCAGGCTTACTTACAGTCTACTTGTCAATCTAGAGGACTGTGTCCTTTAACTTATAAGATCTGACCTAGCTCTGGGTGATTAGGGTCAGAGGAAGAAGTGTTGCATGGGCAGCTGGTGTCAGAACAGAAGTAGAAGAAGCAGATTTTATTTTTATTCACACAGTCATAATTCTAGAAAGTGTTAAATTCTAAATGGCCGAAGCTGGATTTCTGGGATTGGGTGGGAAATTGACACCCTCTTCCCAGAGGCATGGAGCTAAGCCCTGTTGAGTGTCAAGAGAGGACACAGGACAAACAGGATTAGGGTTGCTTTACCTGGAGTGGGATGACAATCATGAAGATCTTTTTATCTTTATCAGAAAGGATGTGTTTAATGAAAGCCCAGCCGGTGCCAATGAGTGCAATGGTGATGAACAGTAGTGCCCCTTTCAAGCTGGAAAAGAAAAAATTAACAGGTAACAACAGGTTTCTTCAGACAATCTCTCAGCCAGTTAGATTATGGAGCTTATTCTAGGGCTTCACATGCTTCCTGCAAAAGACAAGCAGTCAAATTCAGAAAAATCATCTTAAGTGAACAACTTGTTCTTTCCTGCCAGCAAATAGCTAGCTACACACTTCAATACCTAAGCAGTCAACCATTTCAGGCAGGTAGGCAGACAGGTAGGTAGGCAGCCACACCCAAGAGCGTGCTAGCAGTCCCAAGTTCTCAAGTCTGGACAGTCAACTGTATGTCCCACATCTTTAGTGTGGAAGGGACCCAGATAATCTGCCAAGGGGGGTGGAGCCATCAACTGTGTCTTTTTCTACTATAGTTTGCCCAACTGTTCCCGTGCATCATTTCATAGCATGAGTCCTCCGCATGTCATCTTGCATACTCACAGGTGAGTGATGTAGTACACGACTGCCCAACCTTCAATCGGGAAGCCCTGGGATGAGATGTAGTGGTAGTCGATCTGAAATCAAGCAACTGCGTTTCAGAGATGGTAGTCCACCACGTTTCTTAGCACCCAGTGAAACAGCAAATTGTACCCGTACCCGAGGAACCTATGATAGGGGGTGTTCACCCTCCATTCCACAGTGAAGTACGGGAGTACAATAACAAGACATGAAAGTCTGGACAAAAGGTTTGAATGTCACTGATACCTTGCCTAGGTTCATTCTTGAAAATAATTGCCTTTTCTTTTTTTTCCCCCCCAATTTCCAAGGTCCAAATCACACATCTTTTCAATATCCCAAACAAGAACTTCATCAATCAACTACTGCTGCTTACATAATTAAACAAGTCAGTTAGTGAGCAATTAAAAGTCTATGTGGATTATCCAGCTTCAATTTTTTTTTCATTAAAAAACAACAACAAACAAACAGAATTTTGAGGCTGCTAACGCATTTTAATTGAAGTGCCATGTTTTAGTAGTACAACCAAAATGTTTCCTGGCAGAACACAAAACTGTGAAATCAATCTCTTTACATATCTTTCATTCGATAACAAATGACTATCTAGATATTATAGTAAGTCAAAGAACTTCTTTTCATTATATGGTTCCAGAAAGAAATCTTTTAACTTGGATCCAAATGGGAAATTATCCAAACAACTGTCATTTCTTGAATTTGTAACTGGATATATTATTGCTTTTTCCTATGACAATATTTTTTAATGCAGGGAAGAGAGCCCCCATGTACAGACTGCCACCCTCACAAGTATGGCTCATGGGGACCAGCTAGGTCCACAAACTGAAAAAACTGTAATGTTACCCCTAGAGGTAAATTCATTTCAATTTCCATCAGTACTAGATATTGAAAGCTTTAGCTCAATTCTTACACCTCAATCTCTAAAGTATTACTTTGCTCTCAAATAAGTCTGAAACTTCAAATCAAATGGGAATATGAGGGAATATTTGAAAAATTACAACAAGTAGTGGAAACAACTCAACAGGTGGCACTCTAATCTCAAAACACGTGTTCTAAAAAAGTTCTGTGCTTTTAAGGTAATAGAAGATGTCTTGAGTCTAGTGCTGATGGATATTGGGATCATTTATCCCCTGTGACCACCCATAACTGCAGACAAAAGGAAGGCATCATGAGTATTTCTTCATCTTTTGTTTCTAATTCATCTATCCCCTTTCTTTTAATATACTTTTCCTGGTCACATAAGCATTGTACACCATTTCATACATCACCCCGCTTAAAAAAATGCTAATACATACTGCATGGAACACCAAGGAAAGAGACTTGGTGAAAGGAAGGGCTGCCATCAACCAGTGAATTTTAAACACATCATTCCTATAAAAACAGAGAGAAAAGACTTAAGGAATATTCCATTTTCTCAAAGGAGAGCAGAAGCTCCACGTATGGGATCTATTTATAAGGGGCAATAAACAAAATGTAAGCAAATCACACACAGGTAGGTTTTTTTGTTTTGTTTTGTTCTGTAAAGTAGAACTAGAATCCTAAAGTCACCTTTAATACAACATTTACTGCTATTAATGGAATCAAGAGTTATGCATGTCCAACATGATGAGTTCTGAGTTCTAACAAGATGGAAATCTAACACAGGCTGCGGGCTTCTTTCCCAGAAATCACCCTGGACAGAACACAGAGGTAAAAATGAAGTGAACAGATCTAAGAAAATGGCACTAAATCTCCAGGAAAGCAGAGGTGACTAGTACAGCTATAAAAAAAAAAAGGCTGCAGCCCAGAGTATAAGGCAGGAAGCCAGGCACCAGAAATAGGCTAGGGAAAAGCAATGGGGGTGTCTGAACTCCTTTCTCTCCATCTCATGATGGGTATCTATCAAACACACCCAGCCAGTGGGGTACCCATTCCCATCTCCAGGTCTCAATAGGGAGGCGCAACACAGGCATTAGTCTACCCTTTAGGCAGACTAGTATTAAATTCTTTTACCATCTCTTCTCCCTCCCTCTAAGGAATATCTAATAGAAGACAATAAGACCATTATGAAGAAAACTTTTACACACTATTAAAGTACATACATGAACACTTAAAGCCACAGGGGAACACTCACATGCTATTTCTACAAAGAAACAGTAGTTTAAAAAAGTACAACAGGAGCAGCATCAGACAAAATGACCAATGGGATAGATTAGGAGGCTCAGGAATAGATTCATGCTTATATGGAAACTTGATAATATGATACAATGACACAATCAGTAGGTCATAATTTAACAGTATTTTAAAGTATATTTTTAAAGTATAGCTCAAAATTTAAATTTTACATTTTAAAGTACAGTTCAAAATAAAAATCTTTGACTTACCACTATTGTCTATCTTATTATTTGACATTCTACGCAATAGGAAAAAAATCTACCCATCCAACTACTTTGTACATTAGCGAGGAAGAAAGCATGGTGACAACTGCTGTGGAGCTTTACCTCCCTTAAGGAAGGTCATCTAGTGGCCTCAGGGAAGCTGGTCAGGGCTTCATGGCCTCTTGCCTTAGGGAGCACTCACATCCCTCTTCCATGGTCACAGCCTCCAGGCAGATGCACATGCAGCACCCAGTCAGCAGGGAGCCTCCATTTTTGTCATAGCCACATAGTCTTTGTAAACAGGCATGTTGATAATTGAGGAGTGGGTATAAATTAAAACACCAAAAGGATGAGTCTCTATTTACACTTACATAAAGGGAACTCCCAAGGATGCAGTATCTAAATGTAAACTAAACATTTGTGATCTTGAAGCAGGAAAGGGCTTTAAGATTCAAAAGGTACCAATTAATTTACAAGATTAAAATTAGGTTGCTGAGACTCAATTAAAATGAAAGATTGTCTTTCAATAATGAACACCACAGACAAATTTAACAGACTGGGAGAACAAACTACAATGACTAAAACAGACAAAGGCTTGATATCCCAAAGATAAAAAAAACTCATGCAAAGCAACAAGAATAAGAAAACCCAACAGAAAAATATGCAAAGAATATAAAGAGGCAGTCACAAGAGGGGAACCCCATCAACAAGCTGAAGAACACTCAAATAATTATATTAATAGATGCAGGAAGTGTTTTTGACAAAATGCAGCTCAGGATAATAACTCAGTAAAATAAAAATAAAAGGGAACTTCAACTAGATATAAATAATCTACAAAAAACCCCTATAGCTAATAGCATACTTAATGGTGAGAAACTAGTTTGTTTCTCCTTAAGATCGGGAACAAGGCACGGATGTTCCCCCTCACAACTCCTATTCAATATGGTTCTAGAAGTCATAGCTAATGCACTAAGACAAGAAATGTAAAGTACAGGCATATAGATGGGAAGAAGAAATAAAAAAATCTTTGTCTATGTAGAAAATCACAAAGAACTGACAAAATAATTTCTGGAACTAATAAGGAATCCTAGCAAGGCTGCAAGAAATAAGATTAATATACAAAAGTCAATGCTTTCCATATACATCAACAATGGACTATTGGAATGTGAAATTATAAAACAGAACACCATTTACACTACCACCATAAAATGTAAATACTTAGGTGTAATTTAACAAAACACATACAAGATCTAGATGACGAAAACTACAAAATTCTGAAGAAAGAAACCAAAGATCTAAATAAATGCAGAGATATTCCATGTTCATGGTCAGGAAGACTCAATATTGTTAAGATGTCAGACAGTTCTTCTCAACTTGATCTATAAAGTTGATGCAATCCCAATAAAAATCTCAGCAAGCTATCTTCCAGATATTGACAAACTATTTTTAAAGACACACAACCTATAAGAGTCAATGTACTAACAGGAACCAGACAAGGATGCCCTCTGTCACCGCTCCTATTCAATATTGTGCTGGAAGTCTTAGCAAGAGCTATATGGCAAGACAGGGAAATTAAAGGCATCCAAATTGGCAAAAGGAAGTAAAACTCTCCCTATTTGCAG
>NW_006408532.1:9447710-9448689 GCF_000296735.1 Chrysochloris asiatica | reverse complement strand
ATGGAAGACTGACACTACCCAGACATAAAGGAGTATTAACTTTTCGCTATAAAATTAAAACTGCTCTAAAGAAAATAAAGTCTATTAGTAAGGAGGGAGGAGAGGTGTGAAGCCTTGCACAGAAGGATATTGAGTATGCGAACTCACACATTTGAGGTCCAAACACAACGGGGTTAGCTTCTTTTCTGTTAATTTCCCATTCCAGTGCACACTTACTGTAAGGTCAAAAAGAAAGTCAAAGCCACAGTAATCTGTCACTACAAAATGACAATGAGATTAACCCAAAGTATAAAACTGCCCAGTGTCAAGAGCTATGTTTGCTCACCTCTGGCAACTATGCCTTGCAATTCGAAGTTAACACATCGACAGCCAGGGCAATGAAGTGATAGAAAGAATACAGGGTTTGCAGCAAGACCTACCTGGGCTCAAACACTGGTTCTATCTACCCTTACAGACTTAATTTAAGCCTCAGTAACCTCCCTAAGAATGAAGCTGCTGGAAGGTTGACTCAAAAGCTGATAAAGAGTAAGGAACTCAAAAGCTGATAAAGAGTAACTGAACTAACCACCATGAAGTGCCTGACTGGGCATAAAGCAGGCACTCAAATATATCAGCTACCGGTTTTCCCCCACCACTTCCCCAGGATTCCCCTCCTTAAACTCTGGGGCCCAACACAGAACTCACAAAATTGAAAAGAGCTATACATGTACTAACAAGCATATGTGGGTTCCAATCCCACCTTGTTCAAATCTTTCACTTTCCCTCTCTGGGCCTCAATATAATCCCCTTGTAAAATGAAGCACCTGAGATCTCTCAGCAACTTCTATCTCTAAGGGACTATGAACCTGTCTGCCTTCGAATCACACACCCTTACATCATTCAAATAGCTTACTAGTGGAGCAGGCTGTAAGAAGCCAAGGAAAACATGGGGGTAGGGCAGAGCACTTAAAAATATTTAGATATTCCTATATGTATATTA
>NW_006408532.1:9446740-9447610 GCF_000296735.1 Chrysochloris asiatica | reverse complement strand
GAAGTTGTCAAAAATGAAATGGAACGCATAAACATCGATATCTTAGGCATTAGTGACCTGTAATGGACTGGTATTGGCCATTTTGAATCTGAGGACCATATGGTTTACTACGCTAAAAATGACAAATTGAAGAGGAATGGTGTTGCATTCACTGTCAAAAAGAACATATCCAGATCAATCGTGAGGTACAATGCTGTAAGTGATAGGATAATATCCATATGCCTACAGGAAAGCTCAGTTAATACCACTATTATTCAAATCTATGCACCAACCACCAAAGCCAGTGAGGATGAAATAGAAGAATTCTACCAAACTTCTTCAATGTGAAATCGATCAAACATGCAATCAAGATGTATTGCTCATTACTGGTGATTGGAATGCAAAGGTTGGGAGCGAAGAGGAAGGACCAGTAGTTGGAAAATTTAGCCTTAGTGATAGAAATGATGCTGGAGAACAAATGATAGATTTCTGCAAAACCAATGATTTGTTCATTTCAAATACCTTCTTCAGACAACTTAAGAGACGACTATACACATGGACCTCACCAGATGGAATGCACAGAAATCAAATTGACTACATCTGCAGAAAGAAACGATGGAAAAGCTCCATATCATCAGTCAAAAGAAAGCCAGGGGCAGACTGTGGAACAGACCATCAATTACTCATCATACAATTACTCACACATACAAATACAAATTACTCACATGCAAATTCAAACTGAAGCTGAAGAAAATGAAAGCAAGTCCACGAGAGACAAAATATGACTTTGAATACATCCCACCTGAATTTAGAGATCATCTGAAAAACAGATTTGATACATTAAACACTAAAGACCAAAGACCAGAAGAGTTGTGGGATGATATCAAGAAC
>NW_006408532.1:9443337-9446640 GCF_000296735.1 Chrysochloris asiatica | reverse complement strand
ATTTTTGTTTTCTTGACATTGAGATGTAATCCATACCAAAGGCTGTGCTCTTTGATCTTCATCAGTAAATGTTTCAAGTCCTCTTCACTTTCACCAAGCAAGGTTGTATCATCTGCATATTGCAGGTTGTTAATGAGTCTTCCTCCAATCCTGATGCCACGTTTTTCTTCATAGAATCCAGCTTCTCGGATTATTTGCTCAGGATACAGGTTGAATAAGTATGGTGAAAGAATACAACCTTGTCGCACACATAATATTTTAACACAAAGTTACATAGCTGATATGAAATAAGCCAGTTTCTGTTAGCTAAAGCTTTAAAACTGTCATCACAATTTTATATAAGTGAAACAGGAGCAATGATGATTGGATCACTAAAAAAAGGGAAATTAAAACACCAATGAACACCTGATTAGCAAAATATTTTGTATGAATCTCATATTCGCATGTTGCTGTTGTTTGCCATCAAGTTGGTCCTGACTCAGAGTGACCCTATATGTTTCCAAGAAGCAACTGGTGGGTTTGAACCACCAACCCTGTGGATTGCAGTCCAGTCAGTACATATCCAATATTTGCATAACACCTTAGTTTTTAAAGCACCCTCACATACAATGTCTCCTGGGAGGTGTCACATAAGGAGTCCAAGGATCTAGACTTCCCCTAGGAAGAAGGAGAATGATTACTACTGTACAAGTTTTACAGCCAAAACCAGAGAGGCTGTAAGTGCAGAACGCACACAGGTAGTAAGAGCAAAATTACACCTGAAATCTGATCTTATGCATCCTGGTTCCTACTTTTCTATTAATAGTCTAAGTTTGTATCTTAGAAATGGTTTAGTAGTGGCTGACTGATAATCTAGTCTAAAACATGATTATGTAGATCCTTCACAAGCAAATAAGCAGTTCTCTGCATCTGGTAGGTATGAAGGATATTATAAAAAGGAATCAGCAACTGCATCCAAATAAAGTCCAATAATCTAGATTGTGAGCACTTATACTAGAAGACCATCAAGCCACTAGGGACTGAAGCGGTCTCATTTCTATAATAATTAATCAAGGAGTGACATCTGATATTTGGAATACTAAGCTATTATCTTAATCCACACTACAACACCATATTCACAGACCATGATTTATCCAGTTTATAGCCTTACAATATAACACATCTTATTATGATTCTCTAACTGAAAACTAGTATTTTCTTGTCAGTTTTCTTGGGAGGGAGACAGAGAATTAAACATTTGTTTTGATTGCTGCTGTTAGTACCGACTCACAGTGACCCTATGTACAATAGAACGAAACACTGCCCGGTCCTGGGCCAACCTCACAATTGTTACCACGCTTGAGCCCACTGATGCTGCCACTTTACCAATCCATCTCACTGGGATTCTTCCTCTTTTTTTGAGTTGTGCGCCAGCAAATGAAGGTCCCGTGGGTTTTACTCCCACGGGCTTTACTCCATTTGCGTCATCACGGTAAACTCTACTTTGAGGAAGCAGCTCTTCTCCACTCACATGTTGAGTACCTTCCAACCTGAGGGGCTCATTATCCGCACTATATCTGACAGTGTTTCTCTGCTATTCATAAGGTTTTCAGTGACTAAACATTCAGAAGTAGTTCGTCGCTCCTTCCTAGTCTGTCTTCGTCTGGAAGCTCATCTGAAACCTGTCCACCATGGGTGACCCTGCTGGTATTTAAAATACTGGTGACGTACCTTCCAGAATCACAGCAACTCACAAGCCACCACAGTATGACTAACGAGTTGTGGAATTAAACATTAGCTCCATACAAATGTAGCTGCTCCCCTCACAAACCAAGCACAGGAAGTTAAAGCCTCAGGGGTTTCAAAAGAAAGGCCAAAAGCCAGGCAGATGGGCTTTGAAAAAGTTTCCTCCAGCAACAAGCATCTAGAGGTCAAAAGACTATCTCAGCATCCACAGCCAAATGTAAACACCTTCCCTAAAAGCCGAGACTGTAAATTCCAAAAAGGCAAGTTCCCCCCACCCAAAAAAAAACAAAAAACAAAAAAAACTAAAGAGGATAGAGAGAAACACTGTTAACTGATGATATATGGAGGGGATAATAATCAATGTAATGAAACAAGCTATATGAATGGTTGAATGTGAAGCTGATGATGTGCCCTGTAAACTTTCACTCTATCCAAAATAAAAACATTTAATAAAAAAAAAAAAGACTATCTCAGGCAGGCTTTGAGCTTTAGCCACTAAACAATATCTCTCTCTACCCTTTCATCCAGGCAATGGGTCATCTTCCTTAATCTCTTCAGAATAAACAGAGTGAATGGTACCAGTGGTTTCACTCTGAGTCCTGCCTGCACTGCAGTCTCTCTGCTATGGAAACATTTTCATTACACATTTGACTTCAATTCAGTCATAGACCATGCACCATTGATGCAGGCACTGTCCTGATCCCATAATGTTATACTATGGAAATCCCGATCAGAGAACAAGATGTAAGGAACATAACAGCTTCCTACAGGTATACAAAGCAGTTGTGCTGCCAGGCCTACAGTATGTCTATAGCCTATAATAGTCACAGTGAATGTGTTACTAGCTTTTGTATGTACGGTACTTATTTTCTATCTAAAATGTTTATTATATAATGACATATGCTTTCACTCATAAGCAACAGCATTCAATTTGTGAATTTGTATATTGGGTAACTAGAATGCTATCATGCGATCTAATTTTCTTTTGAAAATATTACTGTGAAGCATATCATGGTGTCCAAATGCAGCAAAATCAGTGCTGATGACAGCAGCAGCAAAAGGCAAAGAAGAAATATCAACCTGAAAGTGAAACAAAAGCTTATTAAACAACATGAAAGTGAAAAATCAAATTAGTGATGCTATCATTCACAATTGAATTCCAACATTCGTCTGTCAGTTTGTCATGCTGCAGTGGCTTGTGAATTGCTGTGATTCTGGAAGCTAAGCCACCGCTATTTTAAATACCAGCAGTCACCCATGGTGGACAAGTTTCAGATGAGCTTCCAGACGCAGACTAGGAACAAGGAGTGACAAACTACTTCTGAATATTAAGTCACTGAAAACCTTATGAAGAGCAGAGAAGCACTGTCAGATATAGTGCCAGAAAATGAGCCCCTCCGGTTGGAAGGTACTCAAAATGCGAATGGAGAAGAGCTGCCTCCTCAAAGTAGAGTTGATCATGATGCCATGAATGGAGTAAAGCTCATGGGAGAAAAGCCCGCAGGACCTTCATTTGCTGTAGGGACCCAACTCAAATTGAAGAGAAACAGCTATAAACATCCATTGAAAATCGGAACA
>NW_006408532.1:9402750-9441035 GCF_000296735.1 Chrysochloris asiatica | reverse complement strand
CTTTTTTAAAGTATTGAAGAGCAAAGATGTCAGCTTGAGGACTAAGGTGCGCCTAACCCAAGCCATGGTATTTTCAACAACCTCATATGCATGAGAAAGCTGGACAGAGAATAAGGAAGACCGTAGAAGAACTGATGCTTTTGAGTTAAGGTGTTGGAGGAGAATATTTAAGTGCCATGGGCTGCAAAAAGAACCAGTAAGATCTGTTTGTGAAGAAGTGCAGCCAGAGTGCTCCTTGGAGGCCAGGATGGCCAAACTTGGTCTCTTTTTTTGCCAGGAGGGACCAGTCACTGTTGAAGGGTATCATGTTTGGTAAGGTGGAGGGTCAGAGAAAAAGAGGAAGATCCCCAATGAGAAGGACTGGCCAAGGGGCAGGATTGATGGACTCAAGCATGGCAACAACAGTGAGGTTGGCCCAGGATCTGGCAGTGTTTGGTTCTGCTGTGCATAAGGTCACTATGAATCGGTACCGACTTGCTGGCATCTAACAACAAACAACAACATCATTAACAATCTAGCCATGTAGCACTTGACAATCACAACCACCCTACAAAAAAAAAATCTCCAAGCTGTTAAAGGATCAGCTCCACTGCAAGCTACCAGGCTAACAAAAACATGAAAGGGATTGATATCAGATAGGGAGAAATTGCTAATGCGGTGAATTGAGGACCAAAAACAAAAGCAAATCCCTCTCAGCACGCTGATGACCCCTGCTAAGGAAGGAAGCTTGTCCAAGATGCTTAAGGAAAAAGAAGGATCGGACACACGATGTCCAAATCACAAACCATTCCATTTCACAGAACGCAGCATGGATGTTAAGTGATGCATGATGATATTTGAATTAACTCTTTAAATAAAGTAAATGGGAAGTGCACCAATACCAAGGAATGTGAAGGCCTCCCACACAGTAAGACTCTGTACAATCTCCCTGTTGTTGTTAAGTGCCATTGAGTCGGTTCTGATGTATAGTGACCCTGTGTAAGGTTTCCGAGGAGAGGCTAGTGCACTTGAACTGCCGACCTTGTGGTTCAAACCCATCTTGCAGTCCTGCGCATTAACCCACAATGTCACACCAGGACTTCGTACAATCTCCCTACGGTTTCAGAAAGATGCCCTTTGAATAGAGAAAAGACTACTGGCGCCAATTTCTCCAAGTTTCACAAGCCAACAAAAGATGAAAATATACAAAGCTCAAGATACTTTAAGTTGAAGGCTTCAAGGAAGTAATAATTTACCGTCTTTTTCGAAGAATATGAATCCAGACGGTCCCAGAAAGGAAGAAGAAAAGGGCCATCGAAATGTATAACTTGGGGAGAGGAATTTCTCCTGCTGAAAGGTAGCTGTCAGGATTCTTCTCTGTGATCTCAATCTGAAATCAAGATGAAATCAAATTTTACTTTTAAGTAGTGGATTACCTTATTCAGCAATTTGGAATCTCAGTTGTTTCACCTAAACTAAAGAAAGTTAACACCAGGAGATCACAAACACATTTTCAATGCCAAGGTTAAAGTACAAACACACTCTAAGTTGCTTTTTATTTCCTTAGTGATGAATCCTCTGCTAAATGTACCCCACTGGTAGGCATTTTAGTCAGCCACATTTTTTCTCTTACTCTGCTTACGTGTTCCTAAAATCTATGCTTATAAAAAAATGTCATGCATGTCACACTACTGGCAAAATCCTCAGACCAGCCCACATGAGCAATCCACATTCCGTACTCACATCAAGACTGAATGAAACCTTGTCACTAGATCGCACTTCATTTCCAAGGCAGTTATGAAAGTAAAGGCTATAGAGGCCTTCTTGATCATCAGTGCTGATGTTAAAGAAAAACTGAAAATGACAAAGAAAAAAATTAAAGGGTACCAAAATCTTTAACTAAAATTTAAAATTTTAGAAATACATTATGAATCTTAGGGACAGAAGATAAGATAGACCATTTAAAGAAATCCTTCTAGAGCAGAGCTTAGACAGATGTTTTCGAGTCTGTGGTTCTCCTCCACACTATTTTGTTAGTTAACAAACTTGAAGCATTCAGAAAAGCTGAAAGAACTGAACACCTGTTGCTCACTGCCTAGATTAGATCATTCAATTGTACTCCGCTTATTTCATTACCTATCGCTCTACCAAAGACAAACTTTAAGACTGCAGAGATAATTTACAAAGCAGCTATCTAGGTTTCAATCCAATATATTATTCTCTCCTTTAGACAGAAATCAGTGCTTAAAAAGAACCAAGGTTCACTGATGATACTTGAATAGGCAAAAGCCCTAATTAATCTTCATCTATGACTTTAGACAATAAAAACAGGCTTAATTTTTTACATTTAGATATTTTCAATATATTTCATGTTTCAAATAAAGTTCAATAAAATTTAACACACACATACATATATATGTACTTAACACATACACACACACATGCAAAAAAAAGGATTTCATGGTCAATTTTATGAACATTTTATTGTAAGTAAAATGTTCGTAAGTGGTCAAAGTTTGGCAAAGCAATAGCAATAAAAAGGAATCTTCCTAAAATACTGTTTCAATAGATAAAACATTAAACAGTATCTAATATATGAAATATAAAATATTATTTAACAGTCTTTTAAATAAAGTAATAATAAAAGGTACTACTATGATTGTTGAAGGAGCTCTGGTAGCATAGTGGTTACGAATCAGGCTGCAAACCGCAAGGCCAACAGTTCAAAACTACCAGCTGTTCCATGGGAGAAAGATGGGGCTTTCTGTCACTGCTAGACCTGGGAAGGGATGAGCGGCACATGGGGTTTCTGGGGTGCTAGAATGCAGTGGTTCCATTTCTTGTCACACAGGAGATAGCTTTACATTCTTTATTAAGCTCAACATAAGTATTATATACACTTCTCTGTGCACTATACAAACATATACTATACCTGAGTTTTTTTTAAATGGGAAAAAGAGAAAGTTCCTAAGATAGAATTAAAAGATCAAGAACAGTACTAAACTCTAAATATGAGAGTCTGTATTTTAGCCTACTCAGAATAATCAGAAAAAGAAAACTTTCCTAAACATAATCATTCTCATTTCAAAAGTAAGACTTGTATGAAATTTCTAAGAAAGATTAAAAAAAAAAAAAAATCAACAGAATCACCATGTTAATTCTGTAAGCACCTAACTCTTAAAGGAAAGGAAATTTTAGAGCTGGAATAAGGCCCAGTAGTTCCTTAGGCAGATAAACTATTATCTCTATTCCCCAGATGAAGCAGTGAAGCACTGACTGAGTGCACTGTCCAAAGTGGGAGAAAACAAGGAGTCACCTACTGACTTCCTTACAAGGATAGAGCAAAGCCAGAACAAAGCACACTGCCCACCCACTGCTTATCTTATGCATTTATGGAACCCTATGTGAAGTATTTATTTATTTCAGCCAATATTCCTTATCATCAATTGACTATGCTACTTTCCTTTCACTACTCTGATACAAAGCTTTAGGCCAATAGCTATAGACTTGCCATTTGTGAATACTACTACTAATTTAAAAAAAAACAAAATCATTCAAAAAGCATTTCACTAACAGCATTTTAAAGTAGAGGAAGGAAAAGAGAAGAGTACCTTTTGTATTTTCTGAAGGAGTTAGTAAAGCAAACTGGTTTAGCACATGGGCCTTGGAGTCAGCAGACAAACCTGGGTTTGAATCCTCCCCTTATGAAAGTTACTTAACCTCTCTTCAGCCTCAGTTTGCTTATCTGTAAAAGGGGAATAATAGTGCCTACTTCACAGAGTTGTTGGAAGGATGAACTGATCTAATGCAATGCTTGCCATGTATTCATCCACATCCATAATTATTGACTGGGGGGCTACTGTGGGCCAGATCCAAGTTTATGAGGATAGTTTATATACATCAGAAATAAAACAGATAAAAATTCCTACCCTCATGGTTACCTTTTAGATGAGGAAACCAAAAATAGATAAAGCATAGTAAGTTCATTACAATTTAGAAGGGAGAGGTGCTTCTAAAGACAGGAAAAAAATAAAAGCGTTGGGGGAGAGAGAAGGGAAGGAGGGACTACCCTTTATAACCAGGAGACCAGGGGGAAGTTTCACTGGGAAGATGACAAAGACTTGGAGGTAAGCAATTAGTCCCATGGGTTCTGAGGAAAGAACAATCTTGCCAGAGGGTCTGGCTAAAGCATAGTTGAAGGTCAGATCTTTTCGAAGAGCAGTAAGGTGGCCTACGTGGCTGGCGCAGAGTGAGCAAGGAGGAGACTAACAAGAGATGAGGTCAGAGAGGTAACAAGAGGCCTTGCAGATCACCAGAAGGACTTTAGCTTTTATTCTGAAACAGATGGGAAGCTACTGAAAACTTTTGAGCAGATAAGCACACTAACTTAAAGAACATATGAAAACTGTATGACACCCAAAACAACCTATAGTGAAACTATCCGAACCATGGTTGCAGAGGAAGGGACTTTCTGAAGAGATAAAAATGTTCGTTCTTGACAGACTGGATTGGTGCATGGGTTTGTCAAAACTGACTAAATTTTACATATAGTTAAGATTAGTGCATTTTACTGTAAGCAAATCATACTTCAGTTAATGAATTTGATTAAAAAAAGCAATTAATTCTTATAATAACATTTGTATAGTGAGCACTTTAAAAGCATTTTCACACACACAAAATAAATAATACTCTTAACAATACTATATAATAACTTTTTCAATTTTAGATGATTAGACGCTAAAGAAGTTTTCCAAGGCCAGTTAGCTAGTAAATGGGTTCTGAGATCCAGTCCAATGTCCAACTCCCCCACATATGCTGGATCACTGCCATAAAATATCACTATGAATTGACAACTGGGCAAGCTGGGCAGGTCACTAGATGACTCAGTCTAGTAAACTTATCTCTAGAACTATGACTTCACCCTAAAGGTCTGTCAATGGTCCTTTCGGTATAGAATTCTCTGCTTCCACCTGGAGGTGCTGCAGAATGGTGCTAAACAAGCAGAGAAGTGGAGGAAACAGACACGCATAAATGGGTGGGGAACACAGGGTCCTGTTACTTAAAGTGGACAGCCATGATGTTATTCACTGGGGGGAGTAATATCCACTTTGTAGGCTTGTTAAAGAGAGAGCTCAATGTGTCAAACAAGTGACAAACAGCTTATCTAAATTATTATTCTTCAATTAAAATTTCTTTATAAAAGTCATCCTTTCACATGATAGAGATACACTCTATAGAACTTTTAATAAGAGAATACATACCTGAAATGAAATTGCCCCATCATTATTGTGAACAGAAAACGATTTCTCTGCCATTGCCTAAAGACAAAACAACCTGTTTTAGGATGATACTGACACATAAAGTATGCTAATTAAAATCAAAATTAATTTTAAAAACCCACCTTCTTACTGTATCTCAAATTTTCTGACCTTTAAAATTCTGAAAATAAAATTCTCTAACCTTGTCAAGATATTTGAAATCTTCTGTCAAACGGAAAAGGAATTCCTCTACCTACTTGTTTCCTTTCCTAAGCAGTCTGTTTCTACTTCTCTTCCCCACCAAATCTTCTTGCTGAAGTGCTTAGCTACTACCTCCAGCTAATACAGGCATACCTCATTTTATTGCATTGTGCAGAAACTGCATCCTTTTAAAAAATCAAAATTTGTGGCAACCCTGTGTTGAGCAAGTGTATCAGTGCCACTTTTCCAACAATTATATGCTCATTTTCAGTGTCTGTTTCACATATTAGTTATTCTCACAATATGTCAAAGTTTTTCATAATGTTATTGCTCATATAATAAACTACAGTATAGTGTAAACACAACTTTTATATACACTGGGAAACAAAAAAATTGTGTTAATCACTTTATTGAAATATGTGCTTTACTGCCGTGGCCTGAAACCAAACCCACACTATCTCGGAGGTATGCCTGTACTTGTATAAACTAGAGCTACTGACCCAGATCACACACTGAAATCCATTCTTAACTTGTAAATGATCAGGGAAAAAAAACTGTACAATGGAATAACACTGCAATAGAAGGCAATTAGCTACTGATACATGCAACAATGTGAATGAACCTCAGAATATTATGCTGAATGAGAGAAGACAAAAGAGTATACATGTAATTCACTCATATAAAATACAAATTAATCTACAATAACAGATCATTGGTTCTTTGAGGGTAGAAGGGTCACAAAGAGGTACGAGAAACATTTGGCAGTGATGGATATGTTGTTCATTATCTTGAGAGTAGTGATAATTCTAAAGGTATATACAGGTAGTCCCTAACGTCAAACATATTCAGGTAACAGACAAACTACAATTAAGATCAACTGTTGTTTGCTTGTTAGTAGTTGGTTTTTGTTTTTTGTTTTTTTTTTTAAATATCTTATCATTAGTAATTTGTATTACATACAGTGTTGCAGTATGTAATCTGATGATATCATCACATCAGTAAATTTATATGTAATGTTTCTAATCCCCAAAGATAAAAATAAAGATTGAATTGATAAAGACACTGATAATAAAAGGCAATTAATAACAAAAAATCAAAATGAGATATTCGACCTTCATCAGAATGGAGGAGTTGTCTGAACAAAACCTAGTCATAAGCTGGGACTACTTATACATATGTCAAAATTTATCAAATTGCACACTTTAAATATGTGCAGTTTATTATATACCAATTTTACCTCAATAATTTAAAAAAACCAAGCAAAAGAAACATTACCATTTAGATGCTCCGTACTGAAAAATAAAAATATCCCAAACCAAAACCTTCCCAAATTTTCCTCTTCTGCTATTTGTACCACTCATTCCATTGCAAAAAAAATCAACCTCTTCTCTAACTCCTCCACATCCAGAACCAGTCTCCCAGGCTGATCCCATATTTCACACTCCAAGGCTCTCACCCAGATCCTCGTCATCTAAACCTGTATTGTCACAACAGCCCCTCTAATTTCACTCTACATCACCAAGGTGACCCTGAAGATTACTTTCAGAGTAACGCTCTTTACTAATTATCATTTGTATCACATTCTCTCCTGATCAATAATTCACAATAATTTTCTACTGCCTATACTGAAAGACACTCTATTGTCTGGCTCCACATTATCTAATATGTCTCTCTCTTCCAGATATGTACCTTTTACTTTAAACAGGCCAGTGCCCAACCAGATGATCACCCCACCTCTGGTCCTTGTTTATGACATTCCCTATCCCTTCGTCTCTTCCTCTTCCACAAATCCAGACTCCAGGCTCATCCCTGATGATAGACAGCTGCTTCCAGAGGGCTCTTAAACTCAGCTTCTTTTACCCCTCGCTATCAGACCACCCATCACACAACTAGACATTCAATTTTAATCTGAAATTGTTCCAGTGTTCCAATCTTATCTCTCCAAATAAAAAAAGAACTCCCTGTAGACTACGCATATATGTATGATGTATATGTGCACACACACACACACACGCAAATACCCAGAAAGGCTGGGCACAAGTGGGGGGTTGGTTCTTACCTTTGAATTTACTGTGAAAAGCTGGACACAGGTGGGGGGCTAGTTCTTACCTTTGAATTTACTGTACTTCTTTTAGCTTTTCCATTTTCTGGAAACAGAAACATTTCATTGATATCACTGTCTCATTTAGATGACATATATATTACAGTATCATTTTATGAGTCTCCAGAATATCTTTGTTGTTGTTGTTGTTGTTAAGTGCCACTGAACTGGTTCTGACTTGTAGCATAGGGTTTCCGAGGATCAGCTGGTGGGTTTGAACTGCCACCGTGCAGTTCAAATTGACCTTGCAGTCTCAGTGCTTATCTGTCAGCGCCACACCAGGACTCCCCAGATTATCTAGTAGCAAATAATCCAAACAGTAAAACACCAAAGATGAGGCTAAACGCTATCACATGAACTGCCATCTCCTTAGGTCCCAAAAGAGAATTCTTGAGTCCAGCAGCGTCAAATCAGAAATTGTTCTATGATGTTGTTATTGTTATTATTATTGCTAATTACCAATAATAATAATTACCAGCAACCCTGTACAGAGCTGCCAGGGCTGTAGATCTTTGTGAGAGCAAAAGTCTCATTTTCCTCCTGCAGAGCCACTGGTGGGCTTGACTTACTGACTTTGTGGTTCACAGTCCAGTGTTTATCCTACAAAGTCACCAAGCTACCTAGTCTATGATAAATGCTACTTAAAAGTGAGTAGTTAGTACTAGCAGGGAAACACATCCCTAAATACTCTACTGTATGCTCTTGTCAGAAATGCCACATGAATTGACTTTCCTGATTTTCTAAGAAATTATGTTTGAAACAGAAAATTGTTCTAGAAAAAGAATGAAATTTATTTACATACATGAAAAAAATAATAGCAGATAATATTAGCAAAATGCATACTTTTTTTCCCCCACAACAAGATGTGCTAAGATTGCTAATGGCTTCTTTCACGATAGAGAGAGGACATCTGTGGCTTATCTTTTACTTAAGATTCTCTTCATGGGGATGATTTCAAGCTCCCTGTGGTAAGGCAGAGTTTCAGAATGAAAAGAAAAGCACATTTTCTGCCCAGCGAATTACGTGAGCATGAGGAACCTGAACAAGCAGGATATGGTGCACCAACATTAAAACTACAGCATCAAATAAATTTATAAATTCTGTATGCACTTTCATTTGGATTACATTTTGACAAACTGGAAAAAAAAAATGTATAAACAATCCAATAAATTGTAAATTATACAAAGAGCTCAAATAGTTCATTAGAAGAACCAGACAACTAATTAAAGAGGAAAGAAATATAAAATGATTAATCAACATGGGGAAAAGTACAGCCTCAGGAATAATAAAAAAGAAGTAAGAAAATAGAACACAAAACACTAGTACCCTTTTTGCCTTTCAATTTAGGATTACTTTACAAAAAAAATACACAAGATTGACTAGGAACTAATGATGTTGGCACCACACTTATACATTTCCAATAAATGAACACAAATCATTTAGAAAAATACTCTGATTTCTTTTCAGACTGTGTAAATCTTTTGCATTTTACAAATCATTTGGAAAAGAATTTGAAAATACACTAAAAAATATTTATACCCTTCAAATCAGAAATTACAATTGTGAGAATCCACCTTTTGTTGTTGTTTTAAGTGCCATCGAGTCAGTTCCAACATAGTAACCCTATATAGGGTTTCCTACACAGGAGCGACTGACTGGTGAGCTTGAACCGCTGACCTTTGGTTTCATTAACCCCACAGTGCCACACCAGGACTCCGGGAACCCACCCTAAAGGGAGTTAAAAACCCAGTGCCTCTGAGTCAGTTCTGACTCACAGCGACCCCATAGAGGATTTCTGAGACTGCATACCTTTAAGGGAGCAGACAGTCTCATCTTTTCCTGCAGAATGGCTGGTAGGTTTGAACCACCAACCTTGAGGTTTGCTCATCTTATAGTGCCATCAGGCAAAAAAGAAAGGTCTATGAATGAACAATATTAAAATAGCCTAAAATTGAAATGTAACCCTTAAGATTAGTATCCATTTCATGGGTATAAGGACACCTGATGTGGTACTGCAGGATAAGCAATGGACTGATAACTACGCGGTCACTGGTTCAAACCCACCAGTCACTCCTTGGAAAACCTAGATAGGGTTGTTATGAGTCAGAACAGACTCAATGGCACTTAACAACAATATAGGTATAAAATATGTTAACATAAATAGGGATAGATATTAAATTATAAATACGCCTATGAATTTTTTTTAAGCAAATACTGTAGAATTCTGAAACTAGATTGAAAGAAAACATAAACTACCAAAATTCTAACATTGTGATTAAAAAGAACTAACTGTTCTTTTTTCTTGTTTTCTGCATTTTCCACATTCTTTTTAAGTGGTTATGTATTTTCTTATATAACCTCCAAAATAAAATAATGCTAACACCACAGTGGACATAATATGTTTTTACTTAGTAACAGAAAGGATAAGGAGCTCTGGTAGCATAGTGGTTATGAATCGGGCTGCGAATCTTAAGGTCAGCGGTTCGAAACTACCAGCTGCACCGCGGGAGAAAGATGAGGCTTTCTACTCCGGTAAAGATTTACACCCTCAGAAACCCTATACGGGGTCGCTATGGGTCGGAACCGACTCGATGGCACATAACAACAACAACAACAGAAAGGATATACAAAGCAGAGTAGTGAAAAAACACTGATTTCACCCTAAGAGTTTACCTGTTTGGTTGCTTGTTGATGCAGGGTTACCACCAGGTTCCTCCTGACTCTGACCAATGACTTTCTCATCCTTGCTGAAGATGATCTTTGGTAATTGGGTACCAGCTTCTGGTGGGGATTTTATTCTTAGTCTACAATGAAATAAAACATAAAAAACAAAACTTCAAAGCAATGCTTACATCCATTTATTAAGTGCTGTATGATAGGCATTGTATCAAGTTCTCAATATGTACTTTCATGTAGTCCTTACAATGTGACAGTATGGATTTTATATCTGCATTGTATAGATGTAACTGAAGGTCGAAAGGGTCAAACAACTTGCCTATGGGCAGCAAACTAGGAAGTAGCAAGACTAAAACCCAGGTAGTCTCACTTTAAAAGCTAAAACTCTTAGCAATCACACTAGTCCACAGTTCATATTTCGTTCCCCCATCCCCACCCTCCAATCCTTAATATGGTCAATAAACCACTACACCAGGAAAAAGAAAAAAGGTTAAAAAAACAAAACAAAAAAACTACGATGCTAAATTGAAATCTATGGGAGCATGAGAGAGGCAGTGGACACTATTAGTTCCCTGGCTAAAATCCCTTTATTAACAGACACAATTTTGTTTATATATGCATTTTGTCAACAGAGGGGCCAGTGACCATTCTGATGCCTGAATGGACACATTCAAATTGAAGCGATGCATATCTAGTTCCTGACTAGGACTCAGGGAGAAGCTCTCCTCTTCCCCACTTGGCTGAATGTGAACAGTGAAGTAGTCATCCAATGACTACTTCCATCATCCAATGATGAAAAGGTCTGAGGATGGCATAGCAGAGATGAAAAGGTCCCACGTTCCTGATATCATTAAATTATTGCTGATCTCTCACCTGAAGCCCACCTGCCCCAACTCTGACTCCCTCTCTCTTTTTCTAATCTCCAGCACTCAGCACATTACTCAGCACACGGCAGACATCAATAAATGCTAATTTAACACTAAAGTCCCCCAACTTTACTGTAGGATTGAACTGAAAGAACATTAGAATTACTTACTCACTTCTGGAGATGTCTAAGATTAGAAGGGTGACAGAAACAGATTGTTTCTTTAAAATACAGTAATTGGCATCTTCATCCTGAGAAGGCAAGAACCAATTGTACATCACCCTATTCATTAACACTAAAACAAGAACAAAGTTTTCAGGAACAAGCAAAAAAGTGGTGCAATCTCCATTCCAAACAGTAAACAAAACTGTGGGTGCTCAGAAATTTTTGTTAATCAAAGCAGTCATCACCTCAAGAAAAAGGCACCGAAAGAAGAGAGATGTCCCCAACTCAGTCTCTTGGGATACACTGAGGAGTGACTAGGTCATGCACTTAATACTTACCAGGTAAGAAGAAAATCCATCATTCTTTGTACGGTCTAGGCTAAAACCGATCTGAAAGGAAGGAAGAGGTGTAGAGGTAAGTAGTCATATAAGGCCCATACCTTTCTTGCTCACACAGAAGAAAAGGTGATTTTTTTGGTCTGGCTTTCTCTAGTTTCTTAGCATTCTTTTTGTTAAGAAGGCAAATACAGCTTAAGTAATATCACTAACTATGGAATTACTCAACAATTAAAAAACTTAAGTGTTAAAAGTAAAACTATCTGATATTTAATTTACATAATAAACTGGTAAATTTAATACAAGGAGCAAAGCTTTTACCTAATCAACAAAAAAGGGTAACACCTTCCCCTCACCAATGGCATTTAAAGATACTTACAGTTGCATCCTTGTCTGTGATTCCTTTAAGCTCGTTGACTGACAGGCTAGTGACATTAACCACCATGTACCCATCCTTGAAGAATCCAAAGGTGTTCAGATGAACCTTATGCCGCACATCATTCTAAAAAGATATGCAGTGGCAGAATTAGTAATATGCAAAAGGTAACTTAATGTATTTATTGTCTTGAAAAAGTATGGGATCTAATTTTCCACTTTGCTGTTAAGGGCCACTTTGAGTTGGTGCTGACTCACAGCAACTCTTTACAGGGTTTTCAAAGAGCAGTTGGTGGGTTTGAACCATCAACCTTGCAGTTAGCAGTCCAGGGCTTATCATACAGCGCCACACATATGCTAATAATACATACACAGCCGTGATACCTTATTTTTCTCCAAAAGCTGAAGTCAACTAATCAAAAGTCCGTAAGATATAGACAGTTTTGCACAATGAAGGATACAATGGATTCAATTAGAGGTGTTGTTGTTAACTGCTGTCGAGTCAGTTCCAACTCATAGCAACCCTGCACAGGGTTTCCTAGGAGCGGCTGGTTGAGACTGAACCACCAATATTATGAATCAAATCAACCTTGTGGTCCAGCACTTTATCCCACAGCACCACATCAGGACTCCTAAATTAGAGTACCTTCAATAAGTTTATTAGAGTACTTTCAGTTAATTTACAATAAATCATTTGAACTGCAAAGTTGGCAGTTCAAGCTCACCAGCTGCTCCTTAGAAACCCTATATAGGGTCGCTATGGGTCAGAATCGACTCAACAGCACTTAACAACAACAGCAGTTATTAAATAGTCAACAACTAACAAAAACTGCCAAGTACTATGCTAAGTCTTTTCCAAAATTTGCATTTGGTTCTTCCTCAAATTTGCAGTCTAGTGAGCAAGAACTAGTGTTTGTTCTTGCTCACTATTTTTGTGTGTTTTGTATCTAAAAATATATATAATGAAATATGTTATTTCAACACTTTGATGTACAAGCTTTTAATTTTTATGAAGTCCATTTATCTATTTTGTCTATTTTTTTCTAGCTCTTAGAGAATCTTAGAATTATGGGTTGAGGAAAAGGGGGCCTCAGTTCCAATTCCCCTTCCTACTTGGGTCTAAGACTTTGATTCTTATACCCCCCTCATCTGCTGTTAAAAATTCAAGGCTCTAAGAAGTACAGGGAGTCCTGGTGTGGTGCTGTGGGCTAATTAATGCATCAGGCTGCAAAGTCGTTTGAACTGCAAGGTCAGTGGTTCAAGCTCACCTACTGCTCCTTGGAAACCCTATACAGGGTTCACTATGGGTCGGAATCGACTTGATGGCACTTAACAACAACAACAAAAAGTACAGACTTTTACCACTGGGGTTTCAGCTCCTTCTCCCTTTATTTTATTTATTTATTTGACTATTGGGAATTCCCTTTTTGTAGAGACTCAGCTATGTATTTAAAGCATATGTGATGGGCTTCCACTCTCCAGTGGGATGGTATAGCTTGCAGCAAACTAGCGTTCCCAAGGAGAACCAGAGAAGACAGATGATATAATAGAAGTCCTCTACTGAAGAGCTTCTAGAACAGCTAAGGCTCACAGACTGTCCCAAGGTTCTTTGAGAGCATTCATCCAACAGAAATTATTTGAATGACTATTTTTTCAATTCCCCCAGAATGGTATATTTTATAATGCCACTATATCTTATCTGCACAGGAGAGAACTTAATACAGTTACAAACAATAGATGCCTTAGGACAAAAGAGTTTTCATTCTCTGGCAGAACCCCCAACTGAGAAGAACTGCTGAGAAAAAGTGAAAGAATGATCAAATTCCCACAACATAAAACATTAGTAAGTCTCTCAGACACAATTCTGAGTGACAAGCCATAGTCACAATAAAACTACCCAGTTGCCGTCAGTCAATTATCACTCAGGGTGACCTAATTTGGTTAGAGTAGGACTGTGCTATCTATAATTTTCAATAGCTGGATGTTTGGAAGTAAACTGCCACGTCTTTCTTCCTAGGTGCCTCCAGGTGGACTCCAACTTCCAATCTGCCACCTAAACATTTATAATTTATGCCACCCAGGTGTTCCATATTCAGCATATCAAAAAAAAAGAAGAAGAAGAAAACCCTACTGCAATCCAGTCAGTTTTGACTCACAGCAGCCCTATATAGGCTTTCTGAGGCTGTAAATCTTTATGGGAGCAGAAAGCCTCATCTTTCCCCTGCCTAGCGGCTGCTGGATTTGAGCTGCTGAGCTTTCAGTTAACAGTCCAGTACTTATTGTACAGTGCTACCAGGGCTCCTGACTCCAAATGCAGCATAGGTACAGCAAATGAGAACGTGGTGGGGGGGAAACTTTAATGATAGAGGTTAGGATTGAGAATGATGGAGTAGGGGCTTTCCAGTTATTTGGTTGGGGGTGGGTGCATTTAGAAGCCTTAGACTATAGGTAAAATTGTTCACTGCTGGTTGCACAAGTTTGTTTATAGTGAAGAAATTCATTTATATTCTTATGAGTAATTTTTGGTACATTTGTTGTTGTTAGGTGCCATCGAGTTGGTACGACTCATAGCAACCCTACGCACAGCAGAATGAAACACTGCCCAATCCTGGGCCAACCTCACTACTGTTGCCACACTTGAGTCCATCAATGCTGCCACTTGTCCAATCCATCTTATTGGGAGTCTTCCTCTTTTTCTCTGACCCGCCACCTTACCAAACATGATATCCTTCTACAGTGACTGGTCCCTCCTGACAATATGTCCCAAGTATGAGAGACGAAGTTTGGCCATCTTGGCCTCCAAGGAGCACTCTGGCTGCACTTCTTCCAACACAGATCTGTTGGTTCTAGGGGGAGCCCATGGCATTTTCAATATTCTCCCCCAACACCATTAAACCAAAAGCATCAATTCTTCTATGGTCTTCCTTATTCACTGTCCAGCTTGGTACATATATACTTCAATAAAAGAGCTCTGGTGGCACTATGGGTTAAGCATTGGAGTGCTTAGCTGAAAGTTTGGCAGCCTAAACCTACCAGCTGCTCTTAGGGAAAAAGGATGAGTAGTCTGTTTCAATAAAGATTCACAGCCTCAGAGACCCTAGCGACCAGTTCTACAGGGTCCTATAGGGTAGCTATAAGTCAGAACTGACTCGATGGCAGGGAGTTTAGATTTTTAGTAAATAGGTCAATAAAATTTAAAAGTATGCTTGCTCTAATTTATTCAATATTTAGATGTTTTGCAGATGCATGGATATATGCTAAGTAATTTTTTTATATTCATTTAGTTCACCATAAAGTATGTTTTCCAGGTTGTTTTTCTTTGGATAAAATTTTTAATTGCAACTTAATAACAGTTGCTTGTTTTTACATTAGCAGTATATTCCTTTGTTTTCTTACCTTTATACGATAATTTCATTTGTCAATTAAAAAAATCAAACTAGTTACATTGAATTGATTTCAACTCAATGCAATCAAACTGTTAAAGGTGAAGCTAATTTGCTACGTACGTAAACTTTCACCTTAAACACAACAAATGAACTATCACTTTTTTCCCATCAAATTGGCAGAAATTAAGATTTATAATCTGTTGTATTGTTAAGTAAGTAGGAACATGAACACTCTAAACATTCTCTACACTACTGGAAAAGAGATGTAAATTGATAAAAACCTCTATAAAAGGTTATTTAGATTTTCCATTTAAAGTAAGAAAACACTAGAAAGATGTTTACTTATGTTTTACTGATTGAAGACTTTCGACAGTGTGGATAATAACAAATTATGGATAATATTGAAAAGGATGGAAATTTCAGAACACTTAATTGTGCTCATGAGGAGCCTATATATAAAATCAAGAAACGTACATGTCAGGGTTAAATCCTTTCACCATACTATTCAATTTGTGTACTGCACAAATAATCTGAGAAGCTGTACAATATGAAGAGTGTGGCATCAGGATTGGAGGAAGACTCATTAACAACCTATGATATGCAGGTGATACAACCTTGCTTGCTGGAAGAGAAGAGGACTTGAGCATTTACTAATGAAGATCAAAGACTATAGCTTTCAGTATGGATTACACTGTAAAGAAAACAAAAATCCTCACAACTGGACCAATAAATAAAATCACAATAAACAAAGATTGAAGTTGTCAAGGATTTCATTTTACTTTTGATCCACAATCAACATTTATGGCAGTAGAAGTCAAGAAATCAAACCATGTATTACATTGGGCAAATTTGCTGCAAAAAAACATCTATAAAGTGTTAGATAGCAAAGAGGTCACTTGAGGACTAAGGTACACCTCACTCAAGCCACAGAAATTTCAATGGCCTCATATGCAAACAAAAGTGAAGACTATAGAAAATCAGTGCATCTGAATTATAATACTGATGAAGAATATTGAGGTAGCATGAACTGTCAAGGAACAACAACAAAAAAATCTTGAAAGAAGTGCAGCCAGGTTCCTTGGATGCGAGGATAGCAAGATATTGACTCATCTACTTTGCATATGTTACCAAGAGGGACCAATCCGTGGAAAAGGATATCATGCTTGGCAAAGTACAGGGTCAGAGAAAAAGAAAGTCATCTCTTATTTCACCACCTTGCAAAAAGCATTTAAAATGTGGAGGGTTTACTCTAGTCACCATGTTTTCTTTCATATAATTTATTATGAATTATGAAACTTAAACATGCTCAGAGAAAACCATTTTTTTTAAATACAGAGTAGTAGCTGTAACGTTATCATCTAGAGATAACTCGCAGTAACAGTTATCTAGTAAAAACAGTGTAGTGTTTTCCTTTCACATAGACATTTAAGACTCATTTTTTAGTGATTATAACTCTTAAATAAACAACTATCTTATCAGTTAGAAAAGCATAAGCAGAACCATAATTTATGATTCTGCTATCTGATGATCAACTATGGACAGAGCACCCTCCACTACCCAGGTGTAGACAATTTCTATTTCTATAAACAGGGCAGCAAAACTTTACCAATAGTTAAGTGTTCATTTTAGGAAAACCAGAAAACAGAAACACATTTATTCCCTCATCTAATGTATAATCATTTACTCCCCACTATATTTTAGGCAATCATCAGCAAAACAAGTGTGGCCCCTGCCCTCAAGAGGCTTGCCATCAGGGCAAGTGCAAATAGAATCTGATTTGTAAAAATGTTTTTTAAACTGTAGTTAAGTAAAAGGGATAATAACAAATATCCATTTAACAACAATCCAAAACCATCAAATGTATTTATCATAGGAAAGAAGGAAGGGGGGGGGATGGAGCATTAGCGACAACATTCAGTGTTCATTCTATTCTGGCTGAATCCTGTCCCTCCATCAACCTGCCCCACTCTCATGAATTGGTTTGCCCTTATTTTTCTTAAAACATATGTTGTTTTGTTGTTATTAAGTACCGTGGAGTCGACTCATAGTGACCCTGCGCAGGGTTTCCGAGGCTGTAAATCTTTACAGGAGCAGAACACTTCATCTTTCTCCTGCAGAACTGCTGGTAGTTTCAAACTGCTGACCTTCAGATTAGCAGCCCAATTAGTAAGCACTACACTACCAGTATTGTTGTTAAATGCTGTCGAGTTGGTTCCGACCCATAGCAACCCTGTACAGGGTTTCCGAGGGTGTAAATCTTTACGGAAGCAGAATGCCTCATCTTTCTCCCGCAGAGCGGCTGGTAGTTTCGAACTGCTGGCCTTAAGGTTCGCAGCCCGATTAGGAACCACTACGCTACCAGTATACTATATAATAAAAGGGACTCCTGGTATGGCGCTATAGGATCAGCACTGGACTGAAAACCACAAGGTAGGCAGTTCAAACCCACCAGTTGCTCCTTGAAAACCCTATACAGGGTCACTACGAGTCAGAACCAAATCTACGGCATTTAACAACATAATAAACTAAAAAACCCATTGTCATAGAGTCTATTCAGATTCACAGAAACCCTATAGGACAGAGTAGAACTGTCCCATATAGGTTCCAAGGTGTAACTCTTTATGGATGCAGACTGCTACCTCCTTCGCCCATATAGTGATTCGCCCATATAGTTTAAACTAGATCCTTTTGTTAGCAGTCAAGCACTTTAACTACTGTGCTAGCAAGGTGTTTTATATAGCATCATTCTTGGCTTTTAAATTTGGATAAATTGTATTATAATGTACACACACACGTTGTTGTTTGTGCCATGGAGTCAGTTCCGACTCATAGCAACCCTGTACAGGGTTTCCGAGGCTGTAAGTCTTTACGGGAGCAGAAAGCCTCATCTTTCTCCTGCAAAACAGCTGGTAATTTCGAACTGCTGACCCTGAGGTGAGCAGCCCAATTCGTAACTACTACGCTACCAGAGCTCCTTTACACACACACACCCCTTGCATTTTCTGTTACTATTGTATTCCTTTAGGACTTAGTATTGATACATTAAGTAATTGCCATTTTATGCTGATCCACATGCTCCATTAGAGAAAAATGGGGCCTTCTGCTCCTGCAAAGATTTAAAGCCTCAAAAACTCTACATAGGGTTGCTATTAGTCACAATCGACTTGATGGCACTTAACAATAACAATGCTTGTATTCTGTTACATGTACATCACAATTTCCCCATTTCCCCATCCATATGCATTAAAGTTATTTCCAAATTTTTTGCTATAGCAATGCTGCTACGAACACTCCTGTACAAATCCTTCTTATACACATGTATATGGATTTCTCAGTTATAGAACTAGATGTGAAAATTCTGGATCTTACAAGTGTGTACATTATCGATTTTACTAGAAATTTGTCAAATTAATCATTAAAGTATGTAAGTCCCCATTCTTTACCTCCTCACCCAACTTTAATATGGTCAGACTTTCCATTGTTCCCAATCTTGGGGTGTACCAATGCTGACACTGACTCAATTGGGATTTTCCTGATACTTTGTAAAGTTGAGCGCCTCATCTATGCTTATTAGCCATTTGGGTTTTAATTTTGTATAATGTATCTTCTATTATCCCATGTCCAATTTTTTCTTTGAATTTCTTTTGATTATTTGTAGAAGTTCTTTAGCTATTCTGACTATAGAGCTTTAATCTTTTCTGTGCAATGAGATGGCACAGTGGAAGCAGCAATGGGTTCAAGGGTAACTGATTGTGAGGACGGTGCAGGAGCAGGCAGGGTTTTGTTCTGTTGTGCACAAGGTCACTAGGAGTCAGCGTCAACTCAATAGCACCTAACAACAATCTTTTCTCTCTCTCTCTCTCTCTCTTTCTCTCTCTCTCTCTCTCTCTCTCTCTCTCACACACACACACACACACACACACACAGAGGTGCCAAAGAGCATAATGTTAATAAATATCCATAGTTAAGAGATGAGAACCCTGACATCTCGGTAGGATATGCAGCACAAGGTCGTCGGTGTGAGCCCACCAACAGCCCCACAGGAAAATGGTAAGGCTTTTTGCTCCTTCAAAGCTCTACAGCCTCTGAAACATTATACAAGGTTACTATGAGCAAGGCCAGGAGTCATTCTTGTTCAAATTTAGCTAAATATTGGTGCTAAAATAATCCTTAAAGTACTACAGACATCCCACTTTAGTGCATAAAGCTAGGTAGGAAAAGGGAAAGGCAATTACATTATCAGCAAGCTATATAATATATGTCCAAACAAAATGAACTGTTGCCTTTTGGTTATATCAATTAATTAAAGAGCAGCATATGCCCAAGCTCAACTATAATGCCGCACACTGCTTGTTTAATATGAGGAAGAGGAATAATTCAGCTAAACTAATGGGTGATTAAAGAGGAACTGCCCTTCAAATTTGCCCTGCAAATTATACCAGTTAGAGAATCATATCCCTCCCCAACTTAATGCTTCCACCAGGAATGTGAGTGGGAGGATGGGAACACATGTTTAAAGCTGAAGATAAATATACAGCTTGCTCTTTGTTCCCTTTAACAACATTACCTCATCTCCCTTCATTTCTGTCCTCCTATAGTATGTGGGTTAATGTGCCAGACTGTAGAGCCATTTGAACTGCCAGGTCGGTAGTTCAAGCTCACCAGCTGCTCCTCGAAAACCCTATACAGAATCGCTATGGGTCAGAATCAACTCGATGGCACTTACCAACAACATAGTATCGGGCTGCTAATCTCACGGTCAGAAGTTCGAAACTACCAGCTGTTTCACAGGAGAAAGATGAGGCTTTCTGCTCCTGCAAAGATTTACAGCCTCAGAAACCCTGCACAGGGTCACTATGAGTCAGAACCAACTCCACAGCACATAGCAATAACAACAACATCGTCTCTTTGTGGAGTTCTGGTGTGGCGCTGCAGAATAAGCACTGTACTACAAAGGTTGGTTTGAACCACAAAGTTGGCAGCTGAAACTCACCAGCCACTCCTTGGAAACCCTCTACAGGGTGGCTATGAGTCGGAACCAACTTGACAGCACTCAACAAGATCGTCTCTTTGTGAGGTGGTAGCAGCAACATCAGGCATCGTAACCTTTACCAGCAACCTAAATGTCCCTTCCTCACTCGTCCCCCACAGCTGGTGATGTGTCCCCTCTTTCCTCTCTCTCCATCCCACTACTGCCCTATTGTTGTTGTTGCTGTTGTTAAGTACTGTTGAGTCGATTCCGACCCACAGCGATCCTATATAGGGTTTCCGAGGAACAGCTGGTAAGCTTGAACTGTCGACCTTGCAGTTCAAGTGGCTTTGAAATCTGGCGCATTAGCCCACAGCGCCACACCAGGACTCCACTACTGCCCTACTTTGGCCCAAACATCTACCTAGATTACCAAGATTGTGCCTATAATGTAAAAGTGGTCTGTTGCTTCCAGTTTTACTACCCTCCTCCAATCCAGATCTCAGAGAAATCAAGCTAAAATAGAAATCTCATTCTATCACTTCTGGTCTAAAACCACAACCACTTCAGTGGCTCCCTAATGTGAATGTAAAAAAAGTGGTATGGTAGAAGCATCCTCTAACTTCACAAGAGGGAGAAGGACCATTATCAGCGTGAACAGCCAAATGACCCCTATGAGGTGAAGGTCGACATACCTCCTCTCTCCAGTCATTTTATCAATTCTAATGCCAACGGCCCCTCCACAGCATTCTCTACTGGGTTTCATATTTTTTAAATGGCCACACAGGATTCAGAGCCCATAGTCATGATTATGAGATTTATTGGGAAAACAAGTTACAACTCAGAAACAACCTAAGAAGTGGTTCCAAGACCAGGACAGCCTCTTCTCAGCCGTGCCCACAAGCAGGCCTCTCCTGCCCTCGGTATGGCTTCTGCCCTGCACAGATGAGACACCTCACTTTGCTAGCAAGCCTCCTGCCCAAAGACATTCAGCTTCCTCTCTCCATGGACCGAGAAGCCAACTGTACCATCTTCTGTTGGTCTCCTGATTCTTCTACCTCCACTGCCACTGTTTCTCTGCTAGTGTAATAGTTACTCAGTCTGGGAGGTTCCCAGTATAGGATCCTGGGTCCAAAGGACATACTCCTTGCCTGTCTCTTCTTCTTAGTGGTAGTGGTCCCCCTTCCCCATTTCTGGGATAGCTCACTGTAAGACTAGCAGGATGGCAAAACTGACAAATCCTCTTGATAAGGTTACATACATACACCATCCCAACAAGGGTGCCATGCATCTTATTTGTATTATTAGCAAGCTGTCCAATCCCCTTGGTGGGGTCACGGTTCCATTTGCACAGTCCCACACAATCATTTGGGTGGGTATCACAAGACCATAGCTGGAAAGACCACCAAAAAAATAATCCATCACACCACTGCAGACAACAGGAATACAAATGTCTCCACATATCAAGGTCTATCTCTAATATACTATTTCCTCTGCTCTGTGCTTCCCTCTTTATTCACCAACACCACTAACAATGAACCATCACTACCACGCTCATTAAACTGTGCTCTCTGTATCTTATCTGTAAAATGGAATATCTTACCCTGTAAAAATCCATAGATGCAGCTTCTAATCTGTGATTTCACAAGGGGGAAGGAGAATCAAACTCAACAAAAGCCAAAGGCCTATTCCTGTGAGGAAGAACTCACATGTCTTCAGATTTCATCTTCTTTACCAATTCTGATACCAACCATCATCCCCTCCCATGGCACTCTCTACTTCTCTGTTAACTTTGATAATCTACTACAATAGCTATACAGAACTCACAGACAATGCTCATGAATATGGAGTTTATTAGGGAAGTTATGAGGTTAAAGTTCAGGACCAGAAATCCTGACGATACAGTTCTTTGGTCAGGACAACATCTTCTGGTTCTCAGTCTCTCAGCCACATGGCACCTTGGCCTCTGCACTGCTTGGGCAATTTTACAAAGCTTATAGCTCTACTAATAAATGACCAAAAAAGCACTCCACTCTGCCAGTAAGCCTCTGCCAGGAGGGGTTCAGCTCCAGCTCCATGGGTCTGCAAACTAAGCTCCCAAAATAAATGCTGGAAGGCACCCAACATGAAAGGAAGCCTCCTGCAAAACAGTATCCAATAAGAAGAGAAGGTATATGCGTATGAAATCTGAAGAACACCCACACTTAGAAAAAAGACTGAAGTTGTGTGGCTCCATCGTCAACACTAATGGAAGAAGCAGTTAAAAAAATCAAACAACATATTGCATTAGGCAAGTCTGCTTCACAAGACCTCTTTAAAGTGTTCAAGAGCAAAGATACCAGTTTGAGGACTAAAGTGTGCCTGATCCAAGACATAGTATTTTCAACAGCCTCATAAGTATATGAAAGGCACAATAAGGAAGATGATATAAGAATTGAGTTAAGGTGTTGAAGAAGAATATTAAAAGTACCATGGACTACCAAAAGACCAAATAAATCTGTGCTGAAGAAGTACCACCAAAATGCTCCTTAGAAGGCAAGATAACCAGGCTTCATCTCTCATATTTTGCAAATACTATCAGGAGGGACCAGACACTGGAAAAACACATCATACAAGGAAAAATGGAGGGTCAACGAAAGAGAGAAAAAACCCCAACGAGATAGATTGGCACAGCGGAAGTAGAAGCAATGGGCTCAAGCTTAACGACTTGAGGATGGTACAGGACTGGGCAGTGTTTTGTTCTGTTGTTCATGGGGTCACTATGGGTAGGAACTAACTGGATGGCTCCTGTTGTTGTTATGTGCCGTGGAGTTGGTTCCAACTCATAGCGACCCTGTACAGAGTTTCTGAGGCTGTAAATCTTTACGGGAGCAGAAAGCCTCATCTTTCTCCCGTGGAGCAGCTGGTAGTTTCGAACTGCTGACTGTGAGGTTCGCAGCCTGATTCGTAACCACTATGCTACCAGAGCTCCTTGGATGGCACCTAACAACTTGTAACTTACACCAAATGACTGAATGTGACTATGCAAATAAGTTGATTGTGGTCCATAAAAAAGATTGAACAGCTTGCTAATAATGCAAATAAGGTACATAGCATCCTTGTGGGCATTGTTCTGACTCATAGAGATCCTGTACAGGGGTTTCCAAGGAGTGACTGGTGAGCTTGAACTGCCAACCCTGCCCTTCAAGTTGACTTTGCAGTCCAGTGCAATATTCCACAGCATCACACCAGGAGTGGGACCATGAAAATAGGGTTTATGGAACCCTCAGGAGGGGATCAGTCAGTTTTGTCATCCCACTAGGCTTAAAGTGAACCATGAGAGGCTGAAAGAGAGGGCCTCACTACCACCAAGAAAGAAGAGATGGAGTGGAACAAATCCTTTTGGTCCAGGGTTCCTGGCCTGGGAACCTCCTTAGACCCAGAAGTCAGAGAGCTGTAAGAGCACAACCAGTGAGAGGTGGCAACCAGCAGCAGAAAAGTGTCCGCAGTAAAACCAGAACAGCAGAAGACAGCTCAGTGAGCTTTCCAGGCCCAAGATGAGAGGATGAGTGTAGCCATTTTGAGAACTTTAATTAGGCATTGGCTAAGATACCCTACTAGCAACCACCCACTCTCTATTTTCAGTTCTTGATCTCTTAGGTATGTTGTTGTTATTGTCACAGGCCATCAAGTAGGTTCGGCTCACAGCGACCTGTACAGAGTTTCTGAGGATCAGCTGGTTGGTTTGAACTGCTGAACTTGGGGTTTGCAGCCTAGTGCTGATCCTACAGCATCACACCAGGAGTCTCTCTTAGATACATGTTTTTATAATATTAATGTTGCCTAGGCTTGAAGCTGGAGTCCTGGTGTGGCACTGTGGGTTAATGCGCTGGAATGCAAGGTCCGTTTGAACTGCAAAGTCCGTCTGAACTGCAAAGTCAGCAGTTCAAGCTCACCAGCTGCTCCTCGAAAATCCCATACAGGGTCGCTATGGATCGGAACCAAATCCATGGCCCTTAACAATAGGCTTGAAGCCTGGTCTCCCCTAGTGCGGCTTCTGAAAGACAAGAACTGGAAGAACCAACCTTTTTGAGATGTTCATAGGGATATCCAATCATCTTGGGAATTGGTGTGGATACCAGAATGATGAGATTGCCTCCCACTTGCATGCATAAATATGGCTTCTGAAAGATATTCCCTCTTGATTCCAGGAGCCAATTTCCTGATAATAAAGGCATTTCTCTTTCTTTGTTTATCTGAGATGTTTGCAAATTAGACTCAATCGCTTCAGGGCATTGGACCCAAACTCAAGAGCTAACAAAGCAACAAGAAAAATAAGTGCCTTCGGGCAAGAGGCTTTGTTGGCCTACTGGGGTGCCTCTTGGCATTTATTAGCAAAATTAAAGAGTTTTGTAACATATGCCAGAGCAAGGGAGAAGCAGGCCCCAAAAGGTCAGGGAGAGGCCTGCCTGTGGGCAAGGCCAAAAAGCTGTCCGGAGTCATTACCCAAAAAATTTCAAAAGTCAGCTCAAGAAGATACTCAAATATTATAATGAAATGTGCAAGGACCTGGAGTTAGAAAAACAGAAGGGAAGAACATGCTCAGCATTTCTCAAACTGAAAGAATTGAAGAAAAAATTCAAGCCTCGGATTGCAATATTGAAGGATTCTATGGAGTCCTGGTATGATACCGTAGGATAGGCACTGGACCACAAGATTGGTTTGAACCACAAGGTCGGCAGTTCACACTCAACAGTCACTTCTCAAAAACCCTATGCAAGAGACTTGCAGAATGTGCCCTTTGGAGGTGCAAATTATTATATATGCTTTGTTGTGTTTTTTTGTTTTTTTTTTTAAAGCTAAAGTATAGAGAAAATACTATTAACTGATGGTACCTAGAGGGGATTATAATCATTGTAATGAAACAAGGTGTATGATTTGTTGAATGTAAAACTGATGATCTGCTCTGTAAACTTTCACTTAATACACAATAAAAACCTTAAAAAAAAAAAAAACCCTATGCAGAGTTGCTATGAATCAGAACTGACCCAACAGCACTTAACAACAATGGACAAAATACTGAAAAATGCTGGAAACATCAAAAGAATATGGAAGGAATACACAGTCATTCTGCCAAGAAAAACTGGTTGATGTTCAATCATTTCAAGAGGTACTAGATTCAAGAACTGGTGGCATTGAAGGAAAAAGTCCAAACTGCATTGAAGACATTGGTAAAAATCAAGGCTCCAGGAATTGATGGAATACATATTGAAATATTTCAATAAACTGATGCAGCCCTGGAGGTGCTCATTCGTCTATGACAAGAAATTTGGAAGACAGTTACTGATTGGAAGAGATCCATCTCTGTGCCCATTTCAAAGAAAGGTGACCCAACAGAATGCACAAATCATCAAACAGTATTATTAATATATGCAAGTAAAATTTAGCAGAAGATAATTAAACAAACAGTTACAGCAGTACATCAACAGGGACCTTCCAGAAATTCAAGACAGATTCAGCAGAGGACATGGAATGGGGGATGGGATATCATAGCTGACATCAGATGAATCCTGGCTGAAAGCAGGTAATACCAAAAAGATATTTACTTGTGCTTTGTTGACTATGCAAAGGCATTCGACTGTGTGGGTTATAGCAAACTATGGATAACACTGCAAAGAATGGGAATTCTTGAAAAATTACTGTGCTCATGAGGAACTTGTGTATCAACCATGAGGCAGTTTTTTAACAGAACAAGGGAATACTGAATGGTTTAAAATCAAGAAAGGTGTATGTCAGGGTCATATTCTTTTACCTTATTCATCTAATCTGTACACTGAGCAAATAATCTGGTGGTGGTGGTGGTGGTGGTTACATGCCATGGAGTCGGTGCCGACTCACAGTGACCCTGCATAGAGTTTCCGAGGCTGTAAATCTTTATGGGAGTAGAAAGCCTCATCTTTCTCCCGTGGAACCGCTGGTAGTTTCGAAATGTTGACCTTGAAATTAGCAGCCTGATTCATAAGCACTACGCTACAAAGATAGATTATATGAAGATCATGGCATCAGGATTGGATGAAGACTCATTAACAACCTGAGATATGCAGATGGCACAACCTTGCTTGCTGGAAGCAAATAAGACTTAAAAGACTATAGTCTTCAATATGGATTGTACCTCAAGTGTAAAGAATATAAAAAGCCTCACAACTGGACCAATAAAAAACATCATGATAAATGGAGAAAAGACTGAAATTGTCAAAGATTCAATTTGCTTGGATCCACAATCAATGTTCATGGAAGCAGCAGTCAAGAAATCAAAAGACATTAGGCAAATATGATGCAAAAGACCTCTTTAAAAGATTAAATAGCAAAACTTCAGTTTGAGGATTAAGGTGCACCTGAACCAAGCCATCGTATTTTCAATAACCTCACATGCATGTGAAAGTTGGACAATGAATAAGGAAGACAGTAAAAGAATCGATGCATTTGAATTATGGTATTGATGAAGAATACTGAAAGTACCATAGACTTGCAGAAGAACAAACAAATCTATGCTGGAAGAAGCACAGCCAGAATGTTCCTTAGAGCAAGGATGGCAAAACTTCATCTCACATACTTTGGACATGTTACTGAAAGGAAACAGTTCCTGAAGAAAGACATCATGCTTGGAAAACTGGAGGATTAGCGAAAAAGAGGAAGAATCCTAACAAGACAGACTGATACAGTGGCAAAAATAATGGGTTCAAACATAAGAAGTATGACCAGGCAATGTTTCCTTCTGTTGTGCATAGGATAGTTACGAGTTGGAACCAACTCTATAGTACCTAAAAACAACAACATGCCTAATGACCAAAGGAATGTAAGCACTGTATACCAATTGCTGCCACAATCACAAAGAGACAACCATGCTTCTGGTTTCTAACTAAGCAAACCTGCACATAATCCAGCAATCTAATTACCAATTTACAGAAAATGAAAAGAATAGATGAACATATAAAATTATACCACAAGGAAACAATCAGCAAAACGCAGTCACTTTTCCATTCCACTCCTGTGAATCCATCCAAGAGAAATGGAAATACATTTCTACACACTGACTTGAGCCCTGGTGTGTGGCTGTAGGATAAGCACTGGCCAACTAATCACAAGGTCAGTCATTCAAACCCACCAGTCACTCTCAGGAACCCTAGACAGGTTCACTAAGAGGCAGAAGCAACTGAAGGCACACAACAACAACACAGGGACTTGCACGTGAATATTAACAGTCAGAAAGTAGAAACAATCCAGAATACCCATCAGCTGGTGAATGGCTAAGTAAAATGTGGTATAGCCACTTAATGGGATGTTGTTATTTTTGTTAAGTGCTGTTGAGTCAGTTTTGACTCACAGAGACCCTTTATAAGGTTTCCAAGGAGCGACTGGTGGGTTTGAACCACCGACCTTGTGGTCAGCAGTTGAGAGTTTATCCTACATGGCCACACAGGACTCTGCTTAATGAAATATATTTAATTTAAACAAAAAGAGGTACATACATATATATGGATACATGGTACAACATGAATGAAACTGAAAATCATTAAGTGAAAAGACGTCATACACAAAAAATCTTATCTATATATCCAGAAACAGCAATCTATAAAGAGCACAGATTACTGGTTGTCTGGTGCTAGAAGAGAAGGAAAGAGCCCTGGTGGCACAATAGTTAAGCATTCGATGCTAACCAAAAGTTGTAGGTTCAAACCCACCAACTACTCTATGGGAGAACAATGTAGCAGTCTGTGTCCATAAAGACTACAGCCTAGGAAACCCTACTGGGCAGTTCTACTCTGTCCTTTACGTTCACTATGAGTCAAAATGGATTCAACAGCAACAAGTTTAGTTTTTGGTTTCATGCAGAAAGAGAAAATGGGGATTAATTAAAACCAGCACAAGGGATCTTATTAGGGTAATGGAAAATATTCCGTGGCTGAATTGTGGTGATAGTTGCAGAATTCATTAACTTTACTAACAATAAAATGGGTAAATGTTATGGCATGTAAATTACAGCTCCATAAAGTTGTTTGTAAGAAATCTAGAGAAAGGTCCAAAGAGAAGGACTATGAGGAGACTAGAAAAAAAAAAGAAAAATGTATCATGGGATAAGAAAGTGAATTTAAAAATGAAAGGATTCCTTTCTAAGTTAAAAATATGGCAAGAAGGGATATGGATGAAAATTAGACAGCATTAGCTAATGGCTGATGGTTATTGGAGCTGTGGTACTTTACAGTAGTCTGTCTACTTGACGCGCAAAATTCTCCAGGATAAAAAGATCAATGAGTATTTCTGATACCCAGTGATTTCTTCATGCTTTTGTTGCCTGTATAGGATTATAATCTGATCAAGGCTCCTATATTTCTCAGTCTTAAATCAAACAGACAAGCTAATGCTGCCGCTATGACAGGCTTTCTTCAGATGATTTCCATTTCCTTGGACAAGAAGTTAGAATGTTTATTTTTAGAGAAAAGAAATAATTGCAGTGTTGATTATGGAATTTATAAAACATGGTGCAAAGAGAAAGATTAAGTAATTAAGCACAAAAGAGAAAAATTAATCACCAGAATCACATTAATTTCTGTTTTCCACCTACATCAATCAGTATTGCTTGTTGTCATTAAGTGCTGTGGAGTCAGTTCAAAACCATAGCAACCCTATATAGGGTTTCCAAGGAGCAGCTGGTGAGCTTGAACCGCCAACCTTGCAGACTGCTTTGCAGTCTGGTGCATTAACCCACAACGCCACACATTAGTATTGCTAGCAATAGCATAACCATGCTGGTCATCTGGCATTTTAAGTCCAGAAATGTGATTAAAGAGCAATGATTGGATGGCAGGAGACATGGTCCTAATATGTACTTTGTTGTTGTTAAGTGCGTCCAGTCAGTTTTGACTCATAGGGACCCTGTATAGGGTTTCCAAGAAGCAGCTAGTGGGTTTGAACTGTGGAGCTATTGGTTTGCAGACCAGTGCTGATCTTACAGCGCCACACTAGGAGTCCATTAGTGTGTCCTACTACTAGCTTTTTTCTTTATAAACTGCATGAATTAAGCACCTAACCTAAGATCCAAGATGTAAACTATAAAATGAAAGAATTTTAAAGACCAGAATTTTATTAAGTTTTTATTGTGATTTGTAGATCTGGAATTCTTAACCTGAAGTCATAAAACTGGTCTTGGCCCAGAAATTCCAAAAACCTTTTGTCTGTATTTCCTTGTGCACTTCTCTGGAAAGAAGTTCTACAGTTTCCAGTAGTCTGAAAAGATCCAGGACTCATCTATCCTCCCATCTTAATCAGGATAATTTTCGTTTACAATCAACAAAAGCTAATAGCCATAAGTATAATACTCTCTGGCCAGGCATTTTAATTCAGGGTCTGTATTCCTTAACCTCTACATTCACAAAATACAATTCTGCCTGGCTTACGAAAGCAATGACCAACTTTCTAAAAGCTCACAAAATATTTTAAAAGTGCATATTACGAATAAAATATGCACGAGTCTTTGAGTAATTAACGATTTATTTTTGTATTCCCCAGATAAATAAGTAGATTCACAAGACTTTAAACTGTGAGTTTGACCCAGGGGAGCATTCCAGACTATCATTTATCTAGGTCTATTATCTGCCTCCAAGGAGCTCTGGTAGTGTAGTGGTTACAAATCGGGCTGTGAACCCAAAGTCAGCAGTTCGAAACTAGCAGCAACCCCGGGAGAAAGATGAGGTGTTCAGCTCCCGTAAAGATTTACAGCCTCGGAAACCCTGTACAGAGTCGCTATGAGTTGTTTCCGACTCTATGGCATATAATCACCACCACCATTATCTGTCTCCAAGGGAGAAAGATGAGACTTTACGTTCCCCCAAAGATTTACAGCCTCAGAATCCCTCTACAGGAAATTTACTCGACGGACTCAACAACATTATCTCTCCTGTAGACAGTGACAGGAGCGAGGAAGAAAAAGGCAGGCCCCCTAAATAGAAACACATTTTGAATGATGGCTTAAAATTCGGTCATGTGTTCTAAAGGAGACTTGAAATTCCTCCTGGACATGCTTGCTTTGTTCAATCCAAAAAGCCTCCTAAACCGAGCCGGGAAACTGAGGCCAAGGTTCCGAGTACCTTTAAACCAAAAAGAACACGGAGATGGAAGAGCTAAGAACACAGACAAGGAAGTCAGGGACCAAAGTTGTCAAACACACGGGAGAAAAAGCAAGTTACACTCAGTGAGGAATTAGGGAAGCGTACTCCCGTGTCCTTCGGGGTTACGCCGCAGATCAGCCCACACCCCTTCTTCAACTGAAATCTTCCTGCCCTCTCCAGATTGCCGGACGAGAGCTGCACGGTCCAGCGCCGTCCACCCCACCAGTCCACAGCCCTTCCCGACCCCTCTAGGAGAAAGACCGAGGTTGGGGGCCAAAGGGAGAATCTAATCGCCCAGAGGCCCCATACGAGCCAAAGTTGTCCCCAAGACCCGGGCAAGCGGCCTCGCCCTAGACCTGGTCTTACCTTGAGCGCCAGGTGGTGAAAGCGGCCCAGGCCAGGCTCGGCTAGCAACTGCAACAGCGCCAGCAGCGGGAGCAGCCGGAGACCCGCAGCCAGTCGAGAACAGCAGGAACCCGAAGACCCGACAGGCGCCGGAGCAGCCATGTTTGTTCCAGCATCACCAGCCCCTTCCTCTCCCGCCCACTTCCGGGGTGAAAGGGCGACGGCTTCCGGAAGAACCTGGAGGGAGGGCGGCTACTAGTGTCACTGAATCAATAACTGTTTTCCTGAAGCGCGCGATAGGAGATGTAGCGGAGAAGCCAAAGCTGGACACCTTGGGGGCGTTCCGTTAGCCATCCCTGTGTGGACTTCCGGGTTAGTCAGAAGCCGCGACACTACTGTGAAGACTCTGTAGCTGCGAAAGTGGCAGGACAAGACCAGCTCCGGGACTCTGCGACTCTCCAAGAGTGGGTGGGATGTCTTCTTTGTGGCTGCAGTCGGCGCCTTGCGGTTGATTGGACTGATTTCACGAGCAACCCTGACTTGGTGAAAAATGTCTTAAAGTTCCCAGCCCGTCACACGTCCCTTATTTTTGTTTTGTTTTGTTTTTCCCAGGCACTTAACGCTAAAATTTCAGGTGAAGTGGTTGCAATAATGCAATTTACTGAGCCCATATCAGACATTTCACTATACTTTTGATATGTATTAGAACAAAGAATCCTTAGAACAACCTGCAGGCGGTAGGGATTGTCATAATCCCCTATTTTACAGATGAGAAAACGAAGATTCCAAGAAATTGTAGGTTGAGCCGGGAATCCCATGTATAGTACTACTGTATTGTATTATACTGCCAATTTCTCCTGATTATTAGCCTTAAGTCTGAATGTTTTTCTCTTCAATTCTGAATGGAAACTTCTAATCTTTGGAAAGATTCAGTAGTCAGTCCCCTCTTAGCCACTTGTTTTTTTTAAGGAGTTAATAGATTCAGATTCTTTTTTTTTTTTTTTTTTTTTTTTTACTGTAATTAGATTCTGAAACTTCCTTGGTATATGTAAGCACTAAAATGCTACGCACAAGTTGAAGACAAATCAGTAAGAAAAGTGCAAAATAGGGGACTTCTTGGGTGTTAGGGAGCAAGAGGGAATCCTAGATCTTTTGTTTGTTTTGCAATTTTACTAGAAGTCATAACCTAGTAATTCTTCTCATGAGTCAAACTAATACACGTTCTATCACATCCTCTGTAAGGGCAAAAATAAAGCACTAAAGTACAGCTAGGCAGATGGTGGTGGTTGTTAAGTGCTGTCAATTCCAACTCATAGTGACCCTGTGGGCCAGTGGGTTCGAACCACCAACATAGTGACCCAATTCTGAGGCTGGTGGGTTCGAGCCACCAACATTGTGGTGAGCAGTCCCGTGCTTATCCTGCAGTGCCACACCATGAAAACAGGCAGATGGTAGTTTATCTTAGAATGTATGTGGAAGTCATTCAAGAAAAGACAAAGTTTACTAAATTGGTAGAAATTATCAACTTTCTTCCCCACACCTCTGATCTTTGGCTATCTGTTGTGCATGCATATAATCTTACACCTTTGAGAGAATTTTTTTCTGCTAGTTCTAGTAGTGGTTACAAATCGGGCTGTGAACCGCAAGGTCAGCACTTTGAAACTACCAGCTGTTCTGCGGGAAAAAGATGAGGCTTTCTGCTCCCGTAAAGATTTACAGACTCGGAAACCCTGTACTGTGAGTCGGAACCGACTCCATGGCACTTAACAACAACAACTACCCCATTTTGGACTCCTGGTGTGGCATTGTGGTATCAGCACTGGACTGCAAACCACAAAATTGACAGTTCAAACCCACCAGCTGCTCCTCAGAAATCCTTTACAGGGTCGCTATGAGTCGGAACCAACTTGACAACACTTAACAACAGCAACAATTACCCCATTTTACAGATAAAGTAACTGACAAGAAACTCTATATAATTGTTTTGTTGATTCACACAAAGAGATAATAATTTATTGAGCAATTAAGTCATTTATTCAGGGATGCTCTGCTGCTTTATAAATGCCCTACCTGAAACTCTGAAAGCCAGCACTTAGTCCCTGTCCTGCATTGTTGTAAAATGAAAGCAATTTTGCTTTTTAGGCTGAAAGGATCTTTTTATTTTGCAACAGGGAAATTAAGCAACATGATCCACATCACACAAGTAATTGGTTAGTTTTCAGCAAGTACTTCTAGACCTCAGCTGCTTTAGAATTATATCTATGCTTCTTGAACTGTATCTAATTATAATTTTACATTTTTTTTAAAAAGTAAACCCAGAGTCTGAGTAACCAATATGTTATGAAATTAAATGCTAGATAACTTTTCAAAAAACATTAAAATGTTAAGTACTATCAAGTTGGTTCCAACTCATAGGGTTTCTGAGGAGCAGCTATTAACCTTATACTGCCGACCTTGTGGTTAATAGTCTGGTGCTGATCCCACAGCACCACACCTGAAGTCCTATTAAAATGTTAACAACATGACAATACTAGTTGGGATTGCCAACAAGTTGGAAGACTAGTCAGACACACTATATGGACCATCTACAACAAAGATTGTTGTCTTTGTTAATTGCCATGGAATCAGTTCTGACTTACAATGACCCTCAATAGGGTTTCCAAGGAGCAGCTGGTGGCTTTGAACCGCCACCTTGTGCTTGAACCGAAATAGCAGTCTAGTGCATATCCATATCCGCTCTTGTTGTTAGGTGCCAACGAGTCGGTACCAACTTATAGCAACCTTAGGCACAGCAGAACGAAACACTGCCCTTTCCTGGCCCATCCTCACTACTGTTGCCACGCTTGAATCCATCGATGCTGCCTCTTGGCCAGTCCATCTTGCTGGGGGTCTTCCTCTTTTTTTCTGACCCTCCACCTTAACAAACATGATATCCTTCTCCAGCGACTGGTCCCTCCTGACAATATGTCCAAAGTATGAGAGACGAAGTTTGGCCATCTTGGCCTCCAAGGAGCACTCTGGCTGCACTTCTTCCAAAACGGATCTGTTGGTTCTTTTGGCAGCCTGTGGCACTTTCAATATTCTCCAACACCATAACTCAAAAGCATCAATTCTTCTACAGTCTTCCTTATTCACTGTCCAGCTTTCACATGCATATAAGGTTATTGAAAATACCATGACTTGGGTCAGGCGCACCTTAGTCCTCAAGCTGACACCTTTTCTCTTCAACACTTTAAAAAGTTCCTGTGCAGCAGATTTGCCTAATGTAATACGTCATTTGATTTCTTGACTGCTGCTTCAGTGAGTGTTGATAGTTTATTCAAGAAGAATGAAGTCCTTGACAATTTCAATCTTTCCTCTGTTGATAAGAATGTTATTTATTGGTCCAGTGGTGAGGATTTTGTTTTCTTTACATTAAGATGTAATTCATATCGAAGGCTGTGCTCTTTGATGTTCATTAGTAAATGTTATAAGTCCTCTTCACTTTTCAGCAAGCAGGGTTGTATCATCTGCATATCACAGGTTGTTTATGAGTCTTCCTCCTATCCTGATGCCATGTTTTTCTTCACAGAACCCAGTTTCTCGGATTATTTGCTCAGCATACAGGTTGAATAAGTATGATGAAAGAATACAACCTTGTCACACACCTTTCTTAACTTTAAACCATTCAGTGTTGCCATGTTCTGCCTCTTGGTCCAGGTACAGATTCCTCATGAGCACAATTAAGTGTTCCGGAATAATCATATTTCGCAATGTTGTTCATAGTTTGCCATAATCCACACAATCTAAAGCCTTTGTGTAGTTAGTAAGACACAGGTAAACATCTTTCTGATATTCTCTGCTTTCAGGCAAGATCCATCGGACATCAGCAATGATATCCCACATTCCACAGCCTTTTGTAAATCCAGCTTGAACCTCTTGACGTTCTCTGTCAATGTATGCTTGCAGCCATTCCTGTATTACCTTTAGTAAAATTTTACTTGCATGGGATATCAAAGAGATTGTCTAAGGATTCCATTGGGTCACCTCTCTTTGGAATGGGCACAAATATGGATTTCTTCCAATCAGTCTGCCAGATATTTGTCTTCCAAATTTCCATATCCATAGGAGAGAGCAAAATAAACCAACACAGATGAAAATTCTGGAACCCTGAACTTCAGGAAAACGGTTAAGGAAATGGACTGAGTGCTTGCTGGGAAGAGAAGCTCAGCAGGGCCAGCATGAGAGGGAGACTGACTCATGAACAGCCAGTCAGATGCAGCACAACCATCTTGTAAGCAGCTTTGATGACAGGAGGAGACCTGGCAGAGCAGATTCACACAGGTGACAAGAAAGATGTGATTCCTTCTTTTTCCCCACATTTCCATAGATACCATAGGTGTGACCAACTCCCATTCTCATCTACCCCCAATGCAGACCTTGCTCTCCAGAAGTTCCAAGTCATGTGGTTGGGAACCATACCAGTGTGAGGCAGTGGCCTGCTGCTTTGCTTTGGTGCACCATTTAGGTGCCTGGATTCAGGTGGGCTCAACTCCAGATCTACAAAACCCGGAGAGCCACCAGACCAGCATTTAACCGGTCACCCTGCTCCCTGCTGCCCTGTGGTCCTGACAATGTAACCAGATCTCTCAAGAGCCCCCAGGAACAACTTCCTAATTGAGTTCCCTGAACATAAATAACACCTAAGTAGCGTAGTGATTATGAATCGGGCTGCGAACCTTAAGGTCAGTGGTTCGAAACTACCAGCTGCTCCACGGGAGAAAGATGAGGCTTTCTACTCCCATAAGGATTTACACCCTCGGAAACCCTGTACAGGGTCGCTATGGGTCGGAACCGACTCGACGGCACTTAACAACAGCAACAACAAGCCTATAGGAACTCCATCTAGGGCCAGAAACTCTATTGTCACATCCCTCCACATGTACCTCAGGAGCTCCTCTCAGGGTCAAACAACTGCACTGTTTTGTTGTTTGGGGGTATGGTTTTTTCACTTTTGTTGTTTTTGTTTATTTATTCTTTCTCCTCCTTTTCTTTCCATTATCTTGTATTTTATCCTCTATTTTTGTTTTTCCTTTTCTTCTATTTCTCATTTCCCCTCTTTACTCCCCCTTTTGATCTTGCTTTACTACTCTGAACTCCCTTTTCATCTTCCCTCTGTGTGGTTGTTTTAAGTGCTTTTAAATTTTCCTCCTTTTATTTCCTTTCTTATTTTTCTCTTCTATAACTCAATTTTCCTGTCCTTTTTTTTTGACTTATTCTTAAGTGGCTTTTTAAGTTCTTTTCTTTTCACTCTTATTTTTCTCTTTGATAGTTCCATTTTCCTGTTCCTTTTTTGTCTTTATAGTTATTCTTTTCTTCTGGTTGCTATATGTTTTTAGTAGTCCTGGTGTGGCACTGTGGGGTAATGTCAGTTTTAACCACAAGGTCAGCAGTTCAACCTCACCAACCTCTCCTTCAAAACCCTATACAGGATCACGATGAGTCACAACACTTAGCAACAACAACAGTCTTTTTTATTTCCTTTTTCTCTCTATTATCTTCTCTTTTTGTTGTTGCTTTCTTGTTTGTTTTCTTACAGTGGAAGGAGGGGTTTCTTTTTTCCCACCCTACAGGAGTCAGTAACCAGACCCATACCACCCAGTCACAACCTTACCCTCTGTATATCCACCCACTGGGCAAGAGCTAATACCAGCTTCTTTACCACCTAATCGATGACTGATAGCAACCAACACCAGTTAAGTCCAACTGAAACTGAGGTGAACCAACAGCAAACAAGAGCAGTGTACAGGCTTCCATTCTCTAACTAAACTCACAGGAACCTAAGAACACATCAACACACAATCATCAATTACATACAAATATGACAAGCCCATAATACCCCAAAGACAACAAACTATTTTAGCTCACATGAAGAAATGAGAAAATGGCTCCATGACTAAAGATGCAGAGCCAGAAACGTTTCTGAGGAAGAAAAGGTAATGGAACTAACTGAAAAAGAATGTAAATGAATGATATTTGGATAGTTTGTAAGGATTGACAGAAAGACTGAGGAAAGCAAGTAGAGCACAGAAAAAAACTTTAGAAGAATTCAGGAAAACACTACAATAAGAAAAAAGACAAATGCAAATTTTGAAACAATACAAACTCTGTAAATATAAATCCAAAAGATTAATACTAAGATTTTAGAAATGGACTATACATTGAAAGGGCAAAGGAGTAGAAGCAAAGCAATGGTGGTGGTGGTGGTGTGCCATGGAGTTGGTTCCAATTCATAGAGAGCCCTCATAGGGTTTCCAAGGCTGTAAATCTTTATGGGAGTAGAAAACCTCATCTTTCTCCCACAGAACAGCTGGTAGTTTCAAATTGCTGATCTTGAGGTTCGCAGCCTGACTCGTAACCACTCGTACCAGAGCTCCTATGCAAAGCAATAGAAATCTGAATTCATAAGCTTGAAGATAAATCTCTCAATACTAGTATACAAGAAAAATAATCAGAAAAAAAATAATAAAATCTGAAGAAAGCCAAAGAGTTTTGTGGGATACCATGAAGAGATTTTGTGGGACACAATTTATGGGTGATCAGAATTCCAGAACAGGAAGAAACAAAAGCACAGCAAAAATTGTCAAAGAATTGTTGGAGGAAAACTTCCCTAACATGAAAAATAAAAAGATAACCATACAAGAAGTTGAATGAGCCACAAACAGGATAGATCCCAAAAGAAAATCATCAAGACATATCATAATCAAACTTTCCAAAATCAAAGAAGAGGAAAGCCTCCTGAGAACAGCTTAGGAAAAATGAAAAGTTACTTAAAATGGAGAACCAATATGACTAAACTCTGATTTCTCATCAGAAACCATGCAGGCAAGAAGGGAATAGGATGAGATATACAAAATACTGAAAGAAAAAAAAATTCCAAACAGGAATCATATACCCAGCAAAGCTGACCCTCAAATAAATGGTAAAATTAGAACATTTCCAGATAAATAGAAATTAAAGGGATTTGTAATGACCAGACCAACTTTACAAAAAATGCTAATGGTGTTCTTTGTACTGAGAACTAACAACAGCAGACAACAACCTGAAATTACCATACATGACAACACCTCCCAGAAATCAATTCAGAGAGAGAAGTATTTAAACAAACCTGATTGTATCAGGATTGATAGTATCAGGAAAGAACATCTTGATTGTATCAGGATTGATATAGAAATTTAAAGTGACAGTTTCAACATAAAACCAAACGGCCACCACTCGTGTGTCTGTCGTGCTATGATGGATTGAGTTGCTGTGATTCTGAGGGCTCTGCCACCGATATTTTGAATAACCAGCAGGGTCACCCATGGTGGACAGGTTTCAGATGTGCTTCCAGACAACGACAGACTAGGAAGAAAGAGTGACAAACTACTTCCAAATTGCTAGTCACTGAAAACTCTATGAATAGCAGAGAAACACTGTCAGATACAGGACGGGAAAATGAGCCCC
>NW_006408532.1:9385389-9386720 GCF_000296735.1 Chrysochloris asiatica | reverse complement strand
TGTAAATCTTTATAGGAGCAGAAAGCCTTATTTTTCTCCCATGGAACAGCTGGTAAATTCGAACTGCAGATTTTAAGATTAGCAGTCCGACTGATAACCGCTACACTACCAGAGTTCCTTGGGCTGTAGGGTAGACACATGTTAACATAGGTGACAGGGCAGGCAATATACAGCAAGAGGGAGATTAGCAAAAGAAAGATGAAGGTAGCAGGAGACACTGGGAGGAGTGAAATAGTTAAGTGGGGAGAGGTAAATGTACCTGAAGGGGAATTCAACCAAATAATGAGGCAAAGTTTATGATTTGCTAAATGTAAAATTGATGACGATCTGCTCTGTAAACCTTCACTCAATTCACAATAAAAAAAAATTTTTTTTAATGTGACTAATGATATGAAGTGAGGAGAGATACACAGAATTCCCAGACTTGCAGATAGTACCCATTTGACCTAACTTTGATGGCTGGATGATCAGAACTCAACTAGAGGAAGATAAAACAATATTGTTTTTAGATAAAGAAAACAAATAAATCACTACAGTTTGATGAACTTGACTTATACTTTTGGATGTAGTAGCTTAAAATACCAACCAAGAAGGAAGAAATCTTCACAGCAAGGATCATTCCAATCCCCTCTGTACATAGGGTTGATAGGGATGGGCAACTTAGACATTGGCTAACTAAAATGGGGAAGAGGGAGGGCTGAAAAGGCACAAAGTGACTGGCTTACAAGTTTTCAAGAGGGAGTGTAGTTTCAGAATGTGTGGGGAGGGTAGAATCCCCACTGAATAGTTTTCATCTTATCTAGAGGGATTTGGTGAAAGGAGATGAGGATAAGGTTCTTATGATTTAATAGTGAGTAATTGTTATCATGACTAATTGCTAGTGTCACAACTGTAAAGATAGAGGTTTTGTAGCAAAAAGGGGAGAGTAGTTAGTCTTACATTCCAGGAACATAAGACCATAGGACCATCAAGGGAGAAGAGCAGTAGAGGAATTTGGGATCCTATCCAGTGAAGCAGCGGCGCCTGGGATGGAGGCAGAGATGATGACAGGGAAAGAGGGAGCAGCTCAGGACTCTAGACTCATGGGAGATGAGGGACTGTGTGCTGGCAGCCAGAGGGCAGGCTTGCAGCATGTGCCCCTTTGGTTGTTTGTATATTCCTGAGTGTTTTGGTGTAAAACCAAAAAAATAAACAAACCTGGGATTAGAAGCAGGTACTGTTGAAAGATTTCAGGTTTAGTATGCAAATGCAGTATTTGGGATAACAGATTTACTGTTGTTGTTATTGTTAGTTGAAATGAGGCCATTTCACTCATATGCCCTCCACATAGG
>NW_006408532.1:9376895-9385043 GCF_000296735.1 Chrysochloris asiatica | reverse complement strand
TACAATAGGATGAAGGTAAAATTGATGTTCTCCCATGTAAACTATCATTCAATTCACAATAAAAACTTTTTTAAAAAAATGTGGCTAAAGTTGTCAGGTATTTCTTATAGTGTGGGGAAAGCCCCAGTAGGGCATCTTTTTTTTTTTTTTACTTTTTTATTGTGAAGTGGGTGATGATTTGCAGAACAAATCAGTGCTCCATTCAACAATTCAATACATTTTGTTTCCTCTCATTGACAGCAATCCCCACAAAGTAACATCACTTTTCCTATTTCATCCCTGTGTTTCCTCTTTCCATTTCTTAAAAGGAGTGATCTTCATGGAAAAACCTGACAGATATGCTGTTAGTATGATGACGCTGACATAACTTGGATCTTTGGAGAGAGACTTTAAATTCTCTATGTCATGGCACAAAACATATTTTTCCTGATTCTATGCAATTACTAAAATAGGTGCAAAAATTGGTTGCAGTTTTAAGGTTCTACTTATCAAAGCGTTTCTAGTTTTATCCCATTGTAACTTTTCCACAGCAAAAGCTGGAAGCATACATTGACAGAGAACTTTCAGAGTTTCAAGCCGGGTTCAGAAGAGGCCGTGGAAGGAGGGATATCATTGCTAATATCTGATGGATCTTGCTGAAAGCAGAGAATATAAGAAAGATGTTTACCTGTGCCTTATTGACTATGCAAAGGCTTTTGATTGTGTGGATCGTGACAAGCTATGGACAACGTTGCGAAGTATGAGTATTCTGGAATATTTAATTGTGCTCCTGAGGAATGTGTACCTGGACCAAGAGGCAGTTGTTCTAACAGAACATGGGAACACTGAATGGTTTAAATTAAGAAAAGTGTGCGACAGGGCTGTATTCTTTCACCATACTTACTCAACCTGTATGCTGAGCGAATAATCCGAGAAGCTGGGTTATATATTTTTAAAAAAAAGTGTCATCAGGATTGAAGGAAGACTCATTAACAACCTGCAATATGCAGATGATACAACCTTGCTTGCTGAAAGTGAAGAGGACTTAAAATACTTACTGATGAAGATCAAAGACCACAACCATTGGTATGGATTGCATCTCAATGTAAAGAAAACAAAAGTCCTCACCACTGGACCAATAAACAGCATTCTTATCAACGGAGAAAAGATTGAAGTTGTCAAGGACTTCATTCACCTTGGCTCAACCATCAGCACTCATAGAAGCAGCAGTCAAGAAATCAAATGACATATTGCATTAGGCAAATCTGCTGCAGAAGACTTTTTTTTTTAAAGTGTTGAAGAGCAAAGATGTCAGCTTGAGGACTAAGGTGCAGCTGACCCAAGCCATGGTATTTTCAATAACCTCATATGCATGCGAAAGCTGGACAGTGAATAAATAAGACCATAGAAGAATTCATGCTTTTGAGTTATGGTGTTGGAGGAGAATATTGAAAGTGCCATGGGCTGCCAAAAGAACCAACAGATCTGTGTTGGAAGAAGTGAAGACAGAATGCTCCTTGGAGGCCAGGATGGCCAAACTTCATCTCTCATACTTCGGACATGTTGTAAGGAGGGACCAATTGCTGGAGAAGGATATCATGTTTGTTAAGGTGGAGGGTCAGAGAAAAAGAGGAAGACCCCCAGAGAGATGGATTGGCCAAGTGGCAGCATTAATGGGCTCATCGTGGCAGCAATTCTGAGGTTGACCCAGGATTTAGTAGTGTTTCATTCTGTTGTGTATAGGGTTGCTATGAGTTGGTACTGACTTGATGGCACCTAACAACAACAACAACTTTTCTACTTGCCTGCTTTCTTAGATCCTTGGTAAAGAGTTTGAATGCTAAATAAGTGGGAAATTTTAAGCTAAAAACTAATGGAAGCTATTTTAAAGAAGAAAAAAACTGCATCTTGAGAATCACATTAGAAATAGTACTTCACCATAGAGAACCAATCATCTTTCATTCAGGCAAGCTGTCAAGCTGTCAAGCTGCATCATACAGTGCTTCATTGATGGCTTTTCTTGATAAAATAGGTCAAAATCCTCTGGAGTACAGAAGGAAAGGAAAAGGAACCAATACGTGTATTCTCACTGTGTGCTAAGCATTGTACATACATTCTTTCTTTTCATCTCCACTATAAACTTTAGAGTCCTGCTGTAGCATTGTGGGATAATGCACTGGTCCATAAGGTCATGTGAACTGCAAGGCCAGTGGTTCAAGTTCACCGGATGCTCCGTGGAAACCCTACACTGGGTCACTATGAGTCAGAACCACCTTGATGGCACTTAACAACAACATAACATAACATAACGTTGGAAGCATTATCATTTTCATTTTATAGAGGAAATGGGCTTAGAGATGGAAAGTAATTCAGCTACAGCTCCCTAGCTGTCCTGCAAAGCTATTTTAATCTGGCTAACTCCAAAGCCCATGCTCACCCTTAGCACCCTCAATTTAGTCTCATAACAAGCTATATATAAACTCCATTTTATGAATAAGGAAACTGCTCAGAGAGGCTAAGTAATTTGCCTAAGGCCACACACCTAATAAATGGTGGAGCACTGGGAATTAGCAACAAAAAATTTTACCTCTAAGATCTGATATCTAAGCCTCTGATGATTTTAGCGATGGGGTGCTGCCATGTTGGTTCTGACTCGTAGCAACTCTGTAGAGGGTTTCCAAGGCTATACATTTTTCAGGGAGCAGAAAGCCTCACTTTCTTCCCATGGAAGCACTGGTGAATTCAAACTGCTGACTTTGTAGTTAGTAGCCCAACATGTAAACCACTATGTTATCAGGGGTCCTTTGAAGTTTATCTTTATTAATTGCAGGCAGCGCTAGAATGGCCAAAAAATATCAATAGAGTTATTTGCCTCTACAGCAACCTATATAGGGATTCTATTTGTCCTATTTGTCTAGACATCTTATTTTATAGTAAATAAACTTCATTTTAAAATATAGCATTGTGAATAATCTCCACATGATCAGATTATTCACTAGATATATATATATATATAGTCACTCATTACAATGCAACGGATTGCTTTTATATGGCTTTATTAACCACAATCTTCTAACTCTCACCAAATGATTGGGTGGGATTATGTAGATAAGGTGCTTGTGGTTCATCCACTAACACGATTGGACAGCTTGTGAATAATGCAATTAACATGCACAGCACTCTTGTGGGGTGTTGTTGTTGTTATGTGCCGTCCAGTCTGTTCTGACCCATAGTGACCCTGAATAGGTTTCTGAGGAGCAATTCATGAGTTTGAACCACTGACCTTGTAGTTCAAATTAACCTTGCAATTGTGTGCTTATCCTACAGTACTATATTAGGGCTCCTATGCAAATAAGATGTATGGAACCCTAATGATGGGATTGGTCAGTTTAACCTGGTAGGCTTAAAATTAGCTGTCTCAGAGGCAAATGGCAGGGGCCTGGAAGGACCTGACTACCATCAGGAAGAAGAGATGGAAAGAGAGCACATCCTGTGGACCCGCATTGCCTGCTCTGGGAACCTCTTAGATCCAGGAGACAGAAAGCTATATCACCAAAGACAACAAGCAGCAGAAGCAGGATACAAGCAGGAGGCTGCAGAGTGGGATTCCCAGTCCATGGAGCAAGAGAACTGAGCACATTCAGGCAAGAAGCTTGCTGGTGGAATGAAAGGCCTGAGCACTTGGTGGAGCTAGACTTGCTGACCCACAGAGCCGAAGAGTTGTGTGCCTTTAGGCTGAGGATTATTGGCAGAATGAAGTGCCTCCAGACACTTTATGGAGATAAAGAGCTTTATAACACTTGCCCCCATCAGGATTGAGGTCAGCTAGCCCAAGAGGCCTAGGGCCAGAGAGAGACCTGCCTGCAGGTATGGCTGAAAAGTTCTCCTGATCAAAGAACTGTGTCCCAAGTAACTTCTGATGCTGAATTTGTAACGCTGTGCAATAAAGCACTGGACTTCAAAGTCAGTTTGAACCACAGTGTCTGTGGTTCAAACTCACCAGCCATTCCTTTGAAACCCTATACAGGGTAGCTATGAGTTGGAACCAACTTGAGGCACTTAACAACAACAACAAACTTCCTTAGTGGGAGTGAGGTGGCTCCATAGGATAAGTACTGGACTTTGAACCACCAGATCAGGAGTTCAAGCCCACCAGTCACTCCGCAGGAGAAAGATGAGGTTTTCTGTTCCCACAAAAGACTTAAAACCTCAGAAACCCTATATAGGGTCACTATGAGGCTAAACTGACTTTACCACGGCACTTAATAGGAAACAACAACTTCCTTAATAAACTTCATAATTATGAGTATGTTCTGATGTTCTGAGTTCTGTGGTTCTGCAACAAATGATTGAAGCCAGCAGAGGAGCAGAGCGTGTCATGTAATGGAGAGCTGGTGTCAGAATTGGTTAACAGGTTGGAGAGAGAAGATATGTCTGACCTCCAGCTCATAGGAATCAGCTTTGCACTGATGCTGATGGTAATTCACCTCCCCCTTGTGCCACACCACTTTTTATACTCAGTAAAATCATAACTTTATAAATCAATGTTCTCTAGATAATTACTGAGAGGTGAAACTCGTTACATAACCCGGACCCTCTATGTACTTCCAGCATTTAGATAATCAGTGTTTAGATACTTGTTGTAAAAATTAATTCTTAAATAGGTCAAGTTACAATAGTTTGTTAAAGTGAGAATTAGCTTAGAACCACTCCTCACTATATTGGTCAACAAATGGATTTAGTGTTCCTTACGAACAAAGGTATTATGCTGTTATTTATTTTCTTTCTTTCTCTGCTAGCTCATTTCTCTTCATCATGAGCCTTGTTTATTTCCATTGTTTTGAGATCAATGGTGTCATCTTTAGTTTTTAAAGAATCTTACACTTTCAAATATTTTTCAGTTACCACTAGAACATAATGAAGTTAAAGGCATTTGCAGTGTGGTATAATGATCAGTTCCATATAATTCTGCTGTGGCCTTTAATTGGTTTCTGTAACTAACAATTTCCTGCTTACTCATCTTAAAAGGTTTCATCTTCATGTGGTCTCTCTTTCTTCTGTCACTCTTCTTCCTCTTTCTTTTCTTGAAAACAGCAGGTTGTTTTTCTTCCTGGCCATCATGTATTTTTTTCCTTCAAATATCATTGATTTTGTTGTTGAGAATATTCACATCAATACATAAATCAATTAAACAGTTTTCACATGTACAATTTAGTTGTACAACAACTCCTTTTCCGTGTAGTTCCTCCCTTATTCACACAAACTTACTGGCCCCTAAGGTTCCTATCTTTTGAGTTGCTATTGTCAATTTGTTCCCATATAGATAGTTCTTAGAAGAACATAAGGGTCATAAAAGAGTACTTATAGTTCAGCTACTCAGAAATCCATTGCCGTCAACTGAATTCCAACTCACACTAACCCTGTAGGACAGAGGAGAACTGTCCCAAAGGGTTTCCTGCGTTGTAAATCTATGGAAGCAAACTATCACATCTTTCTCCTGCAGAGTGACCCATGGATTCAAATAGATGACCTTTCAGTTAGCAACTGAGCACTTAACTACTATACCACCAGAGCGCCCTCTAAAAATTCCTTTTTAGTAGCTAAGCTAAACGATTTCAGTTTCAAGAAGACTTCAGGGCATATTTTTGGTTTTAAGATTTAAACATTATCTCAGAAAAATAGTTTCAGGGGTTCATCTACCCTCCAAGACTCTAGAAAGTCTAGAGTCTGTGAGAATTTGAAATCCTGTTCTGTATTTCCCCCCTTATGGATTTTTCTAAATGGAATCTCTGATCATAATGTTCAGTAATGGTAGTTGGGCACCATTCAGTTCTGATTTCATGGCAAAGGAGGCAGTTGTTCATGGAGGCAGTTAGCCACACATTACATTCCCTTCTCTTATTCCTGACTCTGGAGTCTGGTGTGGCACTGTAGAATAAGCATTGGACCAATAACCACAAAGTCAATGGTTCAAACCCACCACCCATTCCTTGGAAATCCTATACAGAGTCACTATGAATCAGAACTGATTCCAAGGCACAGCCTTCCTGACTCTCTTCCTCTGTTACTCCAGGTAATTAGAGATCAGTTGTGATTTGGACGGTCATCTGCAACTTTTAAGACCCCAGGCATTATGCAAGGAACTAAAAGATAGAACAGAAGCAATTTCTAGACCAATTAACTGGGATTTTTCTTAAAACCAGTACCTTAAACCTCCTAACTAAGGAACCAAATCCATGAGGGGTTTGAGTGTACATAAGCAGTCTCGGCAGCTACAGCTACTCTTTTTTATTGTAGTTGTAAATATGTCTTTCATACTAATTAGCATGTTTTCACAAATCAGTCACTGTTTTTAATAAGGGAGTCTCCAATAATGCAGTCAAGGTTTGCTCTTTGATTTGACTGGACAAATACTCAAGCCTTGGCAGGAAGGAAAATTGAGGTGGTTACTGAGGCAGGACCTTATTAGATAACCCGCATTTCACTTAATATTTCCAAATTTTAGCAGGTTAAACTGTGTAGTGCTGTTTGAAAACCCAAACTCTGCAACTCACCCTGATTATTCATCTGCCCTAGGAGGCTGTCTGTTCTGATTGTTAGATAGTCCATAGTCTCTGGACTGAAGAGTACCAAGACCCGGTAATTGTGAGAGTAAAATATTTTCAAAAGCAACATGTATACACATCACACTAAAAAAAGAAAAAGATGGGGGAAGAAGGGAACTTGTAACTGAAAAAAGACAGACCAAACGGTTTTGACAGTTTAGATTTATTATAGTTCTGTCTCACAAAAGAAGTAAACTTGGAGGGTCAGGGTCTACTGTGAGGGTTTTTCAGCTCCACCCTTTCATGGAGAAGAATGATAAGCTGGTTGCAGGTAGGTTGGAGAAATGTATCATTGTGAAACATTTTTTAAGTTGGGCCAATTTTGGGAATCCACAGTTACTCAGAAATGCAAAGAAGAAGGGGGTGGGGGATGGGGAAGATTAGTAATTCAAAGCAAAGGTCCCAAAATTCTTAACGTTGTTAAGTGCCATCAAGTCAGTCCCAACTCATAGTGACCCTGTATAGGGTTTCTGAGAAGCCCCTGGTGGATTTGAACCACCGACCTTGTGTTTAGCAATGCAATGCTTATTCTACAGTGCCATCTCAGGATTCCTACCGCTTGTTGGCAATGTTATTTATGCACACTTTTGGAATATAGAGAAAGGGAGTAGCTCTAGATAAATTTCTTGTTGTTAAGTGTTGCCGAGTCGGTTCCAACTCATAGCGAACCTGGCACAGGGTTTCCGAGAAATGACTGCACGCTTGAACCGCCGCCACCAGTTAACCAACCATTGGCTAGGTAACAAGTACTTAGTCGCTTAATCCTCAACCACCCAAGGTGAGATGGATACATTAGTATCCATATTTGGCAGATATGGGCTCTGAGCTCATTGCCTAAGGCTACTCAGCTAGTGTGTGCTAGAGGCTGGATTTGAACCAAAAAAGTTATCTGTGGACCTTTGCTTTTACCCCCTAAACTGTAAGTAATTTTACGTCTGAGAGTTTCTTGGCCGAATAAGATACTACTTTCAGAGATTACAAATCACTGGATATAAAGCCACTGGAATTCTTTCCACAACTACTCGGACTTCTCAGTTACTCTCAGCTTCTACGTTACTATCTGTACAGCGTCAGGCTCCAGGTCCCATTCTCACCGCTCAAAGCTGCAGGGCTCCTGGAACAAACCCAGTCGCTGGGCGGTGGGAAAAGAGGATCCCGACCAAACTGGTCAGTGTGAATAATCAGGGCAAAGTACTTTCCTTAAAACCAAAGCAGTGCTCGGCGAAGAGGAGCAATGTCTGGCTTCTGTAGATCGCCGGTAATAATGGGCTCGGGAGTCCTGGTGTGGCGCTGTAGGATAAGCACCGGACTACAAGGTTGGAGGTTCAAACCTCCAGCTACTCCTTGGAAACCCTAACAGGGTCGCTATGAGTTGGAACCGACTCGATGGCACTTAATAACAAACAACAAGGTTCAAAGGCGAGCGGTTGTCCTAAGAGTACAGAATGTGGTTGCTAATAAGTAATTTCATTTTCATTTAAAAATTGGCGACCTCCAATTCCAGGTCCTGGTCTTGACCTACTTCAGCTTCCTTCGAGACTTCAGGAGGATGTGAACCAGGCGG
>NW_006408532.1:9362908-9376733 GCF_000296735.1 Chrysochloris asiatica | reverse complement strand
CCTCCGCCCACCATCACCTTCCCTCCTCCTTCCCCTCCCCCTCCCCTCGACTCTCCGGGTGTAGGGCGGGCAGGCGGGCGCTGCGGCGGCCGCTGTTGCTTGTTCCTCGGGCCATTTTGCTGTGGAGCGACTGGGAGGAGGAGCCGCCGCGGAGACCCAAGGAGAAGATCTTGAACCGGCAGAGGCGGCGACCGCGCTGGCACCGGGCTTTTCTCGGCCGCGGGGATCTCCGGAGGCTAAGGGAGCGCGGCGTGAGGACCGAAGGAGCCGCGCCCGCTGCGCGGAGCGCCCCTTCCCGCCCCCTGCACCATGAGCTGGGGCACCGAGCTCTGGGTGAGTGAGGGGCTGGGCCCGCAGGGCTGCCAAGGAAGGTGCGAGGCGCGCTGGCTGGGCCGGGCTGCCTGGTGGAGCCGATGGCGCGCGGGTCCTTTTCGCCTCGGCCTGAGGAAGGGGCGCGGGTCCACCTCCCCTCGTCGGCCTTGGCCGGAGCTGGAGAGACGGGCCACACTCGCCCTTCGGAGAAGGGGAGCTGGTGTGGGTCCCTACAACGGCCTGAAGAGGGTGCGCAGTCGTGGATCTGGATCATTCAGCCGACCTGAGAAGGGGGTGCGGCTCTGTCTGAGAAGCTTCAGGACTAGGTCCCCCCGCGGCCTGAGGAGGGGGTGCAGGCCGGCCTCCCTCTTTCCGGCGCCCGGAGGCTAGGATGAGCTCTACCTGGGAACTAGTAAACGGATGCATGTCCCTGCCGTGTTGAGGAGAGGCTACGATGGGGACTTGCAGGACCTCGGATATGGGGGTGTGCAGTATTTGGGCACCCTGGCTGCAAGTTTCTAGGGCTGCTTTCTCTCGGTGAAGGTGCTGGCAGACTGCACTCTCCTCCTGGGGGCGTAATGACCTCAGCGGGTGACTGGTCGGGGTTTTGGGGTTTTGGGGTGCTAGAGTGAGAAGTGATGTCTTCACTCTGGAGGTGACTTTTGACCTGTGGCGGTTTGGGGAGCACTTAATAGATCGGAGGCACAGCTCAGATCCTGAATTTGTTATGGGAAATGTGGCTGTTGGCCCTAAGAGGCAAAGTAATAGGGTGAGGGGGAGACATTCTGTAACTTAATTTCAGGAAGAGGCATTCGCGAGGTACAGCATTCTTTAACCATTCCGAGGTAAGTGTTTGAAATGGGGAGACTGGCGGTGAGGGGCTTTTCCCCTGGTTCCTTTGGGTCTGAGTGTCTCCTTATCTTAGGGCTAGGTAAGCTAGTAACTTTCTGTTTGTTGTTACTAAGTGCTGTCGAGTCAGTTCCGATTTACAGAATCCTGTAAGGGATTTCCAAGGAGCTGTTCGTGGGTTTGAACTGCCGGCCTTGTGGTTCTCAATCCAATGCTGATTCTACAGCGCCACGCCAGAAGTCTTGTGTTTGTTGTGTTTGTTGCTCAGTGCCCTCTAGTCAGTTCTGACTCCTAGCGACTCAGTATAGAGTTTCCGAGGAACGACTGGTGAGTTTGAACCGCCCTTGTGTTTGGAGGTCCCTTATTTCCAGTGCCGAGTGCAAACATTGAATGTGAAGGCCAAACGGGATGTGAAGACAGTTCACAGGCGGTCCCCGAGAGGGAGAAGCCGTGATTGTGGCGTGGATTTTTATTTCAGCCTTCCTGTGGATTCCTGGGGAAATCACTGGACGAGGAATGGATCATGCAATGTCCATGGGGAGGAGTGAAGGAAATCTCAATTATTGCACTGAGATGCTCACAAGATGAGCCATTTCCCAAGATGAACTCTAAAGTGCCTCCCTTAATACCTTTTGGAATTCGATATGTAAAGGGTGTGGAGGAGAAAGTGTAGGGTGGTGGTTGCTATCTGAGCTGAGGCCAAGGAATCTCCTATCAAAATAAGGTTAGAACAGTTATAAAAAAGAGAGCGCATCCTCCATTATTATTTTTGGAGGCTTTTACCGTTTTTACATAACTATTTCTTAGGCTCAGAAGCAGCTACTGTATACCAAAATCACTAAGGCACCAACAGTTCCTTTAAGTTAAGAGAATCCATTTAATAAACAGCCTCTGTCTAAACAATTCTAGACAAAATGTTGACTGATGTTAACAAATGTTGATTTAAAAAATAAAACAATGGATTTAAAAATATTTGCACATGCCTGATTAGTCAAAATTGACTTAAGTGTTATATTTCTTCTTCTATTTCTCCTTCCTTCCCTTTGACTCTTTTTAGCTTATCTGGGGTGGAGAAGTAATGTTTTATAAAGAAACTAAAAATTTGGCTTACTTTTGTTCACTTGTTCAATCAGGAGAATAGGATTGTGGAGAAAAAGAATGTATTTCTGAATGAAATAGATGTGGCTGAAGGGGACGGAACACGTGGTAGACATTCCACCATGACGCTGGTGAACATTGTAGCTAACCCAACTGAAAGGAGTTAGAAAGAAACTGATAAAGCAGTTTCAGTTTCCTGCAGTGTTCTGTGCACTTCTTTTTAAAGGTGGGAAGGAAGCTAAGGACAGGTTGTTGTTGAAAATAAATGGGGACTGGAAGATTTACAGGTGACTAGATATAAAGTCTTGGATTTGCTTCAGAGTAGTTTGGGGTTGATAGTGCATTTCAAAGTTGGTTTTAACTGCAAGGTTGGCACTTCAAGCTCACTAGCTGTTCCTCGGAAACCCTAAACAAGGTCACTGTGGGTCGGAACCAACTTGATGGCACTGAACAACAAGTGGATTGGGGGAGAATGATGAGACAAAATTGGTCATGAGTTTGGTAATTGTAATAGTTATATGATGGGTACAAGACAGCTCATAATAATACTCTTTCCCCCTATTTGTTTGAAATTTTCTATAACAAAATAATTGGAAATATTTTTTAAGGATGAAATTTGGTGTGTTTTTTTTGGGGGGGTAAGTTTCTAAGAAAGAGTCAGTTAGCAATCAAAATATATACAAATATATGTCAATGATGAGTGTAAGAATGAAGAAGCACATTCCTAGTTGTTGTTAAGTACCATTGAGTCAGTTCCCACTCATAATAACCATGTGTAGGGTTTCCAAGGAGTGGCTGGTGAGTTTGAACCACTGACCCTGTGGTTAGCAGTCCTGTGCTTATTATCCTACAGCAGCACACCAGGACACCTGTCCTGCAAATAGGAGATGGGAATGCAGTGTGTCTGGAGTAGCTTATAGTTTAATAGAGGGAAAGGAATGAACACCTTTATAATAAAAAGACAAGTACAGACTCTGATTATTAAGGTAGATTGCAAAGAATTATAAGGACAGCAAAATGTCTTATTTCCAGTGCCTTATTTTAATTGTGGTATTTGAGGTTTTTTTTTTTAAAAAAAACCTAGAGTAATGAAGGATTTTGAAAAATAAACCCCTAGTTCTCTGGTGGTCAAAGTCTCTGTGCTGCACTGTGCATTGGCAGCCCAGTGGAGGGCAGTGATTGAGGGTTTTCCTTGAGTGGTGGCTTTGGGATCCTGCACATGTATAATGAGCTAATGATGGAGCTAACTTGGCAGAATTGTATTTCTAGATGGAGAGAGACAGAGCTATGGTTTGGGTGGCCATGAATTATTTGTAACAGGTGATTGCAGCTTTTTATGTACCTTCACAAATATTCTACATACATTTTAGAAGTTTAGTCATAGTCCATTTAGGGTTTTAAAACTGCTTTCTAACTTGCACTTTACATTAAAGGCCTACTCTTAAGCCACATCCTGCATTGTAGAGGGAGTGAAACCTTCTTTTCTTTTTCTTCTCCTTCTCTTCTTCCTCCTCCCTGCCACCATGAGAGTAAACTTCAATATTCTAGGAAAGTTTTTGAGATATCATAAAATGTCATGTAATTATAAAAATGAACTTACAATTTTAAAATGACTGCTAGTTATGTTTGTCATGACTTTATTAGAGTAGTTTATATTTAAATAGAGATTTTTTGTTTTTGTGTCAGAAAGTCATGACAAAGTGTAAGTGGCTGTTTTAAAGTGACTAGATTGTGATTAAATTCTTATTGAACATCTACTGTGTGCAAGACACAGATCTGGGTCTGCTGCAAGTCATGCTTCAGAGATAGTGCAGATTCTGTTAGAGACCACCACAATAAACTAGTATCACAATAAAGTGAATCATATGAATTTGTTTTAACATTTTATTGTGAATTGGGTGAAGGTTTACAGAGCAGATCAGCTTACCATTCAACTATTCATATTTGAAAGTGTATATAGAAGTTCTACTTATACTATACTATAATCTATTAAATATACAACAGCATTAAGAAAAAGTCAGAACTATTGTTACAATTACCAAATGTGACACAGACACATAGTGTGAGCATTTATGGTTGGAAAACTGGTGCCAGTAGACATGCTTGACTCAGGGTTGCTCCCAACCTTCAATTTGTAAAAAATGCAGTATCTGCACAATGCAAACAAACGAGGTATTAATAAGGTGATACTTTGCCTGCATACCAAATGTATCTACTTAGTTCAGTGAAAGCATATAAAGTAGTTCTGCAACATAAGAGGTTTATTTCTTTGTAAAAGTAGACAAAATGTATTCACTCAAACTTTGTTTAAAAGATAATGTTTATATAGTAAATGTGTTACATCGACTTGTTAAAACTGACTGGTCATGGGGGAAATCAGGAAGCAAGAGCTTGCTATATTTGAGTGCTTTTCTTACCTACTTATGTGACAGGAAGTGACAGGTTATCAAAGTGTCAGTTAAACTTTTGTTAATTTACTTATGAGTGTGAAGTCAGAATAAATCCATTGGAAATGTTAGCTTTCTTCATCATTTTTCTACTCTTTTCAGCTAACATTATTCTGTGATAGAGTCTGTTTTAGTTGTCTCTAAGTATCCATTCTTCCATCTTTACTTTTTGCTGTGGTGCCAGTGAGCAATGAAGTAACCCAAAATATGAAAAGAAGGAGCAGAGAGATATGAGTAATTAACATAGTAAGTAGCTACCTGTGTGGCTAATGTGCCTTTTAAAAAACAACAACAGTGGTTTTGGACAATTATAGGCATGTAATAAGCATTCAACAATATATTGAATTGGACACGTTGATGTTGATTGTGGATCGCTCTCTGTCTATGTATATATGTGTATATATATGTGTGTGTGTGTGAGGCACCTTTATTACCTTCTTGTTAATTGTGATTTATAGCAGCCCTATGTATGCAGAGTAGAACTGTATTCCATAGATTTTCAAGGTTGTGATCTTTTGAAAGCAGATTACCAGGCCTGTGCATCTGAGTGGGTTCAAACCACCAGCCTTTTGGCTATTAGTTGAGTGCCTAACTGTGCCACCTAGGGATTATATTTTATCTGTTGTTCATGCTACTTATACCTGTTATGTATATGTGGGTTCATATAAGAACATTTTGTAGTATATTAACATTAAACTATGCAGCACTGATTTTTATTTTGATCTTCAGGTAACTGACTGTTAATGATTCCAGGTTTTATAGAATTATCACTGCTTATTGCCTATTGTAGAGTTCTGGTGTGATGCTGTAGGATAAGCACTGAATCACAAGGTCATTTGAATTGCAAGATTGGTGGTTCAAACTCACTAGCCGCTCCTTGGAAACCCTATACAGGGTTGCTGTGAGTCAGAACCCACTCAATGGCACTTAACAAAAACAACATTGCTCTTTATTGAGTCCTGGAATGGTTCTATGGGATAAAGCACTGGGCCGCAAATTCCTTTGAATCACAAGGTCTTTGGTTCAAACTCACCAGCCGTTCCTCAGAAACCCTATCTAGGGTTGCTTTGAGTTGGAATCAACTTGACAGCACTTAACAATAACAATATTGCCCTTTGTAGGATAAGCACTGGACTGTTAACCCCAAGGTTGGCAGTTCAAACCCACCAACTCCTCGGGTGAAAGATGAGACTTTCTGCTCCCAAAGGATTTACAGCCTCAGAAACCCTATACAGTGTCACTATAAGATGGAATCAACTCAATGGTTATGGGTTTTTAAAAATTATTATTATTGCCCTTTGAATATTAAACTGAGTACAATATTGATAATAATGCCTAGCTCTTCTCTCCTGCTCTTTAGTCTTTATCCTTCAGAGGTTTCTGTTTGAGATAAATATAGCAAGCCCATCAGGGTAGATGTTGATGTTGTTAAGTGTCATTGAGTCAGTTCTACTCATAGCAACCTTGTATTGGGTTTCCAAGGAGTGGGTTTGGACCACCACCCTTACAGTTAGCAGTTCTGTGCTTGTCCTACAGTAGATAATACTTCCCAAACTAGGTGAGCAATGTAGAATTGCTCCAGAAGAGGGACTAACTCAAGTTTAGTTTTGTAGTTCCTTCTTTTCCATAGGAACAGACTGTGTATGCAATAACTCTATATTACTGTTGCTGTTAGGTGCTGTTAAGTTGGTTCTGACTCAGAGACCCTATGTATAACAATGTAAACTACTGGCTGGTTTAGTACTATCCTTTGAATTTTTATGTTTGAGCCCATTGTTGCTGCCACTCTATCATTCCATCTCGTTGGGGAAGGGTCTTCCTCTTTTTCATTGACCCTCCATTTTACTAGTATTAGGCAAAACAAAATATAACGGAGTTCTGGCAATTTTGATGATACCAGCTGCTCCTTGGAAAGGAGCATACAGGCTCACTATGAGTCAGAACTGACTGGACAGTACTTAACAACAACATGTACACATCAGCTTGTTACCTTCACTGTATGCATTAAACGTGTACCTGAAAATGTGTGTAAATTGCATTTAGGGGATAGCATGATAGGGGAGTTGTGTAAATTCCTTTGCTTACAACTCATGCTTTACTGGGGTGCAACATGGAAAGTGCTTCTTTGAAGGACTATTCAAGTGTCTCTGACTTCCTAGCTAAAGCTAATAGCGTGTTTCCTGCAAGTATTACTCATACTTGTTTCATCAACACCACCCACATTTGAAAATAAGACTTTATTTTGATACTTAAAAATTGCAAGCTACCGAGAATACACGCGTGCCCTGGGAAATTAATTTAATTAGATTTTAGAATGTGGGTGTGAAGTCTTCTGGAATTAGTATTTATAATGAATATTTGTTTCCTATTTTGGTAATGTGTAGTCATACTAGCTTGAATCTAATGGTTTGTCTAAAACCAGAAAAACTCAAACCTGTTTTCATTGTCAATTTCAACTTGTAGGGGGACTGAGTAGAAGTGCCCAATAGAGTTTCCAAGACTTTAAATCTTTACAGAGATTTACAAGGTCAGCATTTAGAGTACACCAGTTGCTCCGTGGGAGAAAGATGAGGCTTTCTGCTCCTGTAAAGATTTACAGCCTCAGAGATTCTATACAGAGTTCCTATGAGTCTGAATCGACTCTATGGCACACAACCCCACCACCACCACACCTAAATCTTTACAGAAGCGGACAACTTCATCCCTAGGAGCAGCTCTTTCCAACTACTCGCTGACTTTTTCATCATCAATTGAGTGCTTTAATCACTGTGCCACCAGGACTCCTTAAGAATTGTTTTAGTTAAAAGAAAAAAATCTTAGAGGGCAAAAAATATGTGCGAGACTGTCAAAAACTCATATAAAAAATGCCATTCAGTTCCATTTTCTCACAAACTTTTTGAAGCCCCCTCATATATATGATATTGTTGTTGCTGTTGTTAAGTGCTGTTGGTTCCAACTCATAATAACCCTTCATAGGGTTTCTGAGGAGTAGCTGATGGGTTTGAATTGCTGACCTTGTGGTTCTCAGGCCAGTGCCGATCCTACAGTGCCACACATTGTTAAGTGCCATCAAGTGTCTTGACTCTTGACTCATAGCAACCTTGTATAAGATTTCTGAGGCTGTAAAATCTTTGTGGTGTGGGGGCTGGGACTGGGAAGGCAGGGTGGCCTACTGTGGTTCTGTAGGATAACCACTGGACTGCCAACCACAAGTTTGGCAGTTCAAACCCATCAGCTGCGCTCAGAAATCCTGTTCAGGATTGCTGTGAGTCAGAACCAACTCAGTGGCAGAGCAAAAAGCCTTAACTTTCTCCATCAGAGTGGTTGGTGAGCTCAAATTGCTGACCTTGTGTTTCACAGTATAGTGCTTACCCTACAGAGGCGCCATACTCCCATTAGGGCATTATAGTTGTTAAGTGCCGTCAAGTCAGTTCCAACCCATGGTGACCCTGTATAGGATTTCTGAGGAGCAGCTGGTGAGCCTGAACCACAGACCTTGCTACTCAAACCAATTTTGCAATCCAACGCATTATCCCACAGCGCCACACCATGACTCCTGGGGTAATAAATACAAACCTTTAAAATTAATCATCATTTTCCAGTTGGGACCAATATAACATAAATCTCGTTATATTTGTAAAATTTTATATTAAATTTATGTAAAGCTTAACAATCCCAATTGTGTAATAGAGAAAAAAAAAATACATATATATAATTTCATTGTTGAAAAAGTCATAATACCTGCTCACATTTAAAATAATATCATACATCACCTATGATGTGCAGATAATACAACCCTACTTCCTGGAAATGAATAGGACTTAAAATACTTACTAATGAAGGTCAGCGACTACAGCCTTCACTACAGATTGTACCTCATTGTAAAGAAAACAAAAATTCTCACAACCAGACCAATAACGTCATGACAAATGGAGATATGATTAAAGTTGTCAAAGACTTCATTTTGCTTGGATCCACCAGCAACACTCATTGAAGTAGCTGTCAAGAAATCAAATGATGTATGTTGTTGTTGTTGTTATGTGCTGTGTAGTAGGTTCCGACTCATAGCAACCTTGTACAGGGTTTCCGAGGCTATTCATCTTTACAGGAGTAGAAAGCCTCATCTTTCTCCCATGGAACATCTGGTAGTTTTGAACTGCTGACCTTGAGGTTCGCAGCCCGATTCATAACCACTACGCTACCAGAGCTCCTTAAATGATGTATAGTATTAGACAGATCTACTGCACAAAACCTTTTTAACATGTTAGGGACTCAAACATAATAACAGTTGTGAGGATGGCACAGGACTGGGCAGTGTTTCGTTTTGTTGTGCATGGGGTCGCCATGCACCTGAGCTAGCTTAATGGCACCTAACAACATCAATATATGATAAAATCTTTTTATTTACTTAGAATATACCATTTTAATCATTGGAATTAAGTAATAAGAATTAGGTCTTTCAAGCAGACTAAGCTGGAGTGGCTAGAAGAACAGAAGATGCTTCTTGAAAGAAAGACCTACAGGAAAAATATAAAACAACGTAGGCAGACCAACTGTTACTACAAGAACAAGCAACTTGCTTGCCCAGGAAACATCAAGGCAAGTGGTCGGGTTCCCTCAGTGAAAACCCCCTTCCAAGACTAAGACTCAGTGGGAATACACACTGTGATTGGTGACCACGCTCGACACCAATAAGGGGAAGTGAGGGAAAAACAGCAATGAAGCAGTGAGCTAAGCCCTACAACTTTCAATAGACTTCTGTGAACCCGGGTGAAGACCTGGTTGGCCAGCAGTGTGGCAAGACCTGGGGACTCTTGGGGCCAAAGTCAGTGACATAGCCACAGAGGACTAGAGTGAAGTGTCCAGCTGATAAGAAGAAAGGGCATATGCATAAGAACACCCATACTTGCAGATAATACCTACTTTTCCTGGCTTCAGTGACTGGATGATCAGAGCTCAACCAGAAGTAAAAAGAAGAGAAAGAAAGAAAAAAAAAAGTATTCTCATACAATTTGATGAACTTGACCTACACCTATGGAAGCAGTAGATCAAAAGAGGGAACAAGTCCTTACAGCAAGAAACATTCCCACCCCCTCCACACACAGAGTAGACAGGGATGGGCAACTTGGACATTGGCTACCCAAAATGGGGGGTGGGAGGCTACAAAGGCAAGAAGTGACTGGCTTATAAGCTTTCAAGAGGGAACCTAGATCCAGAGGGCCTGGAGGAAGGTAGAATCTCCAGTGAGTAGTATTCAATCTGACTAGGCGGGGTTGATGCAATGAAATGCAGACGGGTCTCTTGTGATACAATAGTGAATAATTGTTATCAGGACTGATTGTGAGGGTTGGAAATGTAAAGGTAGACGTTTTATAGCAAGGAGGGGAGTGATTAACTTTTCAGTCTAGGAGCGGAGGTCCCTAGGACCATCAAGGGAGAAGAGCAGAGAGCGGGACCCTCCCCAGAGAAGCAGTGATGCCTGAAATGGAGGCAGAGATGATGACGTGGAGCGATGGAGCAGCTGGAGACTTTAGATCAACCAGAAGTAAAAAGAAGAGAAAGAAAGAAAAAAAAAAGTATTCTCATACAATTTGATGAACTTGACCTACACCTATGGAAGCAGTAGATCAAAAGAGGGAACAAGTCCTTACAGCAAGAAACATTCCCACCCCCTCCACACACAGAGTAGACAGGGATAGCGACTGTGTGCTGAAGACCTGGGGGGTACTGGGGAAGGATTGCATGGAGGGGATTATAACCATGGCAATGAGACGATATACGATAGAATGAATGTAAAACTAATGTTCTCCCATGTAAACTATCACATAATTCACACACACACAAAAAGAATTAGGTCTTAAAATAACATCTATGGTTTTAGTGTATACAGTTCAGCAGCAGCAATTTCCATTAGTCTAGCACTGTAGGATAAGCACTAAACTGCTAACCACAAGGTCGACTGTTCAAACCCACCAGCTGCTCTTCAGAAATCCTGCACAGAGGCACTATGTGTCAAAACCCACTTGACAGTTCTTAAGAACAACACGCTGCATAGGTTCTAAAAATAGAAATAGGTTTTAAGTGCTTAAGTCTGATAATTCTTATAATATTTCCATATGTACTAGGCCCTACTACCTTAAACATTGTTGAATTATCATCATTTATTGTTTGCTTACCATGTCTCAGGTACTGTGTAAAGTGTTTTATATCCACAAGAATCCAGTGAGGTAAATATCACTGGTGCCAGCATCCGGGAAGAATAGAATTAGAAGTACACAAGATTTCTCAGGTATCATCTGTGAAAGGAAAAGAGAGGGATTAGGATTGGTAGCAGGAGCCATCAGACTCTGGTGTAGACCTGACAAAGCCCTTGCCAGCCCAATGAGGAGCTGCAGAGCAAAGATCACCACTCAAGGGTATTCATATTAAGCAGAAATGGCCACCTCTATCTTCTTTGCTGGCCAGGGACTGTAACCGTGACTGCTGTCCTGTTTAGTCATCAATTAAGAGCTGCTATGAGAAGAGCATGATCTGGACTTAAAAGATACAGCAGACCCAGAAGAAGACAGCCAGCTAATCATACTTTTTGCAGTGGGGCAGCAAGTCCTTTCTCATAGGGGAATCTCTGGGTTGGCCACATTTGATTATACTTTTCTAAAACTTTTATTATACATGGAGTGAAAATTTACCAAGCAGATCATCAGTTTTGCATTCAACAAATCATATACTTTGCTTCATTACAATGATTGCAATCCCCTCCTTGTACCATCAGTTAACAGTATTTTTCCTCTATATTTGACTCTTACGGTCCTCCTTATGTCTCCCACTACCCTAATCTTTCCTCTGCCAACCTCTCTCTGATTGTGTATTGCTTTCCCTATCACCCATGTTAACATGTGTCTTCCCTCTAGTCCATGAATAATTTTCCATCCACCCCCACCCCCTATAACCATCAAGAAAACCATATCTTAACTTTTTACAGCAGTGGTTTCAGACAATGTTTGTCCTTTTGTGGTTGGCCTGTTTTACTCAATAATGTCCTCCAGGTTCATTCATGCTGTGAGGTGTTTTGTAGATTCATCATTATTATCTAGCATTACGTATAAAATTTCCTGTACACAGGAAAAGAATCTCTGTTGCACCGTTGTTGGATTGAGTGCTCTGTATATGTCTGAAGTCGGAATGGTTGATTGTGTTTAGCTCTTCTATGTCTTTGTTGAGTTTTCTTCCTAGTTTTGCCCTTCAGCAAAAGTGGTGTATTAAAAATCTCTTACTTATTATTGCAGTTATCTCCTTCCTTCTTCAGTTCTATTATTTGACTTACGTATTTTGAGACTCTTTCATTGGGAACATAGATATTATGGTTAATGCCCTCTTATGCAATTGATCCCTTCTTTGTCTCTGATGCTGGTTTTTGCCATAAAGTCTATTTTATAAGAGATTAAAATGGTCACTTCTGCTAGTTTTTGATTGCCAATAGCTTAATATCCCCCCCCCATCCTTTTTATCCTATGTTAAGATGTCCTGTAGACATGATATTGAACGATCCTGCTTTCTTATCCATTCTGCCACTCTCTGTCTTTTGATTGGTACAGTTAATCCATTTATATTCATTATGATTATTGATAGGTATGAATTGATTGCTGCCAATTTGTTGTGGGTTTTTTGTGGCATTGCTTGTTTCTTTGTACCATATAATTTTCTGCGCTGGATTAATTTTGTTGATGGTATATTTTTGTTTTTCATTTTCATTTCTTTTGAGTTGTTGTTGTTAAGTGCTATTAAGTTGGTTCTGACTCATAACAACTCTATATAGGGTTTCCAAGGAGCAGCTGGTGAGTTTGAATTGTTGACCTTGTAGTTCACAGTCCAGTGCTGCCTCACCAAGAGTGTGTTGTGTTAATGTTTACCAACTTTTTCTGATTTTCCTCTTTTTTGTTTTGATGTGAAAATGTATTTTCTTTGAGGTTTGTCCTACAATTTATTATTTTCTCCCCATTTAAAACAGTCTGTTTTATCTTGAAATCAACTTTACTTCCTTGCCATTTGGATGATCTATATCTATACTAATTCCCTCTTTTTGCTTTGTAGTTTGCTTTATTATAATTTGATATCTCTGGTTCCCTATTTTCAGTCTTGTAGGTTTGTTTTACTTTGGCTACTTCTATATCTGGATTGAATTCTGGGTGGTGCTGTTATCTATGTTAATCTCAAGTTGTTTTCTGCTTTTGTTGGTTCACAGTCTAAAGAACACCCTTCATATTTTTTAGTAAAGTTGATCTGGTTATTACAAATTCCTTTAATTTCTGTATATCTGGAAATGTCCTAATTTCACCATCATATTTGAGGGACAGCTTTCCTGGCATATGATTCTTGGTTGGCAGTTTTTTCTTTGAGAGTTTTGTATATGTTGTCCCATCACCTTTTGCTTACATGGTTTCTGCTGAGAAATCAGAGCTTAGTCTTATTGGTTCTCCTTTGTAGGTAAATTTTCATTTTTCCCAAGCTGCTCTCAGGATTCTTCCTTGTATTTTCCTGTTCTGGAATTGTGATCACCCATAAATTACTCCTTTTCATTGTGTCCCACATAAATTAGGTTTTCTTCAGATTTTTTCACTCTTTTTTTCTGATTGTTCTTTTAGTATACTAGTATTGAGAGATTTATCTTCAAACTTACTAATTCAGGCTTCCATTACTTTACATCTACATTGTTATATTGTATTGCCTATTTATGAAATCTAAGTATTAATCATCTGGATTTCTAATTGCAGGGATTGTATTGTTTCAAAATTTGCTTTTATTTAGTCAGTTTGTTTTTGTAGTGTTTTCCTAAATTCTTCTAAAATATTTTCTGTGTTTTTCTTGCTTTGCTTGATCCTTCTGTGAATCAATATTTGAAGGTACCCAAATATTATTCTTTTGAATTTCTTTTTTCAGTTTGTTTCTTTATCTTGTCTTCCTCAGAAATGTTTTCTGGCTCTGCATCTTGGTCATTTTTTTTTTTTTTCTTTAGCCATTCTTTTTTTCATGTGAGCTAAAATTGTCTGTTGTCTTTTTTTTTTTTTTTAATTAATTTAAGGTTTTTCAAGTGGATTGAGTGAAAGTTTACAGGGCGCAAC
>NW_006408532.1:9361451-9362640 GCF_000296735.1 Chrysochloris asiatica | reverse complement strand
CTAGGTGACCAAAGTCTGATCCTCAGAGCCTATGGTTTGGATGGTCTGCAACGCTTGGGCCCACAGGGTCTTGAGCTCCTGACTGGGTCTGCACTGTGTCTGTTGTCTTTTGCACATTGAGGTATTGTTGTATTTGTATTTAATTAATAATTGTATGTACATTATGCTCTGCCCAACTGTTGCCTGTGGGTGTAGTTAGAGAATGGAAGCATGTATACTGTTCTCTATAGGGTGGGTTTGGCTAGTGTCAACTGCTGTCTATCATTGATCAGGTGGTATAGGAGTTGGTATCGTGTCTTGTCCAGTGGGTGGAGTGCAGAGGGTACAGTTATGACTGGGTTGTAGGGGCATGGTTACTGTCTCTTGCTGACTGAGAATGATGAGTAAACCTCCACCCCCACGTAAGAAAACAAAAGAGAATAAACAAATAAGCAACCAACAATGTAAAGAGGAAATAATAAATTAGAAAAAGAAATAAAAACAGCAGTAACCAGAAAAAAGAACGTAACAACTAAAAAGAGGAAAGCAGAACAAGAAAGTGGAGCTGCAGAAGAGAAAAATAAGAGAGAAAATAAAAGGAAGAAACAACAACCAAAAATTAAAAACGCCTCTTTAAAACACCAGGGAAAGGGAAGATTGAAAGAGAAAGAGGGTAGAGAGTAGTTAAGAAAGATCAAAAGGGAAATAATACAAGAGGGGAAATGAGAAAAAGAAGGAAAAACCAAAGTGGAGATGCTGTTGTTAATTGATGTCAAGTTGATTCTGACTCATATTGACACTGTTTAGGGTTTCTGATGTGGCGCCGTGGGTTAATGCGGCAGACTGCAAAGCCGTTTGAACTGTAAGGTTCGCAGTTCAAGTTCACCAGCTGCTCCTCGGAAACCCTATACAGGGTCGCTATGGGTCGGAACCGACTCGATGGCACTTCACAACAACAACAAGGGTTTCTGAGGCTTTCAATCTTTGTGAATGTAGAGAGCCTCATCTTTCTCCTGTGGAGTGGCTGTGAGCTCAAAGCACTAACTTAGTGATTGGCAGTCCAGTGCTTATCCTACAGAGCCACTGGGGAGATAGAAAGCATAAAAGGATAGGAAGAATAAAAGGGAAATGGAAAGAGAGGAAGTCAGATAAGAAAGAATCAACAAACAAAAACAGTGAAACAATAGAAGTAAAAAACGAACCCCAAAAA
>NW_006408532.1:9359175-9360841 GCF_000296735.1 Chrysochloris asiatica | reverse complement strand
ATTCGTAGTGGTTACGAATCGAACTGCTAACCTCAAGGTCGGCAGTTCGAAACTACCAACCATTTCATGGGAGAAAGATGAGGCTTTCTGCTCCCGTAAAGATTTACAGCCTCTGAAACCCTGTGCAGGGTCATTATGAGTCTGAACCAACTCCATGGTACTTAACAACAACAACAATGATGTTCTGGTGGCTCTGTGGTTTCTGTTGATCTTAAGTCAAGCCCATCTGAATCCAGACACCAAATGGTGCAGCTAGCCCCAGGCTCACAACAATGTAGCTCTGAACTACCAGAGAGCTGGGTCTGCCCTGTGGGTGGATGAGGGTGGGAGCTGGCCACACCTCTGGTCACCAGGGGAGTGTGGAGATAAAGAATCACACCTTTACTGTTGCCTATGTGAATCTGCTCTGCCAGGTCACCTTTTGTCACAGAAGTTGCTCAGAAAAGTTCAAGATGTCTTGCCAGCCTCTCGAGGTCCCTGCAAGCATTTAGTCCACTTCTCACCTCTCCTCTGAAGTTCAGGGTCCCAGGATGTTCATCTGTATCTGTTTCAGTTGGTCTCTCATATCTTTGTTGTAGAGAGTCTGTGTCGTATATCTGCCAAGTCTGTCATCTTGCTGAAAGTCACTTCTTTATTATTCTTTTTTTAAAAACAAAAGTATGGTATAATAACTTGACCCCTGCCTCCAGAGTAAAAATCAGGGATTCATTTTTAGGTCTTCGAAACTCTAGATTCCTTTTCTGCCACCCCCCCCCCCACCTCCTGTACCTCCCATTTTTAGGCTGAAATTATTTAAAAAATTATTATTGTTTGTACTTTATAGCAATTTTCAAACGTACTTAAAGCAGAGAAAATAATTCCATTGCCCCCTTTGTACTCATCACAAGGCTTCAAGAGTTATCCAGATTCGGCTATTCTGCGCGAACCCCCCACATGCATCTTAGGGACCTCAGTCTTTACCAGCATACATTATGTTACTCCACTGCTTCCTGTTCATGAAGACACGCATAGAAACAAATTTCTCTACCTATCTTTTAAAACAGAACAGTAGAAAAAGCCCCAACATTTAAGTGCCTAACACACTTTTATTAGGGGATTTAAAGGCATTCTTTCATAATATAACAGAGATCCTGCGAATCTAATGCTGTAGTTATCTCTGTTTTACTGATTAATCTCAGAGAGGTGAAGCTAATTACAAGGCTCACCCAAGGAGTGAGTACAAGTGCTAAGGTTTAAATGTCATTTCCCCTCCTTGACGCAAAAGCCCATGGTATCTTTTCTGTATTAGTAACTTACAGTCCTGGGTATTCCCATCTGTGGCATTTCCCCTGTCACATCATATGTAACTGCCAAACCACTGAGAATCATGGCCTGGCCAAGTTGACACCTAACTTATTTTTTAAAGTTTTTATTGTGAATTGAGTGACAGTTTACATGAGAGAACATCAGTTTTACACTCATTGTTTCATTGCAGTGATTACAGCCTCCTTCGTACATCATCAGTCATACATTTATTCTGTTTTGTTTTTTGGTTTTTTGATGTACACAAAAACACTCAGGAATATATAATCATTTAAACGACCAAAGGGCACATTCTACAAGCCTACCTACTGGCTGCCAGCACACAGTCTTTCTTTCTCTTTCCATGAGTCTAGAGTCCTCAGCT
>NW_006408532.1:9353852-9358489 GCF_000296735.1 Chrysochloris asiatica | reverse complement strand
TCTCGCCACTCTTTGGACCAGCCAGCCCTTCCTCTTCTCTCTCTCATCTCCAGGTCGACTTCAATGGGAGTTTAAGTCAGCATTACTCTTGTTTCCCACTTTGACATTTGTTACTGCCAGACAGACATATGTCATTAATGTGCAAAATAAGTGGATAGATTTTTTACTTCTGTTGTAAATGCCCAATGTCAGATAAAGAGATAGTAGATAAATGAGGAGTGGGTGTGGTATTAAGTGTTTGCTTTTGTCCCAATGAAAGTATGTCTTGATGAATAATGGTGTTATTGTTGTTGTTAAGTACTGTCAAGTTGTTTCTGACTCATAGCAACCCTAGATAGGGTTTCCAAGGAGTGGCTGGTGAGTTTGAACTGCCGACATTGCTGTTCAAACCGACCTTTCAGTCCGGTGCTTATCCTACAATACCATACCAGGAACATTCGTTTTTATTAAATTGAGATAGAGCAAGAAGGGAATAAATGTTGATTACTTTGGGGGTGGCCTGCATGTCACATGTTGTTGTTGTTAAGTACCATGGAGTCAGTTCTGACTCATAGCGACCCTGTACAGAGTTTCTGAGGCTGCAAATCTTTACGGGAGCAGAAACCCTCATCTTTCTCCTCCCGAACAGCTGGTAGTTTCAAACTTCCAACCTTGAGGTTAGCAGCCTGATTCGTAACCACTATGCTACCAGAGTTCCTTATGTCACAGTTGTTGTTGTTGTTGTTGTTAAGTGCTGTTGAGTCGGTTCCGACCCATAGCGACCCTGTACAGGGTTTCCGAGGGTGTAAATCTTTACAGGAGTAGAAAGCCTCACAGTTAGAGGAACAAAAAAACCCAAACACTTTTTCTCATATCTATGGCAAAAAGAAAACCGGGCACCTTTAAAGGAACCTATTCCTCTTGGATTTGCACAGCCCAAACTGAGGGTAGGTTCCTGAAATGTGTTACAACACCAGATGGGCTCTTTAAGGAAGTGGTGTGGGTGTTCCCAGTTTGAGTAAGCCAGCACTCGAGGGCTTAGCCTGGGTTGCATTGCTTTCCTAGTCTAACATTTACTAGTGCATCTTTGCTCTTCATTTCCCCAATCTATAAAATGTGGTATGGTTTTGTAGGCTTGCCTTCCTATTCACAAGAAGGCATAAGGACAAGTGTTTTGTAAAGTGCTTTGAGGTTGATGGATGACAGGTGACCTGGGTAAATATAAATTATTATAATAATGCGGAAGGTTAAAGAGAAAGCAAACAAGCCCTGTTCTTTGTAAACTAATTGTAGAACTGCCCTGCTGCAAGCAAGACTCATGAAAAATGAGCAATTCATTGTCCTAACCCTCTAGTGTTCACAGTGAAGTCTTTGTCCTTTGATTTAAAATTCTGTTTACATGTTAACAATAAAATAACTAAATATTAGGAAAATTCCTGGAAAGCTTTGGAAAGGAAATTTCTATTTTGGGTGATCATATCAAATGAATATTTAGCTTCTTTCTTTTTCATATAAAATGTACTGTGAAACACTAACCAGACTAATTTTTAGCAATCTAATTGGGTCTACTTAGCATATAATTTTAATGTAACCTTTTTAGAATGAAAATAATTCTCTCTAATTCTTTCTTGACTATCATAACCACATTTTTTAAATGTTCTACTGAAGTCACATTGTTTTATTTATTTATTTTTAATTGTGAACTGAGTGAGAGTTTACAGAGCAAATCAAATAATCAGTTTTACATTCAACAAATCATACACTTGGTTTCATCGCAATAATTACAATCCCCTCAGTGTAACATCATTTCTTCTACCTCCTCCATGTACTTTTTGTTTAATGTTTTATTATGAATTATGTGATAGCTTACATAGGAGAATTTTAGCTTTGCATTCATCCTACCGTATATCGTTTCATTGCCATGGTTACAGTCCCCTCCATGCATCATCAACCAACCAAAGGGTATATACCCTGCGAAGCCTGCTTCCTTATTTATTTATTTTTAAGCTGGATATTTGCCACTTGAGACATATAATAAATTATTCTACATAATGGCTTTGTTTACAATTGATTTCTTCTTAGCAAAAAAAAAAAAAAAAAAAAAAAAAACAGGTTTAAAAAATATTCACATTAGGACATGTGGAAATACCTGGAACTCTTTGTTTGGGAAAATAAATTTGAATTTCAGGAATGTGTATGCATGAATATCTAAGAAATATATTTTACCACCTCTCTGAATGTTTTTAATTTAAATTTTGTCATTGTTAAGTGCCATTGAGTCAGTTGCAACTTAGAACAACCCTGTGTAATGTTTCCAAGGAGCGACTGGTGGATTTGAACTGCTGGCCTGTGGTTAGCCGTTAAGTGTCACACCAAAAGATAAATTTTACTTATGTTTAAAAATTGGTTCTCTAAGTCATTCAAGAATCTGAACAAATCCCAAACAGGATAAACCCCAAAAGAAAATCACCAAGACATATCATAATCAAATTTCTCTAAACCAAAGACAAGGAGAGAATCCTGAGAGCAGCTTCAGAAAAATGAAAAGTTACCTACAAAGGAGAACCAATAAGACTAAGCTCTTGTCTCAACTGAATTTCTAATTAACAAACCAACTTTATAAAAAATACAAAAGGGTGTTCTTCGCACTGAGAACCAACAACAGCAGATAACAACCTGAGATTAACATAGATAACAGCACCACCCAGAACTCAGTCCAGTTATAGAAGGAGCTCTGGTAGCATAGTGGTTACCAGTTGGCCTGCTAACCTCATGGTCAGCAGTTCGAAACTACCAGCGGTTCCATGGGAGAAAGATGAGGCTTTCTGCTCCCATAAAGATTTATAGCCTCAGAAACCCTATGTAGGGTCACTATGAGTTAGAATCTACTCTATAGCACACCACCCACCACCACCAAAGTAAAACAAATGTACAAGACTGAAAATAGGGAACCAAAGATACTAATGTACAAAGCAAAAAGAGGGAATAGGGTAGATACAGAACTTGCAAATGGCTAGGAAGTAAAGTGTATTTCGAGATGAAACAGATGAATCAGTACACTTTTACATCAAAATAAAAAAGAAGAAAATCAGAAAGATTTAGTAAACATTATAAAAACAGTAATGAAGAAAATGAAAAGATAACTCACAAACAGAATGAACGGGGCACGGAAATTTATGTGGAACAAATTATCAACACCACAAAGAAACACAGCAAATTGACAGTAAACAATATATACCAATTGACAATTACACTGGATATAAATGGATTAAATGCATTAGTGGAGAAACAGAAAGTAGCAGAATGAATACAAATTTTGGTACATACACAAATGGAATACTATGCAGCATTAAAGAATAATGATGAATCTGCAAAACATCTCATAACATGGATGAACCTGAAGGACAGTATGCTGAGTGAAGTTAGTCAATCACAAATAGTTAAATATTTTATGAGGCAACTGTTGTAAAAAGTTAAGAAAAGGTTTTCTTGCTGGAAATTATTCACTGGGTAGTGGGTAGACAATTGTTAGCTTGGGTGATGGGAAAGGCAATATAAAACAAGAGGGAGGGAGGTTGATACAGGAAAAATGATGGTAGTGGAGTCACAGGGAGGAGTGCAAGAGTTAAACTGAATAGACATAAATACTGTTAACTGATGGTTCATGGAAGGGATTGCAATCATTGTATATGCCTTGGTTGGTTGCTTGGTTGTAATATTTGTATTGTATATTTGTAATGACACAAAGTGTATAATTTGTTGAATATGGCACTTTATGCAATTCACATTAAAAAGTTTTTTTTAAAAATTGGTTATTTTTATGATTAAAAATATAAAAGTAGTAAGGTAGATACAGGGAGCTCTGGTAGCGTAGTGGTAATGAGTTGGACTGCTAACCTGAAGGTCAGCAGTTCAAAACTACTAGCAGTCCCATGGGAGAAAGATGAGGCTTTCTGCTCCTGTATAGATTTACAGGAAACCCTATACAGGGTCACTATGAGCCAGAACTGACTCTACGGCACTTAACCAAGCAAGCAACCAAGGCATATATGGAGTTCTGATATGGCGCCATGAGGTAAAGCACTGGATTGCAAGGTTGTTTCAAACTCAACAGCAGCTCTTTGGAAACCCTCTACAGGATCGCTATGAGTCTGAGTCTACTTGATGGTACTGTACAACAACAAGGTATATGTAGGGAGCAGGGTGACACTATAGGATAAACACTGGACTGTGAATCATAAGGTTAGTGGTTCAAGACCACCAGCTGCTCCAAGGAAGACTTTATGCTTCCACAAAGATTTATAGCCTTAGAAACCCTACACAGGATCTCTGTGAGTCGGAATTGACTTGACAACACTTAATAACAACAAAGGTATACATAAAAACCCTCCCTCTCATCCTCTTGTTGTTGTTAAGTGCTGCTGAGTTGGTTACGACTCATCTTTGTTGATGTTAAGTGCTATCCAGTTGGCTACAACTCAGCAACCCTGAAAAGGGTTTCCAATATTGTAAATCATTACGGGAGCAGAAAGCCTCATCTTTCTCCCACAGAATGGCTGGTAGTTTCAAACTGCTGACTCATCTTAGGACAGATTTAATTCCTAAGTACTGTTTTACTATTTTTTGCAGGGGATTGGTGGTGGTGGTGGTAAACAGTT
>NW_006408532.1:9342537-9353437 GCF_000296735.1 Chrysochloris asiatica | reverse complement strand
TCGGATAAGGTTAGAGACCTGGCTCGAGCTTGATTAAACTTCCCTTATGTATTTGCATCGTACACGGCTCCTGGGTGGTCTTTGGGGACCCTGAATTCTGGGCATAACAAAACAAAATGATATTATAAAAATTGTACCACATTAGATAAGATATACAGACATGGTGAATAAGATTGAGATTTATTCATCAATCTTATTAATTCAGATGGGGCTTCAGAAAATTCATGGAAAACTCTAATTAAAAGACAATGGAATTTTTTCATTACCTTTCTGAATCCTTCTTGTATTTTTGTTGGGTACTAAGTGTTAAGATCTGTTTCTTTCCCTTAAGTGTCTTACAGTCTAGTAGGATTATAGAAATGTAAATAAGGAGTCACAGTACAGTGTGATCAGTACTAAGGTGGAACAAATATGTGGAACCATGTAGGCAGGAGTGTACCCCATTGGGGAAGAGGTGGCATACATGTTGGATATCATGAAGGACAAGCAGGTTATACAGGTGAAGGGGATAGGCATGTGTGGTGTAGTGAACTACGTAATATTCAGTGAACTACTTAATAAGCTATAGTTCTTAGAACTCCCACAAAGCAGTTGGGTGATACTATGCAAATAATATGCTTGTGCCCCACCCAGAGAATTGGATAAAGTCAGCTAATGACGCAAATAAGGTACATGGAATCCTTGCAAGGTGGGAACAGGCAAAAGGGTATATGGAACTCTGACAAGGGGATTGGTCAGTTTGCTATCCTCCTAGAGATGAGGGGGATGGAGACTCACTACGATTAAGAAAGAAGAGCCAGGAGTGGAGTATGTCCTCTGGACCTAAGGTCCTTTATGCTGAGAACCTTTTAGACCCAAGAGACAGAGACATAGGGAGAGAGCTGTAACACCAGAGATGGCATGATAGGACAAAAAGAGGTAGCAGCGGAAACAGGAGAATGGTGTAAGACAGTACAGTGAGCTTCCTGGTCCATGGAGTAAGGCGGCTATAGTGGACACCCTGGTCCATGAAGCAAGAGGCCTGCATGCCTCCCGACAGAAAGCTTCCTGATGGTGTGGTAGAGATAAAGAACTTGTGTGAGTAAGGCAGAAGCTAGGCCCAATTTGGGCCAAGGTCTGACAGAGAGAGGAAGCCTGTCCTAAGAGGGCTGACAGGCAGGGCTAAGAGGAACTAGGAGTTTTCCTGCACTGAAGAAGGCAGATTTTTGTCTCCATGCTTCCTGGTCTTTATCCCAAGTTGCAGTGTATTAATCTTGATTCCTAGATGTAGCCTGTTATGCAGAAACAAAACAAAAAACAAACCCTTTGCTGTCAAGTCCATTTCCTGCTCATTGTGACCCTGTAGGACAGAGTAGAACAGCCAGTTTCTTAGTCTGTAACCTTTACAGAAGTACATTATCACATCTTTCTCCCACAGAGTGGCTGGTGGGTTTGAGCCACCAACCTGTTGGTTAGCTGATGAGCACTTAACCATTGTGCCACTAGGGTTTTGTAACCTGTTACTTCACTAATCTGAGTAAACTCTAAAATCATGAACACTGTCTGTGAGTTCTGTGTAACCATTACAACAAATTAATGAACCCAACAGAAATAGTGCTGGGTGGGACTGGGAAGTGCAGGGGGTCAGCTGGTATCAGAAGTAGCCAAAAAATTTGAGAGTTAGAGGTATTTGATCTTCATATATAGGAATCAGCCTTGGGCTGATTTTGCTCTTGATTCTCTCTTCTCCCTGTTGTGAAGTTAAAAGATGAGATCTGAAGACACCCCATGGCAATTTTTACAGCTGGTTGGGGACTGACCTAAACAGAGTCTTCCAGAAAAAGGGAGTAAATGGTGTGTCCAGAAGTGTAGGAGGACATGGAGTTCCAGATGGAACAGAATATGTAATGGGGTTATAAAGATGGACTGTAGCTGAAAACCATGTAGGATCTGTGACTTTATCTGAAGGCCATGTGATATGTTATACTTCTCCCCCTAGACAGCTTTGAATTGCTAAGAAATGTACAAGCATGTTGTACATTTTTTTTTAAAGATAATACACATACTTTATTATATAGTTTCATGTGTTGAAATTAACCTCAGAAGCAGATCCCTATGAAGCTATGTGGTGATAGTTGTTGTTAAGTGCCATTGAGTTGGTTCTGACTCATAGCGACCCTGTTTAGGGTTTCTGAGGAGCAGCTGGTGGGTTTGAACTGTCAACCTTATGGTTTGCAGTCCAGTGCAGATCCTATAGTGCCATACCAGTAGTCCATGGTGGTACTGTATATGGAAGCAGAACTCATAAGTACTTCAGCAGTGGTTGTAGAGAAAGTTTCTTTTCTTTTTTTTTTTTTATGTTTTATTGTGAATTATGTAATAGTTTACATGGGAGAACATTAGTTTTATATTCATCCTATCGTATATCGTTTCATTGCCATGGTTACAATCCCCTCCATGCATCATCAACCAACCAAAGAGCATACCCTACAAACCTGGCCCCCAGTCCTCAGTACACAGCCCCTCTCCCTCTAAAGTCCCCAGCTGCTCCATCTCTCCACGTCATCGTCTCTGCCTCCATCTCAGGCATCACTGCTTCTCTGGGTAGGGTCCTGTTCTCCGCTCCTCTCCCTTGATGGTCCCAGGGACCTCCGCTCCTAGACTGCAAAGTAAATCACTCCCCTCCTTGCTACAAAATGTCTACCTTTACATTTCCAACCCTCACAATCAGTCCTAATAACAATTATTCACTATTGTATCACTTGAGATTTAACCGCATTTCCTTTCATCAGCCCCGCCTAGACAGATTGGATACTACTCAGTGGGGCTGTTGAAAGTTTGTTTTCTATGCTTTCAAAAACACAAAAAAGATCACACTTATTCTCATGGGTCCACAAGTTCTTACAACTGTTTTGTTGTATTTCCGCAGCATCATCCCGTCATGTACCCTCAAGTTCCATCTCACTAAGATCAGAGACAAATCCCTTCTTGTGGGAGATGTTCTATGGTTAGCTGTTGTGGAATTGGCTCCTGACTCATTCTGACCACACACACAATGGAAGGAAACATTGCCAGTTCCTCCACCATCCTGTGGCCGTCCCTGTGATCAGTTTTAGAAAGGATTGTTGTAAACTAGTTTTCATTGGCTGATTTTTGGAAATAGATTACCTCACCAGGTCTTTCGTTGTTGTTGTTGTTGTTGTTGTTATGTGCCGTGAATACATCATGAGAAGTAAGTGGGGAAGGTGAGGCCACTCCATTGCTTTGGCCTATGGGTTCATTGGACACCTGGTGTGGCACTGTCTATCAACATTGTATTATGAACCACAAGGTCGGCAGTTCAAAACTTCCCAGCTGCTCCTTGGAAACCCTATGTGGGTTCACTGTGAGTGGAACCCACTCAAAGACACTTAATAATAACTATGGGTTAAGTAGTATATTAGCCTCAAGCCTTTTTTGTTTTTCATTCTCCAGCTGGATATAAAACAAAAACCAAGTCACTTCTTTCTTACTTTCTCTGTGTATAATCCTGTGGCCTAACTTTGATAGGGATTTCAGTGTCTGCTCCTCAACTTTTAAACTAAGAGATTCGGTGTTTTCAGCATGCCTGTAGGTCACCCACAGTAACCAAATTCCCAAGATTGATGAATAAATCAGAATGCAAATTTCAAATTTATAATGAAAAGTATATTCTTAGGGAGACTAGGTATTGACATTTGCAGATCTGTACATTCTCTTGCAGTAAGCTAATTTATGTTGGCAACTGAATTCTATCGAAAACTCCTGGAGAGGATAACATCAAAACAGAATTGGATGATTTTAATGGCTTGCAGATAGCAGCCTCAGGTAACTCTCTCCACTAGATGGGTAGATCTGTTTTAGGGGTGCAGTGTTGTAAGTGCCATTGAGTCAGTTCTGACTTAAGTGACCCTGGATATGATTTCCAAGGAGTCGCTGGTGAGTTTGAACTGCCAACCCTGTGGTTCAAACCGATGTACCAGCACATTAACCCACAGCGCCACGCCAGGACTCCAACAGGGGTGTATTAGAACCTATTTTCTATATGTTATGTGGTGGGGTGGGGTGCTGTAGAGTCAATTCCGACTCATAGCGACCCTACATAGAGTTTCTGAGACTGTAAAACTTTACGGGAGCAGAAAGCCTCATCTTTCTTCCACAGAACCGCTGGTAGTTTTGAACTGTTGACCAGGAGGTTAGCAGCCCAACTCATAACTACTATGCTACCAGACCTCCTTATAGATGTTATGTAGATGGTTCCTTTCCTGTTAACCTATTCTTTCTTTAGATAGACCACAGGGTCATTAGTTTCCTGTTGTTGTTAAGTGCGGTTGAGTCCAGTGGGTTCCAACTCACAGCAACCCTGTATATGGTTTCTAAGAAGCAGCTGGTGGGTTTGAATTGCCAACCTTTGTGGTTAGCACTCCAGTGCCGATCGTACAGCACCACACCAGGAATCCCTTCTTAAATTTTTTAGCCCTTCTTAATTCTAATCTCTATTCAATCTTGAATCTCTGCGATTACATCTAGGTCCCAACATTGCTTGTTGGCTCTTCATCATCTCATCACTTACCTGCATTTCCCAAACTGATTAAATCTGAGAATCTGTGATGTTAAAAGCTTGCTTAGGAAAGCACTAACCACTTTGATTTTTTTTTTTTTTTTGTCTTGCATTCTTAGCTTTTTCTCATTTTTCTTATTCTTTATAACAAATTTAAAACCCAGTAATGTTTTCAAACTAATTCTTTACCCTGTCAGCCACTTAAAAACATCATAACCACTTTAGGTATTCTTTATTTCTTTTACAAGTCCTGATGGTGCTGTGATTAAAGCACTCAATTGCTAATTGAAAGGTCAGCAGTTTGAGTCCATCAGCCACTCCTTGGGAGACAGATGTAACAGTCTCTATAAAGATTTGAATCCTTGACAACCCTATGGAGCAGTTCTACTCCATCTTATAGAATCACTATAATCACAGAATCCACAGTGGATTGTGGTGGTTCCAGCTGATGCCTGAGTTGTGATTTACTCACATGCCCTGATAAATCATCATTCATTAATTCATTGACCACCTACTATGCATCAGGTATTGTTTTAAGCAAAGAGAAAATGGCAGTGAACCAACTAGTAAAAATTCTTGCCCTTATGAGTGATCTTGACAGTACAATAACAACATAAACAGTGTCCTAGTGTGGTGCTATAGGATAAGCACTGGACCACAAGGTTGGTTTGAACTACAAAGTTGTTATTTCAAACTCATCAGACAATCCTTGGGAGCCCTACACAGGGTTGTTAGGAGTGAAAAGTGATACAATTGTATTTAACAACAATAATATACAATGTAAGGAGCCTTGGTAGTGCTGTAGGATAAGTGCTGGCCTGCTAACCACAAGGTTGGTAGTTCAAATCCACCAACTGCTTGACAGGAGAAAGATGAGGCTGTCTGTTGCTATAAAGATTTACAGTCTCAAAAACCCTATATAGGGTCCCTATGAGTTGGAATTAACTCAGTGTCCATGGCTTCATGTACAATGTATCAGATAGAAATAAGGGCATGAGAAACGTAGAAAAGTAGGATTTGTGTTGCTAGAAGAATGAGAGGTCAGTATAGGACATTTTACTAGATGCTTAGTGGATAGCTAAGTGAAAGTTTAATAGACAGTTAAATATGTGTGTCTGGAGTTCAGAGGAGAAGTCCAGGCTAGAGCTATAAATTTAGGTAATCAAAGAAGCCTGAATTTAAATGATAAAATTCTGAGCTCTTGGCATAGTTATATGTGAGTGTATCTATGGTGATGGTGGTGGAGTGTATTCTGACTCATAACAACCCAGTATAGGGTGTCTGAGGCTGTAAGTCTTTATAGGGGCAGAAAGCGTCATCTTTCTCCTACAGTAGTTGTTAGATTAAAACTGCTGACCTTGCAGTTTACAGCCCAACTCGTAACCCACTACGATACCAGAGCTCCTTTGAGTGATTTATAGTTGTATGTTATATTCCTTTAGGCACTTTTATTTAACTTCAAAACTCTGTCACTTAGTAAAACTGCTGTTAACATGTTGACCTTTTAGACAGTAACTGTGTTCTCTGTTTGCTGGACTATTTACCTTACTCTGAGAGTCACCATGTGAAACTTGTGTTAGATTGGAAGGGGTACACACAGACTATTGAAAGTTGGTTGGTTTTGTAAATTGTTGTAAGTGAGTAATAAATGGATCTTAGAGCTTTGATATGCTGAGAAGTAAAACTAATGTACCATTTCATAAATGGGAAAAATAATAAATGGCCATTGACAAGCATTCACTCCTTGGTGGTAGTTGTAATGTGCTGCCGAGTTGGTTCTGACTCATAGCGACCCTGTATAGGGTTTCTGAGACTGCCAGTCTTTATGGGAGCAGAAAGCCTCATCTTTCTCCCACAACATCAATCTCATACATGCATCACTTTAATTGCTTTTGCAGACAACCTGTCTTTGAAAGCTGCTTGTTTGTTTATTCTGTCATTTAAAGATGAATAGAAAATGTTTAGAATTATTCAATGTTACTGACTAGTTGAGTTCTGTTATATCTGATTTTGTTTAATTTTTCTTCCTTATATTTCTTAAATATCATTTAAAATTGGTAACATTATATTATCAAATAAATCAGATTCTATTTTGCAAAGATGGCCACAACAGTATCTCCCAACCCACATACCCTGAGACTCCTCCTATTGAATGGTGGTGTTTATGTCCCTTCCTTTAAACTTAGACCTTTGGGATTGCCTTGACCAATAGAATATGGTGAATGTGACACCATTTGATTCCTCAGGCAAGATCATAAATATGCCAAGTACTTTTGCTTTTGTCTCTTGGGATGATTACAATCCAGCCACCATATTGTGAGGATGCCCAAGCAGTCCATATGGCACCTATAGAGGTTCCAGCTAATAGCTTAGTTGAGGCCTCAGACAACAGTCATAATCAGCTGCCAGACTTATGAGTGAAGTTGCCTACAGATGATTCTAGCTCCCAGCAGTGGAGTCATCCCAGCCTCTGAGTCTCCCCAACTGAGGGTCCTAAGCACAGTGATGTAGAGACAGTGACAAGTAATCTTTCTTGTTCCCTGCACATATTTCTGACCCATAATAAAATGATTCTTTCCCATTTTGGTTCTGGGGGTGATTTGTTACACAGTAATAGAAGTTAGAACAATATTCTTGAATGTGGTTGTAGTTAGTACTAATACTATCCCTTCTTCATTTATTAAAGGACAGAGTTACCATGTGTCTTAGTTATCTGGTGCTGCTATAACAGAAATACTCCAAGTAGCTGACTTACTATCACTGAAAAAGAAGAGCCAGAAGTGGAGTAGTCCTTTGGACCTGGGGTCCCTACCCTGAGAAACTCCTAGGTCCAGGGGAAGAAATATATTCAAGGCTAGACGTGTGAATTTGGAGTATCAACTCTAGGGGAAGGTTTTTTTCTGTCTTCTTTTAGCATCTTTAGGCCTAGCCTTCTCTGGAGCGCTCCATGTGTCTTGGCATCATTCTTCCCCTGGATCTAGGAGTTTCTCAGGGTAGGGTCTCCAGGTCCAAAGGACTACTCCACTTCTGGCTCTTCTCTCTTAGTGGTAGTAGAGCCCTCTCTCTCTACTTGCCTCTCCTTTTATCTCTTGTAAGATAAAAGGTGTTGCAGGCAGCCCATATACCAGGGAAACTCCTCTGATATGGGATCAGGACTGACAGGATTAAGGTGTTGCATCCCACCCTTAATCCTCTTATAACTGATGGGCCTTTTTCCTCATGGGGATCATTACATAACTGGTGCATTACATCATTACATAACTGCCAAACAGTAAGACTCACAACCCAGCCAAATTGGTACATATTTTTAGGAACAAAATTCAGTCCATGATACCAGGTGTCTTCCCCCCCCCACCCCCCCGCACTTTTTTAAAAAATAAAAAATAATAGAATCCTGGTATGGCGTTATGAGATAAGCACTGGACTGCAGGGTCGGTCGCTCAAACTCAACAAGCACTCTTTGGAAACCGCAAACAGGGTCACTATGAGTCAGAACCGACTCAATGGCACTTAACAACTACAGCCAGTCGGAAAATAAAATAAGATCATGGTCTCTTTGAAGAAATCCCTTAGAACATGCAGTTGAAGAGCTGAGAAACATTTAAGAAGTTTTTACTTATTTCCTCTGAATATGGCAGAATAGGAAACTGAGAAACTCTGGCATGAGGGTATTAGAGAAGAAACAAAACTCTTTAAACAAAGCTTGTTCTAGGTTCTTGTCACAAAACTACACACTGTGACCTCAGTGATTCTGTATCGTTCTTCATAAAATCTCAGGATTGCAGAAGACATTTCATTGCAATTATTTTTTAAGAAGAGATTTTGCCTTTTTTTCCTCCTAAATCTCTTCTTTTCTTTGAAATATAAGCCATGTAGATCTACTTCAAAAATGTTGTTTTGAGGAATATCTGGTAAAATGCAAAACTCTCTATAGCTTTAGCTGTGAAATAGAGTCAACATCTGGTGGCCATGAATCTGCTAAATGAATCCATATGACTAAAGTTAGACATATGAATATCTTTCTGTTCTACTCATTTCAGTATGTTTTCACTACAGATGGCAGACTGAGGGTTATTTATTTAATAGTCATTTTATTTTCATTATATAAGATTTCTACAAGTTAGGCTGTATGTCATTTTATTTAAGAGCATAGGTCTGCAACTAGACTGCTTCATTGGTATGCTGATACTAACTTGTTTTTGTTGTTATGTGCCATCAGGTTGGTTCTAACTCATAGCAACCTTGTATAGGGTTTTTGAGGATGGGTTAGTGGGTTTGAACCAATAACCTTTCAGTGAGCAGTCCAGTGCTTATCCTACAGCACTATATCAGGATTGATGTTAACTAGCTGAGTAGTTTGGGACATGTAATTTAACATCAGTTCCTGTAAAATGGGAATGATAATAGTGCCTACTTTATAGGATTATTGAGACTATTAAGTAAGTTAATTAGTATTTAGAGTCATGAATGTCTGTCACAATCAACTGTATTAGTCTTGGCTATCATTCTGTGTATCCAAAAACAGAGTCTCTTTTACATGTTTCTGGTTATAATGATATCTTGTTCATATCTTAAATTCCATGTCAAGAAGAAACAGAATGAGAACTTGGGTACATAAATATTTAAAATCAGTGAATTGGGTGTAAACAAGACTGTGTGACCTCAAGTCCCTTCAACTTAATTAAGTGCTCTACGATCAACTGAGTTGCAGGATCAACTGACACCAGAATAGTTCTTAGGAGTACTGATTCATAGAAAATGGAGACCACATTAAATATTAATTGTAGTAGAGTAACTGCTTCTACTACAGCTACTTACATTGGGCAAATCTGCTGCAAAAGACCTCTTTAAAGTGCTACAATGTAAAGATGTCACTTTGAGAACTAAAGTGCACCGGACTCAAGCATGGTATTTTTTCAGTCATTTCATATGTATGTGAAAGCTGGGCAATGAATAAGGAAGAGCAGAAAAGAGTTGATAACTTTGAATTCTAGTGTTGGTGAAGAATATTGAATATACTAGGGTTACTGTGCTGGACTGCAAAGTTGGTTTCAGTTGCAAGGTCAGTGTTTCAGGTTCATCAGCTGCTCCTTGGAAACCTTATACAGGGTCGGAACCCATACGACAGCACTTAACAACAGTAACAACAATGGATTGACAGAAGAATGAACAAATGTGTCTTGGATGAAGCCTAGCTAGAATGCTTTTTAAAAGTGAGGATGGCAAGATCTCGTCTCACATATTTTGAACATATTATCAGGAGAGACCAATCCTTGGGAAAGAGTATCATGCTTGATAAAGTAGAGGATCAGCGAAAAAGAGGAAAATCCTCAATGAGTTATATTGACACAGTGGCTTCAATAATGGGCTCAAATGTAGCACCAGGCAGTATTTCATTCTGTTGTACGTACGGTCGCTCTGAGTCAGAACTTACTTGACATCACCTAACAACAGCAACTTCTAAGACTAGAAACTCTATTTAGAACTTTAGAGTTTTCCCACACTGGAGCTCAAAGAAATGTTAATAATTTTAATAAGATGCTTGTAAAGGGCTCCAAAAAGTGACATATAAATAGAATCATGAGGTGCATTCCTTAAGTTGTTAACTACTCTGTGCATAGATTGAATGTCTTGGGTGTGATTCCATAGGCAAAAATATCAGGGACTCTTGTTGAAGGAAAAATTTTTGCTTGAGAAACTTGAAAGATTTATTGTTTATGGTATTTCATCGCTTTGATAGACCATTCAGTAAATAAGGCCGGTAAACAATATCATTCCAGAAAAAAAAAATTGGCCATCAAGGGCCTTACTTCTAGATGGAAACATTCTACATAAACTTGAGGGATATGAAAAGCAGGATGATGGCTTCTTACCTTTATTTTCTGAATTTTCTTGGAGGAAGAAATGCCAGGAAAAATTGTCTGAGAAAATATAATTAATGGTTAGTAAAATGAAGAAGAAACCCTAAAGGGAAGTTGGAAACACCTGGGTAGAATAAAGAATGTTCTGATGATTTCAAGCAGATCTGTAAATTGTTATTGGACTATTAAAGAAAGACTGATACTTTTAAAAGTTGATTGCACACATGGGAAAGGGGCAGTCACCACCAACAATGTTCAGTTAAGTGTCACCAATGTGTGGTATAGTCTGTCAGTAGATCTGTTTATTTAAAAACAAATACTTATTTAAGGTATGGAGTCCATGTTTGAAGTGAGGGGACTGTTAAATAATTGCAAATGTAGGCCAAGCTAAATATTATGTTTATCTTGATTCTTCAATGTGACAGAAACCATGGTTTGAAGGAAGGTTAAGAGATCAATATTTGTGCCCATTCCAAAGAGA
>NW_006408532.1:9338061-9340642 GCF_000296735.1 Chrysochloris asiatica | reverse complement strand
GTGCTTAACTACTGTGCAACCAGTAGTATTTAAAAAACAACATCTTATATACTACTGGTGGCACAGTGGTTAAGCACCTCTAGTTGAACGGCTTGTTTTCTCCCATTGGTATATGATAATGAAGACAATGATGATATAGCATTAACACCATGCACCAAATAGTGTTCTAAAGCATGAGGTAACTTACAAATCGATCCTGCTTTTTAAGTGTGAAATGGGAGACCCAGAGAGGTTTAAGTAACTTACTCCATGTGGCACAGCTGGTACATCAAAGTGGTGGCAGTCTGCATCTGTAAGGATTTACAGCCTCTGCCGTATAGGGTCCTTATGAGTTGGAATCGACTTGATGGCAGTTGGTTTGGTGCTTGGTCGTTGTCTATACTGAAAGCACTGGTGGTTCAGTGGAAGAATTCATGCCTCCCATGTTGAAGCCTAGGTTCAGTTCCTGGCACCTCCAGCATACCTTTGACAGTGGAGGCTTATATTTTACTGTGATGCTGAATGGGTTTCAGTGGAGCTTCCAGACTGAGGCAGACTAAGAAAAGAGGTCCAGCGGTCTGCTTGAGAAATCACCCATTAGAACTCACATCCCTTTCTTTGCAGGTGAGGTTGCCATGAGTCAGGAGCCATCCTGACAACTAACAACAATATTTTACGTCCTATGAATTGTGGACCAGTGACTCCTGGTGTGGTGCTGTAGGATCAGCACTATTGTTGTTGTTAAGTACCATTGAGTTGATTCCGACTATATAGCTTTTCCAAGGAGCAGCTGGTGAGTTTGAACCACTGACCTTGTGGTTCAAACAGATCTTGCAGTCAAGCACTGATCCTACAGCACCACACCAGTATTAGCCTTCTAGGATATCATTAAAAATCAAGGAAGAAAAGGGGAAAGAAAGGGACACGCTGAAAAGTAGGATAGGCTAGCAGCACTGGTCATCCCTTGGTAGAGGTCTCACCTTTCCTGCAGGAGACCTGGTTCAGTTGCTAACCGGTACACCTCATAGATAGCCACCGCCTGCTGTCAGTGGAGAACTGCATGCTGTTATGATACTGAACACTGGTGTGGCATTGTAGGATAAATTCTGGGCTGCCAACCACAAGCTCGGCAATTCAAACCCCTCAGCTGCTTCTAGAAACTCTATTCAGGGTCACCATGAGTCTAGAACTGATTGGCAGCATTTAACAACATGATGTCGAACAGGTTTCAGCAGAGTTCCTGGACTTCCTTATCAGTTGTTGCCACACCAGGAGTCAAAGCTAATTTAGACAATCCCTTTATTTTACAGGGTCTCTTTCACCCCTGTGCCACATGTGCTTTCACAGTCTTCAAACACCTCAGGCTGTACTCCTTTGTAGTAGCTTTGCCCTGCTGCCTGCCTTCCACCAGTTAACCTACTTGGATATAGTTTTCATCACTTTACTGCACTTAGATGTACTCTGAGAATTCAGCCATCATAGAAGACCTTTAAAGAAGCAAAATTAGGGAAACGTCATGATTTCAAATGCATAATTTATTACTTAGATGTGTATGTAGTTTTGAATAGGCAGCATATGCTCATGGTACATATTTCCCCAGTTACCCAGTCTCCCCCCTGGAGACCACCATTCTTTCTGGTTTCTAGTGAGTTCTTCCAAGGACCTATCAAATATTTATAAATAGCTACAAATGTTAGTGTACTCCATACCTTTTGATATGTTCTTACTTTTGCCACTTATTTTTATCTTGGTGTTATTTTTCCTTAAGTGCTTCATTTTTCTGAGTGTTAACCATTAATTCTAAACTATGTTGTGTGATTACATGACCATATGGAAATGTTGTGCCATCGAGTAGGTCTGACTCAGACGCACAGTGACCCTGTATAGGGTTTCTGAGATGCACAGTGACCCTGTATAGGGTTTCCAAGTTCGACTCTGATAGGGTTGAACTGCCGAATAAGTACCTCCATTACTTATTCAGTGCCAACCAGGACTTATTGGTTACATGAAATTTTATTGTGTGGATATATTGTAATTTATTGATGGTCATCTACATTGTTTTCAGTATATTTTGCCATTAAACACAACACAGGTTAATAGTTTTATCTATTTATATTGCACATGTATAAGTATATTTGAAGAGCCCTGTTGTGATGCTACAGGGTAAACACTGAACTTTTAACCACAAGGTTGGAGGTTCAAACCCACCACCAACTCCTCAGAAACCCTATATAGGGTCACCATGAGTCTGAACTGACTTGATGGCACTTGCCAACAACCAAGTGTATTTGGAGGGTAAATACTGAGAACTTAGTGCTCCATCATCCTCCAAAGAAATTCGAAAGTTTTGTGCGTATACTGCTGCTGTTATGTGCCGTGGAGTTGGTTCTGACTCATAGCGACCCTGTACAGGGTTTCTGAGGCTGTACGTCTTTATGGGAGTAGAAAGCCTCATCTTTCTCCCACGGAACAGCTGGTAGTTTTGAATTGCTGACCTTGTGGTTCGCAGCCCGATTTGTAACCACTAATCTAACAGAGCTCCTTTTACTAGCCCCCAACATTTTCTCCAACACAGTGTGCAATCAAACATTTTGATGTTTGC
>NW_006408532.1:9326445-9337239 GCF_000296735.1 Chrysochloris asiatica | reverse complement strand
TAGAAGCAATCTTGGATTTTTGTTCTTTGACAACACACCAGTTCAGGCTCTTAGCTAATCTACATGACCTTTAAATATTGATTTCAAAAGTGGGGGACGTGGTCAGTTTTAAAGAAAATGATAATAAAGAGTAAGATTATTTATTATCACAGAAGTGGGGATTGGAAGCAGATTGTATTAGGTATCTTTGTCATCTCTAGGATGGTAAAGAGCTAATTTGGGAAGCTTTTTGGTCTTTGGAAATTTAAAAGGCAAATGTAAATGCTATATAAAACAATTAATCTTTAACTCTTCAAAAGCATCCTATAAATTTTATCCCAAGTAATTAAAGGATTACTGTGCTGTGTTTGAAGTCTCCTTAATGGTTGTCTAAGTATACTTGTTGCAAAACAGGTTATCATTATATGTTACATGGTATTTTAAAATACACCCACATTAAACTCAACGCAAAGAATTAATTGAGAATTGTTCACTCTGCAAATTTATTTTCCACCAAATCAATTGTTATGCCACATACTAAAACCAGTATTTAGAGGCTTTCACTCAAATTGGCTAATGGTGGTCTATTCAGAGTGTATGTAAGAAAAACTGAAGTAGAAGAAAATGGTTTCTACAGTGAGCATTCAAGTAAGTAGCTTTGACTTTTTTACACCTTACTGTAATTATAGTCTGTAACCAAAAATAATCATTTGTTTTTTTTTAAACAACCATCGTTAGGTTGACATTATTAAATTTACCTGCATTGTAACTCACATTGTATGATGCCAGAGATTGAGTTAGATGCTGTAGGGGGGTAGATATAAAAAAGACTGAATGATATTCTTTAAATTTAATAGGGGTTGAGGTTTCTAGAAATCTCTCTAACTTTTCATTACCTAAAAACCCAGCTGTTCTGAGTTACTGGTTTTATATTATATCAGAAGCACTTTGAATTTGGAATTGTTTTGCAGAGTTGTTTCTTTTAAACACCTGTGTGAATACATGTGTATCTTATTTAATTGTTGCTATTAAGTGCCGTGAAGTCATTTTGATTCATAGTAATCCTGTATAGGGTTTTGAGGAGTAACTGTTGGAGTTAAACCACTGTCCTTTCAGTTAGCAGTCCAATAATTATCCCTTCAATGCCACCACAAGACCGCCCCCTCTTATTTAATAGTAGTTTTAATTAGGGGAGGTTATAACTAAATCTGACTATGTGGTGGAAGATGGGTACGCCAAGAGGATAAGTAAGTTTTCGTGCTGGTGGACCCATCACATTTTATATTCTCCGTTGTTCCTGTATTAGGAATGAAGAGCTGCAAGCTGCTGGCCACTTGAGAAAATGGCAGCTTTTCAGAGTTGTTGAGTGTTAACCTCCTTTGAATCTGTTAAGGCATTCAGAGTGGAGTATACAAGAAGCTTAAGATTTGAATTAGACTGTATCTCTGCTGAGGTGGCTTAGCATATTAATTCTCCATTCCTGTTGGTAATCTTTAGTGATATTACTACATTCTAACACCTTCTGATTTGATGTTGATATGAGGTAGCTTGAGTGTTATAGAAACAGCTTTTAAATTTATTAATGTACTACTGTATGCAAATAGCATGAAGTAAACCAAAAAGGGAAGGGGAAAAAAAACTGAACACAAGAAAAGTTAAGTCAGTTGTAGAGGACCCTGATTAATTGACATTCATATTTACAATTTGACTAAACATATATGGCATTTCTCGGCAGACATTTTTCTTGATGCCATTTGTATCATGCTAGGATTTTGACAGTCAAGGGGAATTTCCCACTTAGTATTCACACCGAGAAATGTGATTAAAACAGAATCTGTTGCCTGAGAGGCAAATCACAAAAACCGTGTTAAAGGGGGTTCTGTAACAGTTAGTCTCAAGTTCTGAAGCCTTTTTTGTTTTGTTTTTAGTCTTATGGGGTCCTGTGAAAATAGTTTCCTGTTTATAGATTAAAATCAGCATTGTGCATTTGGCCACTGGAAAAATTTGAGGTTTCTCTTTGACCAGCCATCATTCCAAAGACTAAAACAAACAAGACGAGCAAGGATGCTATTGTTTCTTCCCAGTTAATGATTGCCAAATTTGAATTTATGGCAGATTTTCATTTCCAGATGGAGCAGTCATCATGATCTGTTTTAGAACTTTACTCATTGATTTTCATAAATATCAGAACAAATTATAAAACTGATATTCCAAAATATTTTCTTTAACCATTTCATGCATGTATCTTTTATCTTAAATCACCATTAAACCTACACAGACTGTTTTTATGACACGAATGCATCTAATTGTCAGTTTAATATTTTAAAAAATCAACCTGGCCCGTTTATGTTAACTTTTATATTTGTTGAAAAATACAACTTTATTATCTTTTTTGATGTATTATTTTTACTCTTTCTAGCTTGCAAAAGACAACTCTGCTTGTTTGAAATGAAGACCCCCTGCTTCAGGTTTTCAGGGGACAGAACTTTCAGTTTCTAGAAAATCTCCTAGCACAATTTATTTTTTAAAGTTTTTTTTTTTTAATTTGTTTAACTGCTATCCCCATTACCCAATTTGACACGTGTCTACTCTCTAGCCAGTGAATAATTCTCTCTTCCTTCCTGTTCTGCATAAAAACCTTTTCTTGACTTTTTACAGTAGTGCCCTCAGACAACATTTGTCCTTTTGTGATTGATTAATTTTTATTTCTCTTGGCATAATGTCCTCTAGGTTCATCCATGTTCTGTTTTATGAACTTTGCTATTAATGCTGGAGTAAGATGATAATCTCATTATTGTTTTGATTTGTATCTCTCTAATGGCCATTGATAGTGAGCATTTCTTCATATTTGTTGGCCATCTGTATGTCTTCTTTAGTGCAGTGTCTGTTCATGTCCTCTGCCCATTTAAAAATTGAATTATTTGTGTTTTGCTGAGATGTTGAAGTGTTCTATAAATTTTAGAGAGTCATTCCTTGTCTGATATGTCATTGACAAAATTTTTTCCCACTTTGTAGGGTCTCTTTTTATTCTTGGTGTGAAATCTTTTGATGCGCTTATGTGTCTAATTTTTTCTCCTAGTAGAATTTAGCTGCATTATACTCATATTTTTTGTAAGTGGTAGTGTAGTGGGTTACACATTGTGGGTTACCACAAGGTTAGCAGTTTGGCTCCACCAGCTGCTCTGAGGGAGGAAAAGGAGGCTTTTTGCTCCTGTAAAAGGTTTATAGCTCCAGAAACCCTACCTGGGCTCACCATGAGTCGGAATTGACTAGATGGCAGTGGGTTTGGTTTTTTGGTTCTTTGGTAAGTAACTTATGTAAAAGTGAACTGTTCTGGTTGTATTTAAAGAAATCCAGATACTCTTTATATGCTATATAGTTAGAAAAAAATGTAGCATGCCTCTAATTTATCACATTAAAATATTCATCACTGTTAAAGACGCTATGCCTTTTTATTTGCATTTATTATAAATTCTTGATAGTGCTGAAATAACTATCCAAGGAAACTTTCCTTAATTTGAAGAAATCAGTTGGTTTTTTGTGGGGTGAGGGTTGGGATGTCAATATGCTTACTATAATTATGTTATTAGTATTTATTTTTAAGTAAAGAAACAAAGGATAGCCTCAGAAATAATAAAGGACTTACTGTATTTTTAAATTAAAATCTAGTACAGTAAACTGCACTGAAGGATCACACTGGACTGCAAACCATGAAGTCGGAAGTTCAAACTCAACAACTGCTCCTCGGAAACCCTAAAGAGGATCGCTATGAGTTCGAATCAACTCGATGGCACTTAACAGCAATAACAGTAAACAAAGATTTTTAAGTAACATTATACCCTTGGGTATGTGGTTAGAGCTCTTAGTATTACAAAGAAAAAATAATTGTGTACAGATTTTAATTTGAAATTTAAGAATTTGCTTTGGTTCTTTTCCTACCTTTTAAAATAAATATTCTACTAGAGGATAATGTTTTATCAAAGTATGTTTTAATAAAAGCAGCTCTTTCTGAAGATACTGCCTTCAGTATGAGTTAAATGTTTTTCTACTTTTATAAAAGAGAAAATATGGTCATATTTTGAGGAACATTAAAAACTTTGGAATCATAATGGTGTTATATTGCAATAATGAGACTATGGTTTGCTCACTTGATTGGTTTCTATTTCTCATATTTATCTTTAGAAAATGTATTTATTTATTAGATGAAATTTGGAAGCAAAATTCGATGTTATTGGTGCATTAAAGAGTTGAGAACAACAAAGTTGGTCACTACTTTAAATCTTTCTTGATGCAAAACTTAAACTTGACTATTGGTTTAATTGCTCTTTATAGTAACATTTATTATTATGATTGTAAGGTAACCTTTTCATATTGTGTTGGGATTTAGTTCCTCACCTAGAATAAACTTAGGTTTAAATGATATAGAAATTTGCGATGTGTACCACCTGAAGGACATGGAAAAATATTTTTTGTTCCCATATTTTGTAAGATAACCACTGTAGACATTTACATTTTTAATTAGACATAATAGTTGAATATTTGGAAGAGTTACTACTATCCTTATGATTGGGTAGGAGAACCCAGGTCCCTTCTTAACATTTAAAATTTCAAAAACACCCACTCATCTCATAGTGGTTTTTGACTCAGTGATTTTAAACTCATATGACCATCCCAAAATATACTGTCAACCCTCAACTTTACTCATGAATGTTTTTCAACCTTTTCCCCATCAAGATGGAATCATTGTTGTTGTTAAATGTTGTTGAGTAAATTCCGACCCATAGCGACCCAGTATAGGGTTTCCACGGAGCAGCTGGTGAGCTTGAACCACTGACTTTGCAGTTCAAATGACTTTGCAGTCTGACGCATTAGCCCACAGCGCCACACCAGGACTCCAGATGGAATCAAACTTGTGTTCAAATGATTATCCTGCCACTTATGCCTTGCTTTATGACTTTATATTGAAAAGAATAGATGTATTACTCTCCATGGGGTTGTTGTAGAGGTAAAAAGATAAAAGATTCGTAAAGGACATAGACAGTGTAGGCAAAGAAGAATAGAGGAAACCAAGAGCAAGGATCATGCTAAGCAAATTGTCTAGAGTAGCAGTTAAGTGTACAGACTGTAGCTATGGGCTCAAATCTTATTTTTTCCTGTAATTAGCTGTGTGACCTTGGATAAGGTCTTTAAACTTTCTATGCATCATTTCCCCATCTGATTAAGAAGTAGTAACATGTGGGTTAATAAGCTGGACTGCAAAGTCGTTTTGAACTGCTAAAGTCAGCAGTTTGAGCTCACCAGCCGCTCCTCAGAAACCCTATACAGGGTTGCTATGGGTTGGAACCGACTCAAGAGAACTAATAACATACAACAACAAAACCGTGTTTATTTCATAGAATGGTTAGAAGGATTAAATGAAAAATGTAAAGAGCAGAACCAGTACATAATAAGGATACTAGAAGTGGTAGTCTTGATTATTATTATCAGCCATGACCTGGAGTCCTGGTGTGGCACTGTAGGGTAAGTACTGGGCTGCTTGCTAACTGTAAGACCTGTGGTTCAAACATACCAATCTCTCCTTAGAAACTATGAGTCAGAACAACAGTAACAATCAATGATCTGAATAAAATGCACTCAAGAGACTGAGAGCTCAAGGTAGATGACATCTGTTTCAAATTAATCTTACCAACTCTACGGTGGTGGTTATGTGCCGTGGAGTCGGAACCGACTCATAGCGACCCTGTACAGGGTTTCCGAGGCTGTAAATCTTTATAGGAGCAGAAAGCCTCATCTTTCTCCTGCAGAACAGTTGGTAGTTTCGAACTGCTGACCTTAAGGTTCACAGCCCGATTTGTATCTATACTTGTTGTTAAATGTCAATGAGTTGGTTCCGACTCATAGCAACCATGTATAGGGTTTCCGAGGAGTAACTGGTGAGCTTGAACTGCCAACCTTGTGGTTCAAATCTATCTTACAGTCCAGCGCATTAACCCACAGCCCCACACCAAGACTCCAGTCTGTACTGGTGTGTGCAAAAAAGAGAAAAGAATAACCCAATTGGTGGTGGTGTTGTTAAGTGATGTCAAGTCAGTTCCGACCCATTTGTTGTTGTTGTTAGGGGCCATCAAGTTCCCACCCATAGCGACCCTGTATAGGGTTTCCAAGGAGCAGCTGGTGAGCTTGAACTGCTGACCTTGCAGTTCAAATAGCTTTGCAATCTGATGCATTAACCCGCAGTACCATACCAGGACACCAACCAAAATGGTATTGATTACAAAATAAGATATATTGAAACTAATGTACCTGTCAAAAGCTTTCTTAGGTAGTTACATTGATGAAATAGATAATTTTGAATTGTCAATACCTTTCCAAACTAATAAAATTCCTTGTATTTGCATAATACTTTGAAGAACTTCTGAAATATGGGTACTTCCCTCTCAACTAGGGGTTTCCTATGGTCCTGCCAACAATCCTAGAGCACAGGGATTTCTGCTCTTAGAATCAGGATGACAGAGATCACCACCCTCACCACCAACACTGTGGGATTCCTTCTGCTTATGCCATGACTAATTGAAATGCAGAAAATGGAAATGGAATCTCATTTAAAGCTGCTTTAATTTTTTACAGTACGGATGTTAATCATTTGACCTGGGTAATGATACTGCTGTTTTGTTTAATATATCAGCAATAATGGCTTCTTTCTTGGTACCTATATTGAGCCCTTTATGTTTATTAGCTCATTTCTACCTCAGCAACTTTAACTGGTCGGTAGAACTATTGTTTTCATTTTACAAATGAGGAAACTGTAACACCGAGAAGTTAAGTGACTTCACACAGCTAGTTGGGTGGGGACACTGGGGGTGGAGTATAGATAGTGTCTTTAAGTTTAGCCTCAGTGTTGGGTGCCTCAGGCTGCAGAACCAACTGACATCTCCAATCAAATACTTAGTATGGTTAACAGTGCTGTAAAGTTTTGTTCATTTTGGCTTGTTTTGTTTTAAAAATATTTTGTTGTATTTTAGGCGTATTATGGATTGAATTGTTTTTGTTAAGTGCTGTCAATTTGGTTCTAACTCATGGCATACTGTATAGGGTTTCCAAGGAGCAGCTATTATGTTTGAACCGTCGACCTTGTGGTTAGTAAGTAAACAGTCCAGTGCTTATCCTACAGTGCCACTAAAATATGTTCTTGGTGTGAAGTGCCGCTGAATTGGTTCCAACTCACAGTGACCCTGTATAGGGTTTTTAAAGAGCGACTAGTAGGTTTGAACCACCGACCTTGCAGTTCAAACTGACCTTGAAATGCAATGCGGTATCCTACAGCACCACACCAGTGGTTTTTGACTCAGTGATTTTAAACTCAGATGACTGTCCTAAAATATACTCTCAACCCTCAACCAGGACATTGTTGTGGTTAAGTGCCATCTAATTAGTTCTGACTCATAGCGACCCCGTATAGGGTTTCCAAAGAGCAGCTGGTGGGCTTGAAGCACCGAACTTGCAGTTCAAACGACTTTGCACTCTAACACATTAGCTCACAGTGCTACACCAGGACTCTTTTTAAGATATAAAAGGTATTAAATAAACCAGCAGAGCAGAGATAGAAGAAGAGAGATGCCAAGCCACATGAACATTGCCCAGGAACAAAAGCTCAGAAGAGACAAGGACCAAAGCCCAAAATAGAAAGCTAGAGCCATACCCTGAATTCAGATTTCTAGCCTCCTGCACTGAGAAAATAAATTTTTATTTGCTAAAGCCACCAACTTCTGATAAGTCTAGTAGAGCAGCATTAGATAACTAAGACAAGATAAACGTTTACACAGCAAATTAGATTCCCATTCAACAATTTATACACAAATTGTTCCATGGCCTTGGTTACAATCCCCACAGTATTCCAGCACTCTTGACTTGTTTTTTAAAGTAAAATATTGTATCAATGTGTTAGCATTTGTCCAAAAGAAATTTGTAACACAAAATAGAAGTTTAAAACATTAAAAAGCCAAATATGGTTGGCTTTTTTTTTTTTTTTTGAGTATCTGTCAGTATTTACTTTTAAAACTTGAATCATCTTTTAGTTATTAAGCAGAACTGACTACCTATGGAAACAAAACATTTGTCTGAGGATTATAGGTATATAAACACTTACATATATCACATTCTTTAGTAACAGCCTAGAGAAGACAGCCTTTGCTAGAGGTTTTTGTTTTGCTTAGGTTTTTTTTTTTTTTTAAACTTTTTTTTGCACCCGATCCCAGGGACTGGAGAGCTCCTGAAGGCATGCTTAGAATTTCAAAAAATAAGAAAAAAAGATGAGATAAATGTGGGGCTTCAAAAAGTTTGAAGAAAAATTCCGTTATCTTTATTCTGTTTTTCAGTGAACAATTTGAAACTCCCTCAGATGTGAATTTCTAATGTTATTGCAACTTCTTCATAAGTAGCGTTTTAGGCAGCTCCACTGAGAGCAGATGTTTTCTAGGGCTGCTGCCACAAAGTAGTACAAAGTAGGTGGCTTTGAAGAACAGAAATGTATTGTCTCATTGTTCTGGAGGATAGAATTCAAATCAATGTATTGTCCAGACAATGTTCTCTCTCTGTAAACTCTGCCTCTTCCAGCTTCTGGTAGCCCCAAGAATGTCTTGGTGGTCCTTGGCTTGTAGATGCATCTTCATATATCCTTCTTTTCCCTGTCTGGTTGGTCTCTTAGAAGCATGACATTCAGATGGGGTTAGGACCTTCCCCCTCCCCCAACTTGTTGACCACACGTGAATTGATAATATCCTCAAAGATACAAGCAAGGTCACATTCTAGTGGGAAGGAGAGACATAGCTCAGTTCATAATATGATGGTGCTAGTGGTTGTGTGTCATTGTTTCGGCAGAGTTGCTGATAGATTCAAACTGCTGACCTTGTGGTTAGCAGCCCAATGCGTGACCCACTGTACTACAGGTTATTCATTGTTGCATCCCCAGTACCTTGCACAATGCCTGGCATATGTCATCCTGAAATTCAAGATTATTAGCTATCTATGTGAACAAAACCAACTCCAACCATATTTGAACTAGAAGAAATTAAAACCAGTGGTCCTCAAGTTTGTTCCAATGGAAAACAACCATATGTGTCAGAGTAGAGCTGTGCTCTGTAGAGTTTTCAATAGCTGATCTTTTAGAAGTAGAGTACTAGGTCTTTCTTCCCAGGTACCCCTTGTGTTCTCGAACCTCCAACCTTTTGGTTAGCATTATAGTGATGGTTAAAGAAACTTCTGTTGATTGATTAATTCATTCAGCAAATATTTATCAAGGGTCACCTAGGTGATATGCACAGTGTTAGTCTTGAAGGATGATACAGGATGTGGTGAGTCAGGTACTGATGAAATTGTGCTGAGGGAACGAAGCAACCAGTCGTAGATTTAGGTCTGATAGTGTTTTGTGGTTACTGGTCAAGCTGAGGATATTATTGAAGGTAGCATTTGGTAGCAGATTTAGAAATTGAAAGAAAAAGACAGCTGACAATGAACCATGGGCTTAATGTTAAATGACCTATCAGTAAAGATATGTTTCCTATTAGTAAAACCATTAAATGTAATAAAATGGCAATATTTATAGCAGTTCACCATTATGAACTACTACCTACAAAAGAGGTTTCCTTGTTATTGTTGTTATTAAGTATAATCGAGTTGGTTCCAACTCATAGTGACCACCCTGTGCAGGGTTTTCGAGGAGCATATGATGGGTTTAAACCACCAATCTTGAGGTTACCAGTCCAGTGCTGATCCTATAGTGCCACACCAGGACTCCCCTGTTATGTTCTTATATGGCTTTAAGAGAAATTTATGAATTAAATTAGTATTTTGATAATGAAAAATGCTAATTGAAGTAAATTTGGAACATGTAGGGATATGTAAATGGGGGGCTGGGAGGACCCTTGTAATTCTAACCCTCTGAGGTAATCATGGTTGATCACATTTGTCTATGTGTCAAAAATTGTTAACAAACAAAATTCAATCAAACCAATTTTGAGAAACATTAACAGTTAATATATGAAGAGCTTATGTCAAATAATGAGATTTTTTTGTTCATTTAAGTACAAAGTTTTAAATAATTAAACAAGCAAAAAGATTCACAAAAGAAAAATTACAAGAAGTACTTCCAGAAGCTAATGAACATGTCTAGACTGTTTAATTCCATAAATTATCAAAGAAATGCATCATAAAGTAATTTGTTTACCAAAGAAGCAACAATTTTGTCTTTTTAAATAGAAACTATATTCAGTTCTAGTCAGGGTTCAGTGTTCATGGGTGTACAGTGGTTAAAGCACTTGGTTGCTTAAGAAAAGGTCAGAGGTTTAAACCCACAGGTCATTTCATAGAGAAAGATGTGGCAATCTGCTTCTGTAAAGATAACTGCCTTGGAAACCCTATAGGGCAATTCTACTCTCTTACTAGTTGCTAGGAGTTGGAATCAGCTTGATTCTGATGGGCGTTTTTTTTGTTTTTTTTTTTTTTAAATGTTTTATTGTGAATTGTATGATAGTTTACATGGGAGAAGTTTAGCTTTACATTCAGTCCATCGTATATCATCTCACTGCCATGGTTCCAATCCCCTCCACGCATCATCAACCACCCAAAGGGTATATCCGAGAAACCCGCCCCCTACACTTCCCCCTCCTCCCCCGAGTTTTCGGCCCACAGTCCCTTTCCCTCTCTGGGTCCAAAGTCCCCAGTCGCTTCATCATTCCACTTCATCATCTCTGTCTCCATCTCAGGCATCTCTGTTTCTCTGGATAGGGTCCTGCTCTCGGCTCTTCTCCGTTGATGGTC
>NW_006408532.1:9321615-9323875 GCF_000296735.1 Chrysochloris asiatica | reverse complement strand
CTCTGATGGGTTTTTTGTTTGTTTTTCAGACTGTCTTTAAAAATAAATAACTAAAGCCTGTTAATTGGATAGTACTGGACTGCTAACCAAAAGATCAGTGGGTCAAAGACTCAGTCACTCCTTGGAAACCCTATACAGGGTCTCGGTGAGTCAGAACTTACTCGGAGGTACTTAACAACAAAAACAGTCTTTGTTTTTGTTTTCCTTCAAATTTTATTTCTTTCTTTATTGAAAATATGTATAATAAACACACATCAATTCAACAAATTCAATATGTACAGTTTAGTAACATTGATGACATTCTTCTAGTTGTGCAACTATTCTCACCCTCCTTTTCTGAATTGTTCTCCCATCATTAACATAAATTCACTGCCCCCTAAGGTCCCTATCTCTGGAGTTGCTGTTGTTAGTTTGATCCCATGTAGATAATTCTTAGAAGACCATAATGCTCATTTTTGCTAGTTAAGCTAAACCATTGTTTTGTTTTAAGAAGATTTTAGGGATAATTTTGGTTTAAAACTTTAAGATTATTTCAGGGGTTCACCTACCCTCCATGGCGCCAGAAAGTTTAAAGTCTATGTGAATTTTAAAGTTTGTACTACATTATCCACCTTTGATCAGAATTCTTCTATGAAATCTTTGATCAAAATGTTCAATAATGGTAGCTGGCTATTAGCCAATTATTCTGATCTCAAGACAGAGGAAGCAGTTATTCATGAAGGCAATTAGCCACACAGTTCATATCCTCCTCCTTCCTACTCCTGACTCCTTTTTCCTCTGTTTTTCCAGATGGATAGAGATCAATTGTTGTGTCATGGATGGGTGCTTGTAAGCTTTTAAGGCCCAAAGCACTATTCAAGGAATTAGGAGGTAGAACAGAAGTACTAAACATATTATTAGACCAATTACCTGAGATGTCCCATGAAACCATGACTCTAAGCCTCCAAACCAAGGAACTAACACCCATGAGATGTTTGGTTGTACATAAACAGCCTCAGCAGCTACTCTAGTAACGTTTTTTTGTTGTTGCTTTGGTTTCTGGAAAAGGCTTGAACGATAGGCTAGACTGGTTCACAACTATGATTCCACAGCACAACTAGGCTCTCTGTTCTGATTGAGTAGGGAGTCTGGGCTATTTAGCTGTTAAGTATTTTTGACTGTTACTCATTCCAGCTAATAGATATCAAAACACCCAAACCAAAACTGTGACTCATAGCAACCCTGTATGACAGAGTAGAACTTCCCCCTAGGGTTTCCAAGCTTGTAAGGCTCTTTACTGGAGCCAACTGCCACATCTGCCTCCTGCCAAGTGACTGGTGAGTTCAAAGTTTCAACCTTTCAGTTAGTAGTCAAGCCTAACCATTGCATTCCCAGAGCGGCTAATAGGTATCAAGGGGCTTTAAAATATTCCTGTTTGGAGGCCAGTGAATGTCCTCACTGAAATCTAAATTAATATTGAGCTAATCTGGGATTAATTTTTTAGCTTTGTATAAATTCAGTTCATTACTATGTCCTCAGTACCTAGAATAGTAATTGGTACTTTGTGTGTGGCGCTGTAGAAAAAGCACTGGCCTGCAAACCACAAGATCAGTGGTTCAGAACCACAAGCAGCTCCTTGGAAACCCTGTACAGGCTCATTATGAGTCAGAACTGACTTGCTGGCATTTAACAACAAAAATAGGTGTCCAATAAATATTTGGTAGATGAATTACCAGGTGAATGTGTAGAAGAGAAACAACAGCATATGTTACCTCGTATAATATTTTGTATTTTCTTAACCTTCATAAACATTTTATTTGAGGGAAATTACCTATTATATTCCTAGATTAAAAAAAAAAAATCCCCAAGTGTAAAGTCTTTTGCAATCAATAATTAATCCATACTTGGGTATGAAATGATGCCCACTTTTTAAAAAAACTTTTTATATTTTTTATAGGAACAAAATAGGAAGTTTATCAATCAAAGGAAAAAGTCATAGTTCGATACTTCATGTAATATATTTTCCTATTGATTTAAGTTTTTATTGCATAAATGCTTTTTCTTCATTTTTGATTTTTAGTTGGCAGAGGTTCAAGTGATCTTAAGTTTCTCTTACTGAAGATTTCCCCATTCCCTCAATGGTAAATTAATGATTAAATACTAACCATGAAATGAATGATACCCATATAAACAGCTGTAAAATAAACATCTATGTACATGTCACCCAGACAAAAGTTTAGGCATAAGGACCATCAAGAGGGAAGAGCATGAGTGGAATGTG